>NC_135976.1:12523250-12825941 GCF_053455715.1 Rhinoraja longicauda
AAAGTACTTTAACTGCTGTTAAGGAAGATCAGAATGGTCTAAACTAGATTTGAAGCCCACCAGAATCAATAATGGATGTCCCTAACTCGGTATTAATTAGAAAATTAAATTTATATTCCATGAAAAAGATTTTTTTTTAAATGTCTACTTCACTTGGTTTCAACAGAAGACTTTACCAAAGATTTCTTGGAAATAATTTACTTATTTACTTGGAAATTAGAAAATCCTAGTGTGTCATGTAAGATTTCGTCAGAATAGCACTAAACATAATTAGCTGATATATTTCAATACAATTAATGCTGATATTTAACATTAAAAACATTGTATGCTATATTATTGCGGAAAACATAGTTATTATAAAAATAATTAATAATATTTCTTATATCTGACCACAAAGTAATTTAAAAGTAGCCTTGCTCGGCTTTTTTAATGTAATAAATGCTCTTCTTAAGACATCTTTGGAGTCGATTAACACACTAACTAAAAGACTGCATTGGACTGCATGAAAATGCACAAGGAATTACAGGAGGCACACTGGACTTCCAAAAAGATTGGAAATGCCAACTGAAATCTGTGAGCGAGAAGCAAAGAGGGGAAAACATAAAGAGTGGCAGCAAAAATGGGATAAATGCTTGGACAAAGACCCGCTTCGTCTCCTTTCACCTTGTCCGTACTGTAAGTTGTGCAGCTTTCAACATTAATGCACCGTGTACCAAGTTACCTCCTATTCCTTTCCAACAATGCATGTTGCAAAGTAAACCGAGAATTAAACAGAGTGTTAGGTAATCACTTTCTTGCTTATCTTTCAAATATTATTTTGTACTTTACCTTGTTATCTCTTGTCTTGAACGCTATATGAAGTTCAGACGGGATAGCTAGGCTGGAGCTGACTATTCAGAGGTGGTTCTTCCCCTGGGATACTGGAAACAATGGCCCCTGCTCAGCCACCACCCAGTTAGTTACCTGGGTTAATTCACACCTTTCAAATACATGGCTGCCAACAGAAAGCTATACATTTAATTTATTTCCAGATTAGGGCTGAGGCAACAGTTCAAAATGTCAGGGAAATCGAAGAATTTGTAGATCTGACAGGCTATCTACCTCATTGGTGACCCTCGGTCCATCTTTGATCGGACTTTACTGGCTTTATTTTACACTAAACGTTATTCCCTTTTCATGTATCTATATACTGTAAATGGCTTTATTGTAATCATGTATTGTCGTTACACTGACTGGTTGGCATGCAACAAAAGCTTTTCACAGTACCTCGGAACTGTCATATGTTGAAAGACTAGAGCGACTAGGTTTGTATACACTGGAATTTAGAAGGATGAGAGGGGATCTTATTGAAACGTATAAGATTATTAAGGGGTTGGACATGTTAGAGGCAGGAAACATGTTCCCAATGTTGGGGGAGTCCAGAACCAGGGGCCACAGTTTAAGAATAAGGGGTAGGCCATTTAGAACAGAGATGAGAACAGAGACTTTTTTAGTCAGAGAGTTGTGAATCTGTGGAATTCACTGCCTCAGAGGGCAGTAGCGGCCAATTCTCTGAATACATTCAAGAGAGAGCTAGATAGAGCTCTTAAGGATAGCGGAGTCAGGGGGTATGGGGAGAAGGCAGGAACGGGGTACTGATTGAGAATGATCAGCCATGATCACATTGAATGGCGGTGCTGGCTCGAAGGGCCGAATGGCCTACTCCTGCACCTATTGTTTATTGTCTATTGTCTATTGGAACACGTGACATTAAACTAAACTGAACTGAACTGGCTGGGAAGGTCTGCAGATGAAATATAGTTCAGATTAGCACTAGAGAGTAATAGGTAGGCAAAAAGTTACAGTCAAGGGCTTGGTAAGATCTCCAGACCTCACATTTCCCCGTACACTAGCACTATCCTACACACTACGGACAATTTACAATTTACAGAAGTCACTTAACCTACAAATCTTTGGTGTGTGGGAGTAAACTTAAGCACCCGGAGAAAACCCACAAGCTCCGGCAGCGGCAGCATCTTCGCCCGCCCCGAATCGCGGGGCTTGGGTCGGCCGCGGACCTTTCACCGTCCGGCGCGGCCTGAAATAGGCCGCGGGATTTTCACCGCCCGGCGGGGGCTTCAATGTCGGGAGCCACGACCGACCCGACGTGGCAACTCCAACAGCCTGACCGCGGGAGAAGACGGCAGGGGAAGAGAAAATACATTCTGGCCTTCTATCACAGTGAGGAGGTGACTGGAGGAGACTCACTGTGATGGATGTTTCTTTTTGTTTGGTGTTAGTTTATGATTGTATGTGTTATTGCATTTTTATTGATTATTCTTATTGGTCTTATTGTTGAACTGCGGGTAATGTTTCATTTCACTACACATTTATGTGTATGTGACAAATAAATGACTATTGACTATTGATATTGAGGTTACAAGAACATACAAACTCAGTGCAGACAGCACCCGTAGTCAGGATTGAACCCAGCGCTCTGGCGCTGTGAGGCAGTAACTCTACCGCTGTGCCACTGTGCCGCCTTAATATATTTGAGAAATAAAATTAATGGTGCCAAATGAACCTTGTTGGCACATGGCAACACCCCCAGTGGTGAAGATCCTCTTGCTCTCCCATGAGTCTGGATGCCCTGTAACGCACTTCGCGAGAGGTCTGGATTTATTCAAAGTCGGGAGTGTGGAAACACTCAAGGTCTGAGCACAATGCTAAAACAAAGTACTGTAAACCTGCAGGGTGAAATGTTATACATGAGTTGGATCATGTAGATGTTTCAAGGGGCTGGGTCGGACTTGACACATCCCACACCTCCTCTTGGTCTCTGTGATTATACTTAACCTCTGCATGTACACGGGTGCTAAAGCCTCACTGTGGCCATCAGCGTCTACACTGTGGCCATCCAGTGAAGGGGAGGGGGCAGTCTGTGAGCGATGATAGGAGGAGGGAGGCAGTGAAAATTAACACCCCACTCACAACCACCCCGACGGATTTGAAAGCTAATATTGATGACCAGAGGCAATTAGAAACAGTCGAAAAATACTAAAAAAATATTATTTCAATAATTTTTTCCTCGGGTCCACTATTACTATTTTTTCCACTCTCACTATAGAAAGCAAACCCTTATTGGACGGCAAAGTTGAATGTTCTTTAGCTGATGTGAAGGAAGATCAGAAAGAGCTGATATGCAAGATTTGAAGCCCTCCAGGACCAGTAATAGCAGTTCCTCATGGAATTAATTAGAAAACCACAACCCAGGCCCACAGCTCACCAATGAGAAAGGCTTGCAAACCAGTGCATGGATAGAGTGGTTTAGGAAAAGACTTACTCGTTTTCTCATGATAATCACGGATGAGCAATAGAATATAGAATAACTAACATAGAATCGTACACCACAAGAACAGGCCCTTCAGCCCACAATGTCCATGCCCAATGCGATGTCAAGTAAAATCAAATTCCTCTGTCTGCACGTGATCCAAATCCCACCGTTCCATATCCATGTGCCTACCTGTCCTGGTCAGCAGGGAGTCTTATCTTGTGAATAAAGAGCTCTCAGCTTCCATGAGAACATCGAGGAGAACCTGACCGGAGGGTATGGAACATAGGAACTGCAGATGCTGCTTGGCAAGAAAAAAAGACGCAAAGTGCTGGGGCAAATCAGCGGGTCAGGCAGCATCTCTGGAGAACATGGATAGGCAACATTTCTGGATCCGGGATCAGCACTTGTGCCTGAAGAAGGGTCGCCTATCCATGTTCTCCAGAGATGCTGCCTGACCCGCTGTGTTGCTCCAACTCTTTGTGTTGAAGAATATGGAGCAGGGTTTCTTCTTGGGGAACCATAGTATAACAACAGCCTTATTTACATTGGAGCAAGAGTCCCCAAGGAAGCATTGTCTCCAGGACACCATTTCAAAGTAAAACAATCAATAAATTCAATTAGAATTAGAATAAGGAGTTAGTGGTGGACTTTAGGAGGAGAGGAACACCGCTGCCCCCTGATCCATTAAGGGTGTGGATGTGTAGTTTACCGAGGAGTACAAATACCTTGGAGTTGTGTCTGAAGGGTCTCGATCCGAAACGTCACCCATTCCTTCTCTCCCGAGATGCTGTCTGACCTGCTGAGTTACTCCAGCATTTTGTGAATAAATACCTTCGATTTGTACCAGCATCTGCAGTTATTTTCTTATACCTTGGAGTTTACCTGGACAGTAAACTGGACTGGTCCAGGAACGCTGAAGCACTGGAAAAGAGACAGAGCCATCTGTACTTTCTGAGGAGGTTCCGCTCTTTCAACGTCTGCAGTAAGATGCTGCAGATGTTCTATTAATCGATGGTTGCCACTGCCATCTTCTTCGCTGTCATGTGCTGGTGTAGCTGGGCGAAGGCCACAGACGCCAACAGAATTAACAAGCTCATCAGGAAGGCTGGCTCCATCCTGGGGGAGGAGCTGGATACACCGGAGATGGTCTTGGAGGGGAGGATGCTCCTCAAACTGCGGAGCATCTTGGACAATGCAGCTCACCCCCTCCATGACACACTGATCAACCTGAGGAGCAGCTTCAGAAACAGACTGCAGCACAGAATGCCACAGGAGATCCTTTTTCTTTGTGGCTGTTAAACTGTACCAATCCTCCCCCTTCTGTTATGGGGTAGACTGACTTCCCTTCCCCCTCCCTCCCCAAACTTTACACATCCCCAATCCTGTACTTTAATTTCATGTTTCATGTATCTTGATGTGTTTTATGACTGTTGGCAGACCAATTTCCCTCCTGGGATAAATAAAGTTGTATCGTATCGTATCGTATCATAGAAAAGTATTGCAGGAACTAAATGGCACTTGGAAATGTACACAAGGTGTAACGATTTCAATAAATAATTTTGAAAAAAGAGAATTATCTTATTTACACCTAGTTTGAATTATATGATAATATTAACTTAATTTTATTAGTTAAACAAAAAAAATTAGTCCCACTGGTGCTTAGACTTACATTAATATATTACTTTTTCAATACAGAAAGACTTACCATTTGCTCATTGTTAATTATTTCTGCAGCAAGCATTCTATCTGACAAAAAAAGGAAACTATCAATATAATTAATACCCAATGACTTAACACTGCCCTTTAAAGTGAAGTAAAATATCTTCCTATCCCTTGTGCCTTGTTACCTTGTGAAATTGTGTCAAAACCAGTCAGACATCACATAAGCAGATAATTTCTTTAAGATGCTGAGTTTGTTTGGACTATATTTGGCACTGGGTTAACCACAACTTTGCTAAAAAAAATTTAGCCGCTTTAGCAGAACTGCAGAAGATTAAGCAAATGTGTAGTTCTTAGTAAAAGTAAAGGAAAGCCAAGTAAATAATTTTGTTGTCCTTTAGAAGTAAACAACAACTCTTAGAAACATAGAAAACATAGAAAATAGGTGCAGGAGGAGGCCATTCGGCTCTTCGAGCCAGCACCGCCATTCATTGTGATCATGGCTGATTGTCCACAATCAATAACCCGTGCCTGCCTTCTCCCCATATCCCTTGATTTCACTAGGCCCTCGAGCTCTATCTAACTCTCCCTTAAATCCAGTGATTTGGCCTCCACTGCCCTCTGTGGCAGAGAATTCCACAAATTCACAACTCTCTGGGTGAAAAAGTTCCTTCTCACCTCAGTTTTAAATGGCCTCCTCTTTATTCCAAGACTGTGGCCCCTGGTTCTGGACTCGCCCAACATTGGGAACATTTTTCCTGCATCTAGCTTGTCCAGTCCTTTTATAATTTTATATGTAAAACTAAAGTTATAAGGTTTGTTAGAAAGTACTCTGGTAGTCTGTTGAAAGTACTGCTAAATACCAACCCTGTAATGGGAGAACACTCCTTTAAATATATATTCTTCTAAGCCCTTTATGAATAGGATCTCATAATCTTTGCATTGGAAAGTTAGATGAAAACCTTAGCACCCAGGAGGGAAAATTTAATTTAGAACCTAAATCTATGTCTTTTATCAACACTTAAAGAATCTCCTAGATATCTGTATCTCGAGGCAGGTACAATGACAACATTTAAGAGACATTTTGGCCAGTTATATGATAGGAACGTTTTAGAGGGATATGGGCCAAACATGGCCAGGTGGGAATAGGGACATCTTGGTCGGCATTGGCAAGTTCGGCGGAAGAGCTTGTTTCCGTGCTACATTACTATATAACTTTATATCCTCTCTCCAATAAAGCAAACCTTATTGCAAAATGAATGGCTCACAGTAATGAAATTTGCTCTTTCAACGTCTGCAGTAAGATGCTGCAGATGTTCTATTAATCGATGGTTGCCACTGCCATCTTCTTCGCTGTCATGTGCTGGTGTAGCTGGGCGAAGGCCACAGACGCCAACAGAATTAACAAGCTCATCAGGAAGGCTGGCTCCATCCTGGGGGAGGAGCTGGATACACCGGAGATGGTCTTGGAGGGGAGGATGCTCCTCAAACTGCGGAGCATCTTGGACAATGCAGCTCACCCCCTCCATGACACACTGATCAACCTGAGGAGCAGCTTCAGAAACAGACTGCAGCACAGAATGCCACAGGAGATCCTTTTTCTTTGTGGCTGTTAAACTGTACCAATCCTCCCCCTTCTGTTATGGGGTAGACTGACTTCCCTTCCCCCTCCCTCCCCAAACTTTACACATCCCCAATCCTGTACTTTAATTTCATGTTTCATGTATCTTGATGTGTTTTATGACTGTTGGCAGACCAATTTCCCTCCTGGGATAAATAAAGTTGTATCGTATCGTATCGTATCATAGAAAAGTATTGCAGGAACTAAATGGCACTTGGAAATGTACACAAGGTGTAACGATTTCAATAAATAATTTTGAAAAAAGAGAATTATCTTATTTACACCTAGTTTGAATTATATGATAATATTAACTTAATTTTATTAGTTAAACAAAAAAAATTAGTCCCACTGGTGCTTAGACTTACATTAATATATTACTTTTTCAATACAGAAAGACTTACCATTTGCTCATTGTTAATTATTTCTGCAGCAAGCATTCTATCTGACAAAAAAAGGAAACTATCAATATAATTAATACCCAATGACTTAACACTGCCCTTTAAAGTGAAGTAAAATATTTTCCTATCCCTTGTGCCTTGTTACCTTGTGAAATTGTGTCAAAACCAGTCAGACATCACATAAGCAGATAATTTCTTTAAGATGCTGAGTTTGTTTGGACTATATTTGGCACTGGGTTAACCACAACTTTGCTAAAAAAAAATTAGCCGCTTTAGCAGAACTGCAGAAGATTAAGCAAATGTGTAGTTCTTAGTAAAAGTAAAGGAAAGCCAAGTAAATAATTTTGTTGTCCTTTAGAAGTAAACAACAACTCTTAGAAACATAGAAAACATAGAAAATAGGTGCAGGAGGAGGCCATTCGGCTCTTCGAGCCAGCACCGCCATTCATTGTGATCATGGCTGATTGCCCACAATCAATAACCCGTGCCTGCCTTCTCCCCATATCCCTTGATTTCACTAGGCCCTCGAGCTCTATCTAACTCTCCCTTAAATCCAGTGATTTGGCCTCCACTGCCCTCTGTGGCAGAGAATTCCACAAATTCACAACTCTCTGGGTGAAAAAGTTCCTTCTCACCTCAGTTTTAAATGGCCTCCTCTTTATTCCAAGACTGTGGCCCCTGGTTCTGGACTCGCCCAACATTGGGAACATTTTTCCTGCATCTAGCTTGTCCAGTCCTTTTATAATTTTATATGTAAAACTAAAGTTATAAGGTTTGTTAGAAAGTACTCTGGTAGTCTGTTGAAAGTACTGCTAAATACCAACCCTGTAATGGGAGAACACTCCTTTAAATATATATTCTTCTAAGCCCTTTATGAATAGGATCTCATAATCTTTGCATTGGAAAGTTAGATGAAAACCTTAGCACCCAGGAGGGAAAATTTAATTTAGAACCTAAATCTATGTCTTTTATCAACACTTAAAGAATCTCCTAGATATCTGTATCTCGAGGCAGGTACAATGACAACATTTAAGAGACATTTTGGCCAGTTATATGATAGGAACGTTTTAGAGGGATATGGGCCAAACATGGCCAGGTGGGAATAGGGACATCTTGGTCGGCATTGGCAAGTTCGGCGGAAGAGCTTGTTTCCGTGCTACATTACTATATAACTTTATATCCTCTCTCCAATAAAGCAAACCTTATTGCAAAATGAATGGCTCACAGTAATGAAATTTGCTCTTTCAACGTCTGCAGTAAGATGCTGCAGATGTTCTATTAATCGATGGTTGCCACTGCCATCTTCTTCGCTGTCATGTGCTGGTGTAGCTGGGCGAAGGCCACAGACGCCAACAGAATTAACAAGCTCATCAGGAAGGCTGGCTCCATCCTGGGGGAGGAGCTGGATACACCGGAGATGGTCTTGGAGGGGAGGATGCTCCTCAAACTGCGGAGCATCTTGGACAATGCAGCTCACCCCCTCCATGACACACTGATCAACCTGAGGAGCAGCTTCAGAAACAGACTGCAGCACAGAATGCCACAGGAGATCCTTTTTCTTTGTGGCTGTTAAACTGTACCAATCCTCCCCCTTCTGTTATGGGGTAGACTGACTTCCCTTCCCCCTCCCTCCCCAAACTTTACACATCCCCAATCCTGTACTTTAATTTCATGTTTCATGTATCTTGATGTGTTTTATGACTGTTGGCAGACCAATTTCCCTCCTGGGATAAATAAAGTTGTATCGTATCGTATCGTATCATAGAAAAGTATTGCAGGAACTAAATGGCACTTGGAAATGTACACAAGGTGTAACGATTTCAATAAATAATTTTGAAAAAAGAGAATTATCTTATTTACACCTAGTTTGAATTATATGATAATATTAACTTAATTTTATTAGTTAAACAAAAAAAATTAGTCCCACTGGTGCTTAGACTTACATTAATATATTACTTTTTCAATACAGAAAGACTTACCATTTGCTCATTGTTAATTATTTCTGCAGCAAGCATTCTATCTGACAAAAAAAGGAAACTATCAATATAATTAATACCCAATGACTTAACACTGCCCTTTAAAGTGAAGTAAAATATTTTCCTATCCCTTGTGCCTTGTTACCTTGTGAAATTGTGTCAAAACCAGTCAGACATCACATAAGCAGATAATTTCTTTAAGATGCTGAGTTTGTTTGGACTATATTTGGCACTGGGTTAACCACAACTTTGCTAAAAAAAAATTAGCCGCTTTAGCAGAACTGCAGAAGATTAAGCAAATGTGTAGTTCTTAGTAAAAGTAAAGGAAAGCCAAGTAAATAATTTTGTTGTCCTTTAGAAGTAAACAACAACTCTTAGAAACATAGAAAACATAGAAAATAGGTGCAGGAGGAGGCCATTCGGCTCTTCGAGCCAGCACCGCCATTCATTGTGATCATGGCTGATTGCCCACAATCAATAACCCGTGCCTGCCTTCTCCCCATATCCCTTGATTTCACTAGGCCCTCGAGCTCTATCTAACTCTCCCTTAAATCCAGTGATTTGGCCTCCACTGCCCTCTGTGGCAGAGAATTCCACAAATTCACAACTCTCTGGGTGAAAAAGTTCCTTCTCACCTCAGTTTTAAATGGCCTCCTCTTTATTCCAAGACTGTGGCCCCTGGTTCTGGACTCGCCCAACATTGGGAACATTTTTCCTGCATCTAGCTTGTCCAGTCCTTTTATAATTTTATATGTAAAACTAAAGTTATAAGGTTTGTTAGAAAGTACTCTGGTAGTCTGTTGAAAGTACTGCTAAATACCAACCCTGTAATGGGAGAACACTCCTTTAAATATATATTCTTCTAAGCCCTTTATGAATAGGATCTCATAATCTTTGCATTGGAAAGTTAGATGAAAACCTTAGCACCCAGGAGGGAAAATTTAATTTAGAACCTAAATCTATGTCTTTTATCAACACTTAAAGAATCTCCTAGATATCTGTATCTCGAGGCAGGTACAATGACAACATTTAAGAGACATTTTGGCCAGTTATATGATAGGAACGTTTTAGAGGGATATGGGCCAAACATGGCCAGGTGGGAATAGGGACATCTTGGTCGGCATTGGCAAGTTCGGCGGAAGAGCTTGTTTCCGTGCTACATTACTATATAACTTTATATCCTCTCTCCAATAAAGCAAACCTTATTGCAAAATGAATGGTTCACAGTAATGAAATTTGCCACAGCACAAGATGTATCAGTTCCCTTCACTAGTGAAAACCCTTCCTTAACTTAGCTGCAGTGAAGATAAAGGCATTTACCATGACAATAATCCTCATCAAAACAAGCTTATCCATGACAAGTCCTCATCAAAACATGTTTATTGCTTCATTTGCATTATCAGTTAACCACAGGGAACCCATGCAGTGCACGCATGTAAAATTCAAGTGTGTTGGAAGGAACTGAAGATACTGGTTAAATGCGAAGACAGACACAAAACGCTGGAGTAACTCAGCGGGTCAGACAGCATCCCTGGAGAAAAAGAATAGGTGATGTTTCAGGTCGAGACCCTTCTTCAGACTCTTCTTCACTCTGAAGAAGGGTCTCGATCCGAAACGTCACCCATTCCTTCTCTCCAGAGATGCTTCCTGTCCCTCTGAGTTACTCCAGCTTTCTGTGTCTATCTTCATTTTAAATAAAAGATATGATCAACAGTTCAAGTTTAAAAGCTAATAATCTGCAGCAATAAGGAAACCTTTCTTGAATTTTACATGTAGACACAAAAGGCTGGAGTAACTCAGCGGGTCCCGCTGTGTTAATCCAGCTTTTTGTGTCCATCTTCGGTATAAACCAGCATCTGCAGTTCCTTCCTACACGTGTCTTTTATTTAGCCATGCGAAATAAACATTGAATTCAGGTCATGAAAAATAAAAGGCATTTTCTGCTTCTTTACCGGCTATCAGAAATAAAATCTCCACAAGATACACAAGTACCGAATTCCCTGCACCCCAAAGCACATTAAACATTCCAAGATAAACTCACCGCTGTAAAATGAGTTTATGTTATGCTAGATGGTTGAATCTATCCAAGTGGTAAACGTTAACTGATGTTGCACAATTGTGTGGAACTGTTTTAATGACTCTCAAATAAGCGAGAAAGATTTATTGATTCGAGTTAACTTTTTAATGGATAATTGAAAACATTAAACCGGAGGTATAAATTCTTTGCTTCCACTTCACAATTAAGTGTCTGATAAAACAGAAAAAGGAGAAAACAATATGCTTTAGTTTTTCTGATACAGATGTTAATATTTAATTTAAAAGTATATGTGAAGCATGGGTAAACTTTTCAATGAAAGTAAGGATCTGGCATAATGCTCCACCAAACTATTTTAATTGCTTGCAGCCGATGGCTACTCGCAAGTCCATATGATAAATTTATTAACATGCAGTTGCAAACTAATTTTGTAAAGAAGGTTTTATATGGAGTAAATCTTTGGCTTGACCCAAGTTACATAAATCAAGAACTATATAAATATTTTACCTATGAGCACACACTAAAATAAACTAATTTAATGAAAGTTGTAATAATAACAATCAATAAGTGCATGTAAAAGCATTCAATCTGTTTGCCCAAGTAAAAATAAAAGGATAGGGTTTTCCATTTGACACATTTGAAGAAAAATTAATTTTTCATAATCCTACACTCATGGAGGAAAAAATGTTTATGCCCTGCATGTCTTTATCCAATCTCTTTCAAACAAATAACAACCATTAGCAAAGAGCAGCTAGCTGTATTCAATGAACGAGTCTTGGTATCAAGAGTCCAAAGTACTAATGGACAGAATAACTTACATCCTGATCTTTGCCTCCTGAAGTGTTTCAAACACCAGATGGCAAAGTGGTGCATCTGGTAGAGCCGCCGCCTCACAGCGCCAGAGACCCAGGTTCGATCCTGACCTCGGGTGCTGTCTGTGTGGAGTTTGCACATTCTCCCTGTGACTGCGGGGGTTTCCCCGGGATGCTCAATACCAAAGTCATGCGGGTCTGTAGGTCAATTGGCTCCTGTTAATTGTTCCCGAGTGTGCAGAGAGGAGATGAGAAAGTGGAATAACATAGAACTAGCGTGAACGGGTGATCGATGGTCGGCATGGACTTGGTGGGCTGAAGGGCCCGTTTCCAAGTTGTGTCTCTGCGCGAAACTAACCACAGCAGTGGGATGATTAATTGGAAACGATTTAAATTGGCTCCAAAAGTCTTCGTCAGAAAATTAGGCACAGCTTTGTGGCATTTGCCGAGAAATAGTTATGTGCCCTAAAGGACATGTTGCAAATGGCATATATGAAATGTCAAGGTCCTATCTGGCAATACTAGTCAGATCCCTAACACAACAGAAGGGTCTCGACCCGAAACGTCACCCCTTCCTTCTCTCCACAGATGCTGCCTGTCCTGCTGAGTTACTCCTCCTCCTGCACCTATTGTCCATTGTCTATTGTTGTCCCATGTATATCCGACAATATATCCCCACATTATCCTGCAATATTCATGAACAGATGCCACATGGAGAATTATGCCATTTATCTCACAATATCTTGATGCAAAAGCTTTGAATGGATCTCAAGAGTGGAAGAACTCTGATTGAATAATTTTAATGATTAAAACGATTTAAAACATGCTAAATGCCTTTGTAATATTTAGAACAAGGAACCGCAGATGCTGATTTACCAAAGAAGACGCAAAGTGCTGGAATAACTCAGTGGGTCAGGCAGCATCTCAGGACAACGTGGATAAGTGATGTTTCAGGTTGGGACTGTTCTCCAGACTCAATGTAGGAGGGGTAGAAGGATAGCTGGAAGGGAGGAGGCTCTCCAGCTTTCTCCCCCGCCCCCACCAATCACTCTGAAGGGTCACAATCTGAAACATCACCTATCCATGTTCTCCTGAGATGCTGCCTGCCCCACAGAGTTCACAGGCGATAGGAGCATAATTAGGCCATTCAGCCCATCATGTCTACTCTGCCACTTACACCAGCAGTGTTACTTTCCCCAGTAATATTCTTTGCTGCAATTTACCCACGGAAAAAAAATAAAAATTATTTGTCTGATATATTGTATTAATGAAATGAATTTCCAGGTGATCATTTTTTCTGAAAACACACTTGTGATAATCCAGAAACAAAAAAATAATTTAGGCTTATTGGGCAACATGAGAATAGGCAGTGAGGAATGATATTAAAAAACAACTGATTTCAAAATCTTAAATTGGTCACTTGGGAGCATATTTTGCTTCTCAAGGCTCTTATGAAAACACCTGAGAAATACAATTTCAAAATAAAATAACATTGTGCAGTGAGACTTTTTTTCATTAAGAGTAAGTTACATCTTAATGGATCTCACAAACATAATCCCAAATATTTCACGCTGTAATTTTCATTATTTGGTATTTTATTTTGTATTTTTCAACCAATACTACATTCCAAAATGAGGGAATATGTATTAAGGGATTTTCTCTGAATTAATTGAAGGTGGTTTTTATAACTATGAAACCTCAAACAAGTGGACTTTCCAATTTATAAGACGATAAGACCACAAGACATAAGAACAGAATTGGACCATTCAGCCCATCGAGCCTACTCTGCCATTCAATCACGGCTGACTTATTTTTCTCTCTCAACCCCACTTTCCTGCCTTCTTCCTGTAACCTTCGACACCCCTACTACTCAAGAATCCATCGATCTCCATTTTAAAAATGCCCAATGACTTGGCCTCCACAGCCGCCTGTGGCAGTGAATTCCACAGATTCACCGGACTCTTGCTAAAGAAATTCCTCCTCATCTCCATTCTGAAGGTATGTCACATATTGTTGGACTGTGGGTGACAACATCTCATCCAAAAGACTTGTTTTTTTGGATGACAATAAAGGTTATTCTGATTCCGATGTCCTTCTATGCAAGGTAATATATGAATCTGATGAACGAGGAGACACCAAACTATTCACACAATCTTTCTGCAAATAACAAGTTTTCTACTGCATACAATGAGAATACCTTACTCAGTGATAGCGGACGATCGACAATAATGGATGGCCTCTAAGGTCCGTTATAATGATGGTTTACTGTAGTTATTAAGTATAATTTCCACTACAAATCAGCAACCTGTCCTCCAAAGGACACAAAGCACTGGAGTAATTCAACGGGTCAGGCAACAACAAGCTCAAACTCCCTACAGACAGCACCGAGGATTGAACCTAGGTCTCTGGTGCTGTAAAGCCACCGTGCCATCCTGCCTGGCACAGACATTGTGCTGCGCTGTGCCCTTCTATGTTCTATGAAAATGCAACAAACTTTTTCCATCACAAATACTGTTAGTTCCCTCCAAATTACACAACATCCTGGCTTGGAAATGGATCAATGGTCCTTCCCGACTGCTGGGTCCAATTCCTGAAACTCTCCCGTCAACAGCTCTGAGGGAGAATTCTCACCAAATCCTTTGGAACAGCAACATTCTGTTCTGTATCATTTTCTGGTATTTTGTTTGAATCTTTTTAACCCTGGCTCATATTATTTATTGCGCTGCTGGTTATATATTTCACTTAATAGAACCGCATGTTTTTTTTTATCCCTGTGATTTGCTTTTGCTTTCCTTCCAGCCTTTTGAGAAAAGTTTCATATTATTCTTATAATTGGACAGTAGCAGCAACACCTACCCCAATGCGAGCTAAACATTTCTCCCTCGGGTTCCGTATAATGCATTAAACTCTGGTTTTCTGCCAAAGTAGTCACAGATGTATTCTGTAAAAGCAGCAGCATAAATCCCTGTGTATCAGTTTTATGAGACCCAAAGTGTCAAATGTTTCTTATTCATTTGTGTATGAGCTCCAACTATTGCTTCCCCCAATCTGCAGTGCTGCTGAGCCATTTGTATTGACAGCACGATCTGTTCTACTGATGTCAAAAATAAAGATGATGCCCAGATTTTGATTGTAGTTCTGTGACTTTTTTTCCCCAGTCATTTGGCTCGGATCCACATTTCACCAGCCAGCTAAAAAGCCTAAGGACTGCGGTACACTTGACTGCATTCGATATCAAGAATCAGCTGCATCCGTTCACCAGACCTGATGCAGTGTTGATCATGTCTTGTGGTGTCTTGCCCCTCAAAGCATGGCCAACAACCAGTGAAGCTCATCAACAGATGGAGATGTGGAATAACCCACTCTGAATCAATGAAGGTCAATTCTTAATGGAAAGTCATTACTTGATTGAAGCTAAATAAACCCCTGCAAATGTAGAGGACTGTTTGGTCCCAATGAATCTTCAACTCAAAAAAATTACACATGGAGCCACATAGAGTCATTCAGCTCAACTCATCCATGCCAAACAAAATGTCCCATCTAAAGATGGACACAAAGTGTTGGAGTAACTCAATGGGTCAGGCAGTATCACTGGCAGAAAATGATAGGTAACTCTCAGACTCGTCTGAAGCAGGGCCCCAACCTGAAACGTCACCTATCCTTTTTCTCTGAGGATGCTGCCTGATCTGCTGAATTATTCCCGCACGTTGTGTTTATCTTTGCCATAAACTATCATCTGCAGTTCTTTGTTTCTACATGCCCCATCTAAGCTAGTCCCATTTGCCTGCATTCGTCCCACATCTTTCTAAACCTTTTACTATCCTTGAATCTGTGAGTTTTAAATGTTGTCATAATACCTGCCTCAACTACCTCCTCTGGCAGCGCGTTCCATATACCAACCACCTTCATGGAGATTAACAATCACTGGGAAACTAAGTGAATTATTTTCTTTGACTTGATGTGGGTTTCGTTGGTACGGCCAGAATTTGTAGAACATCTCGAAATGTCCTTGAAATGACTTTGGTGAGCTATCTCAAGAGTGAAGAGTGTTTTATTGTCATGTGTCCCGGAGAGAACAATGAAATTCTTACTTGCTGCAGCACACCAGAATATGTAAACATAGTACACTGTAAACAATATGATAAACGAGAGAAAAAGTTCAGTGTGTAAATGTACACATACCCACAAGTACTTATATATACACACATATATATATATATTTGTGTGTATTTCTATACACACATATATATTTCTATATGTTGTCTCCTTATTGTTTTGATGTGTTTATGCATTATCTGTTTATGCTTTATTCTTAATTGTTAACTGTATGTTTGTGTTGTCATTTGTGAGCGGAGCGCCAAGGCACATTCCTGTATATGCACATTCTTGGCCAATAAACTTATCTATCCATCCATTCATTCATTCATATACAAACAGTATATGCACATGGACATTACATATGAATTAGCTTATGAATATATGTCTTGGGGCAAAGTTTGCTGAAGTATAGACTTGGTAGGGCTCTTTATATTTTTCAGAAATTTAATGAAACTATAAGTCGGCAACGATACATCAAGTTCAAAAGGACATCTGGGATATCTGTCATCAACAGGACAATGAATGTCTTTGATCAGTGAGGTTTGAAGCCTGAGAGATAAAGAGAGGAAATATGCAGAGGATGAAATAGAAAACAGAAGGTCAATTCAATGATAAATTGGAGAAAATTTATGATAGAAATTGATAAATTAGTTAAATTGCAGAAAGATAAAGAGAGTCAAAGTGAGTCTGGGCTAAAACTGATCAAGTAACCGAGCGACACAAATATTCACGGATGGCATGCAAACGTGGCGGTAGAGTTGCTGCCTAACATCGCCAGAGACCAGAGTTCGATCCCGACCACAGCTGCAGTATGTACGGATTTTGAATGTTCTCCCTGTGACTGCGTGGGTTCCTCCGGGTGCTTCGTTGTGTAGGGAAATAAGTGCAGATGCCGGTACAAATCGAAGGTATCACAAAATGCTGGAGTAACTCAGCAGGTCAGGCAGCATCTAGGAGAGAGGGAATGGGTGACGTTTCGGGTCGAGACCCTTCTTCCGATCTGAAGAAGGGTCTCGACCCGAAACGTCCCTCTCTCCCAGATGCTGCCTGACCTGCTGAGTTACTCCACCATTTTGTGATACCTCCGGGAGCTCTGGTTTCCTCTCACATTCCAAAAAAGTACAGGTCTTTAGGTTAATTGGCTTCTGTAAATTGTCCCTGATGTGTGGGATAGAACTAGTGCATGGGTGATCGCCGGTCGGCGTGGACACGGTGGGTCGATGGGCCTGTTTCTACGCTGTATCGCTAAACTAAACTGAATTTGACAAATATTATATAACCAATGTCCTATATTCCTCTATACGATCCTGGTATGCCATTATTACCAGCAATAACTATACCAACGCAGGGTATAGTTTTATACAGTAGTTAAGATACAGGACTAAAGTCCTAAAGTTAGACTGTTGATATGATGTGTTCTAGCCACCCTGGTTGCTATGGTATCTACATTTAAATTATTTAGTAAATCTGGAATAAATTCTGTAATCCCAATGACTAACCATTTTAACTCCCTTGCCCAGCCCCCGATGCATTTTCTGTCTTGGGCCATTGCCAGAGAGAGGCCACACTCAAACTGGAGGAGCAACACCTCATATTCCGCTTGGGTTACGTACAACCTACCCATATGAACATTGAATCTTCCAATTTTTAGTAATAGCCCACCTCTCTTTCCCATGCCCCCTCTCTATTCTGGAGTGCACACATTTCTCCCACTATCTCTCATCCCCCCCAGTTACCTTGCTCCTTTGCCCTCCTTCGTATATCCATTTCCCATCCTCAAGTCCCCTATTTGACTTTTATCC
Organism: Rhinoraja longicauda; assembly: GCF_053455715.1. Taxonomy (NCBI): domain Eukaryota; kingdom Metazoa; phylum Chordata; class Chondrichthyes; order Rajiformes; family Arhynchobatidae; genus Rhinoraja; species Rhinoraja longicauda. Next base: position 12,540,965 of record NC_135976.1, read on the forward strand.
CCCATTTCCTCTCCCCTTATACCCTTTTACCCATATTCCTCCCACCAGGTTTTCATTTCTCCTCTTCTCTCCTCACCTGACACACTTTTGTCTCTTTTTCACCTTTAGCCTTTGTGGCTTACTTCACTGCCAATTAACCCAACCCTTCTCCATCTGTATCCTGCTCTCACTCACTGGGCCGTGCCCCACCCGACCATCTCTCTTTTTCAACTTTTTCCCCTCGAATCCAAACAGTCTGAACAAGGTTCCTGACCTGAATAACCACAAACAACTAAGGATCCCGACTATGGATGTTGTCGGTACGGAGTTTGTACGTTCTCCCTGTAACTGCGTGCCTTTTCTCCATGTGCCACGGTTTCCTTCCACACTCCAAAGACGTAAGGGTTTGTTGGTTAATTGGCTTTGGTAAAACTGTAAATTGTCCCTGGTGTGCAGGATAGTGTTCATGTACAGGGAGATGGCTGTTCGGCACAGACTCAGTGGGCCAAAGGGCCTGTTTCTCTGTTGTATCCCCAGTCTAAACGTCCAACTCCCTGCCTTTGGCACATTATTTTTACTGACAAAAACATCTCTTCAAATATCATTACATTGTACTGGATTGACATCTTTTGCTTGCTTGCGCAATAACGAGCAAGAAATATCATTCTGATTGTGCATTTGAATAGACGACTGAACCCTTGTGATGGATTTTGATTTTACCAAATTAAAATATCATGAGAATCCTGCAGTACAAATTAAATTGCATCACGATTAAGCTTCTTTACAAAAATCTACTGAAAGGCTTTGTTCAATAAAATATTGGCGTCTTCGGAAGAAGCCAAAATACAAATTTAGTTTGCCTGTATCATTTTGTTCCCCTAGTAGTCAGCCATGCATCCTTTTTTCTGAGAAATCTTTCCACAAGTTTAAATTCAACCTTTTTGGAAACACTAAATACAAGAATAACAAATTACCAATGACCTATAATGCATAAGATTTTGGGTTTCACTTTTAATGTGGTTTCTATTTATGAGCAGATTTAAAGTAATTATTTTAACAAAAAAAGGGGAGATGGAGCTAAAACATGTAATCATGTAGACACAGTCCTTTGCTCCGTGTTATTCATATGACCATCAAATGGCAGACTGCACACAGTGCTCTTACAGTATGTTATTTTTAATATAGCTAACAGGCATGCCATCAATTTTTCAACCAGAAATCATTCTGCCCTGGACAAAGGCTGATTGTATTTATACCAGTGTTCTACACCCAATTACGTGAAGCATATTCCTGCCTGCTTTTCATCGAGCGGTTGAGAAGTTTAACAGAGGGTCATCTTGCCCCATCAAGTAGAAACAAAAAAGACCCTTCGGCACAACGGAAAGAGTTTTCCCATGGCCATCCACATGCCATCTCCGAGTTCTAGGATGGTCGCCACCACAGATGACTTTGGAATCTGAGCCTGGAATCACAAATCCACCTGCAGCCCATTACCCGCTCCTTGCTGAATGAAGCTGGCTCTCTCCATTTCATTTATAGTGTTGCCCCTTTCAGCTTGAAGGGCAGAGGCAGTTCTCAAAGGCACCCACTGACCTTTGGAGCATACAGCAAAAAAGAAGCTGACTGATTTCTTGCTCTTTAGAATAAGAAAATAACTGCAGATGCTGGTACAAAACGAAGGTGTTTATTCACAAAATGCTGGAGTAACTCAGCAGGTCAGGCAGCATCTCGGGACAGAAGGAATGGGTGACGTTTCGGGTCGAGACCCTTCTTCAGACTGATGTCAGGGGGGCGGGACAAAGGAAGGATATAGGTGGAGACAGGAAGATAGAGGGAGATCTGGGAAGGGGGAGGGGAAGAGAGGGACAGAGGAACTATCTAAAGTTGGAGAAGTCGATGTTCATACCACTGGGCTGCAAGCTGCCCAGGCGAAATATGAGGTGCTGTTCCTCCAATTTCCGGTGGGCCTCACTATGGCACTAGAGGAGGCCCATGACATTGCTCTTTAGACATTAGACGTTACTTAGGACGTTAGAGATGCAGCGAGGAAACAGACCCTTTGGCTCACCAAGTCCGCGCTCACTCACACTATCCTACACACACGAGGGACAATTTGCAATTATACCAAGCCAATTAGCCTACAAACCTGTACATCTTTGGAGTGTGGGAGGAAACCAGAGCTCCCGGAGACAGCCCATGCATTCTATGCAGACAGCACCCGGGTCTCTGGCGCTGTAAGGCAGCAACTCTACTGCTGCACCACTGCGCCTCCCAGCCTTCATGGGATATGCTTTCAGAGTGTTGCTACAGTTATTCTTCTGACCATTGACAGGATCTGTGACCTGGGTGAGTTTCGCAGAGGGTTTTTCTGTGGAGATGAGAATCTGACATTTGCCCACATGTTCTTCTCCAGCAGAGTCGGTGCATTAGGCTTACCTGCCTCATTGTTGGTGATGATCAGGTGAGCAAGGCTGCGGCACAATGGTAGAGCTACTGCCTTCCAGCTCCAGAGACCCGGGTTCGATCCTGACTACCGGTGCTGTCTGTACAGAGTTTGTACGCTCTCCCCGTGACCTGCGTGGGTTTTCTCCAAGATCTTTGGTTTCCTCCCACACATCAAAGACGTACTGGTTTGTAGGTTAATTGGCTTGGTATAAATTTAAATTGTCCCTAGTGTATGTAGGGTAGTGTTAATGACGGGGATCGCTGGTCGGTGCGGACTCGGTGGGCTGAAGGGCCTGTTTCCACGCTGTATCTCTAAACTAAAAACTAAACCTCTCCAGACCATTAAAGGTTCGGAAGGTACCACCAATGATATGTCCAGAATTTATATTTATCCATTGACCAGCATCGGTAAAACAAATTGCCACACAGTTTAAGCAGCTGGTCTCAGGAGTGGCCATTCCGCAAAGCTATCAGTAGTCGTTAGACTTTACATTACAGATACAGCACAACAACAGGCCTACTGAGTCCACGCCGACCAGCGATCATTCCATATACTAAAACCATCCTACACACTAAGGACAACTTACAACTTTACCAAAGCCAATCAACCTACAAACCTGTACGTCTTTGAAGTGTGGGAGGAAATCAGATCACCTGGAGGAAACCCATTTGGACACAGGGAGAACGTACAAACCCCGTACAGACAGCATTCGTAGTCAGGATCAAACCCGGGTGTCTGGTGCTGGAAGGCAGCAACTCCACAGCGGGTCGCCCTTAGTAATTAGTAACTATTGCTCAGTTGGCCAAGAATAGTTTTATATAATGTTCTTTCTGTTTCTCTGTTTAAAACTTTTCAATTTTCAAACAATACGGAATTACATCCTTTCTGTTTCCCAATTAAAATTATTCAATGTAAAGATAATTCTTGCAAATGCATTATAGATCATGGAAAACTAATTTAACAAAATATGGTACAAAGGAAAAATCTAAACTTGGTGCTGCAACATTTTAATGTGATCTGAGCTCTCAGCCGAAGTTTTTAATTTCTGGTATTGTTATTGCATAAGGAGGTTTATGGATGCGTAACAAAATGGATTTTGTCTAACATTCTCTGAGTAGTTACTGTTTGAAGCTCACTCACTAAAGATAGGAAAGCAGAGGCATATTTTGCAATGTGCCCAAGAGATAGAGTCCCCTGGAAACGTAGGAGATGTCACTTTTTGTCAAGCTGCATGGCTGACAAGTTCCAAAAATAACCCACCACAAGTCACATCTTCCCATCCCTATCCATTTCCACTTTCCAAAGAGACCATTCTCTCTGCAACCCCTTGGTACATTCATCTCTTTCTATCCAACCTGCCCCCTTCCTAGATAGCTCCCACTGCAACCACGGACATTATACCTGGCCTTACACCTTCTCTCACTGCCTTCTAGGGACCTTGCAGTTGAGACAGAGGTGAGGCTTTATATCTCCCTTTTATTCCCCTGCTTTTCACTCCCACGTATCCCCTTCCATCCACATCATGTCATAAGTGATAGAAGCAGAATTAGGCCATTCAGCCCATACAGTCTACTCCACCATTCAATCATGGCTGACCTATCTCTCCCTCCTAACCCCATTCTTCTGCCTTCTCCCCATAACCCTGACACCCGTACTAATTGAGAATCTCTCTATCTCTGCCTTAAAAATATCCACTGACGGCCCCCCACAGCCTTCTGTGGCAAATAATTCCAAAGAATCCCTCCCTCCAGCGATATGTTTCACTCCTCACCTCATCTGACCCACTTTAGTCTTCTTTCTCACCTCTAGCCTTTATCACTCACTCAACCCATCTGCCAATCAAACGCTCCTCAGCCGTATCCACCTATCACTTGTCGCACCCACCTCACCTTCCTTTTCCCTACTCCTATCAGTGTGAAGAAGGGCCCAGACCCGAAACAACGTCTATCCATTCCCTCTGCAGATGCTGCCTGACCCATTCAGTTCTTCTAGCATTTTGTGCTTTGCTCAAGATTACAACATCTACACTTTCCTGTGTCTCCAAAAATAACATTTTGTTGTGATGTTCCATAATTTGCGATGATCACTTTTACTTCCTTGGTGGGTGGTTTATAGGCAGAAATACAGGCCTGGAATTAATTAGTACAAAACAATTAGTACCACCCTGACGTTGATAGCACTTTTCTCAGAAGGCTGGAAGCAAATCACAGGGGAAAGACACTTGCCTCAGGGGAATACTAAACATCTGGAGGAGAGACAAAGTAAGCAATGTGGACCTGTGGGAAAGAACAAGCCAGGATCCCATTGACTTACAAATTCGAAGGAGAAAATGGAGTTGGATTGGACACACCCTCAGAAAACCTGCCACAAACATCACCCTGCCACAAACAAGCCCTGAAATGGAACCCCCAAGGAAAAAGGTCCTTGGTCGCCCCAGGAACAGCTGGAGAAGAGGTGTCCAGGCAGAAATGTTTGGGAGTGGGCTCAACTGGGGAGATCTCGAAAGAACCGCCAACAACCGAGTGAGGTGGAGGACATTTGTCAATGGCCTAGAGGAGCAAAGGGCTTAAGAAGAAGCGGGGAAAGAAACCGTTCTATGAAGTGAAATCAATAACCAGCAGTGTAAGAAATAATACGAGCAAGGGTTCAAAATATTCAAACAGAATACCAGAATATTATCCAGAACAAAATGTAATTTAACAATGCTGCTGTTCCATGGGATTTGGTGAGAATTCTCCCTCAGTGCCATTGACGAGAGAGTTTCAGGAAGGAAGGACCATTGATCAATTTCCAAGCCGGGATGTTGTGCAATCTGGAGGGAACTGGGAGTATTTATGATGAAAAAGATGATTTGAATTTTTTATAGAACAAAGAACAGTACAGCACAGGAGGAGGACCTTCGGCCCACAATATCTGCGCTAAACGGGGCAGCACAGTGGTGCAGCAGTAAAGCTGCCGCCTTACAGCGCCAGAGACCTAGGTTCAATCCTGACTCCGGGTGCTGTCTGTACAGAGTTTGCATATTCTCCTTGTGACTGCGTGGGTTTTCTCTGCGTGCTCTGGTTTCCTCCCACACCCCAAAGACGTACAGGTTTGTAGTTGAATTGGCTTCAGTAAGAATTGTACATTGTCCCTAGTGTGTAGGATAGTGCTAGTGTACGGACGGGGTGATCGATGGTTGGCATGGACTCGGTGGGCCGAAGTGCCTGTTTCCGTGCTGTGTCTCTTAACTAAACTAAAATAAACACTGGAGTGCTTTATCTTGTATACTGCCAAGTGAAGAGGGTAAGATGATTCTGTAACTAAAATTCAGTCTCATCGGGAAACTGATGCAACTGTGCATGGCATGGCAGATCCAAGGAATTTCCCAATAGCAAGCAAAATACTTGAGGCGTGATCTAGAGGCTTAGCCTGGAAGAAGCATATGGGGGTTAAAGAAGCAAAACACTGTAGATGTTGGAAATCTGAAATAATACAAAAATACTGGAAATACTCAGCAAGTCAAGGTGGACAGTATGGATGAAAACTATTTTTATTTGGTTTCTATACATCATACATATACATCAGGAGGTGCATAATCCAACATTATGGGGGACCCCTATCACCCCAGCAATGGACTGTTCCAGCTGCTACGGTCAGGCAAACGCCTCCGCTGTCACGCTGTGAAAACAGAGAGGATGAGACGGAGTTTCTTCCCACAGGCCATCAGGACTGTAAACTGTCATATCACCAGGGACTAATTTAATTTACTGTATTAATTTATTTTTTTGTGTTACAATTTTTTTCTCTATTCTGTTTTGTAGTTTTAGCACAATCCACAGGCGTTGCCACTTCCATTTCTCTGCACATCTTGTATATGTATGTGACATATAAAGTTGACTTATCATATATATACAGCCGGAAACAGGCCTTTTCGGCCCTCCAAGTCCGTGCCGCCCAGTGATCCCCGTACATTAACACTATCCTACACCCACTAGGGACAATTTTTACATTTACCCAGCCAATTAACCTACATACCTGTACGTCTTTGGAGTGTGGGAGGAAACCGAAGATCTCGGAGAAAACCCACGCAGGTCACGGGGAGAACGTACAAACTCCTTACAGTGCAGCACCCGTAGTCAGGATCAAACCTGAGTCTCCGGCGCTGCATTCACTGTAAAGCAGCAACTCTACCGCTGCGCTACCGTGCCGCCCGACTTGACTTGAGAGCTGCTGCCAGCCCTGCTGACCACTGCTGTATTATTTTTGTTTTCAGCACAGAAGGTGTTGGGGGTGTGAGAGTTTACAGTGGTAGGGAGGTCAAGGTATTGAAAGGCGGTATGGTGGCACAGCGGTAGAGTTGTTGACTTACAGCACCAGAGACCCCAGTTTGCTCCTGACTAAGGCTATCTTATAGAGACGTATAAAATTTTAAAAGGACTACTAGACAGGCTAGATGCAGGAAAAATGTTCCCAATGTTGGTGGAGTCCAGAACCAGGGGACACAATCTAAGAATAAAGGGGAGGCCATTTAAAACTGAGGTGAGAAGAAACTTTTTCACCCAGAGAGTTGTGAATTTGTGGAATTCTCTGCCACAGAGGGATGTGGAGGCCAATTCACTGGATGAATTTAAAAGTTAGATAGAGCTCTAGGGGCTAGTGGAATCAAGGGATATTTTTCTATGTCTGTACGGAGTTTGTACGTTCTCCCCGTGACCACGGTGGGGAGAAGGGCCTGTTTCCACACTGTATCGCTAAACTAAAGTAAACTAAACTAGTAAAGAGAGATATCAAGGAAGAACATTTTAAACACAATACTTGACTGAATCAAAAGAATGGAAGAAAAGAATGATGGATCATAAGGCACAGGCATTGAAATAGGATATTCGGCCTATCAAATCTGCTCTGCCATTTGATCATGGCTGATCTATATTTCCCCCTCAACCCCATTCTCCTGCCTTCTCCCTTTTAATGAAGAACCTATTAATTTCCACTTTAAAAAAGCGAATGACTTCGCCTTCGCCATCTGTGGCAATGAATTCCACTGATTCACCAACCTCTGGCTAAAGAAATTCCACCAAATCATAGAGTCACAGGGTGATACAGTGTGGAAACAGGCCCTTCGGCCCAACTCACCCACACCGGCTAACAATGTCCCAGCTACACCAGTCCCACCTGCCTGCGCTTGGTCCATATCCCTCCAAACCTGTCCTATCCATGTACCTGTCTAACGGTTTCTTAAACGATGGGATAGTCCAAGCCTCAACTCCCTCCTCTGGCAGCTTGATACATACACCCACCACCTTTGTGTGAAAAAGTTACCCTTCGGATTCCTATGAAATATTTTCCCCTTCACCTTGAACCTACGTCCTCAGGTCCTCGATTCCCCTACTCTGGGCAAAAGACTGTGCATCTACCCAATCTGTTCCTCTCATGATTTTGTATACCACTATAAGATCTCCCCTCATCCTCCTGCGCTCCAAGGAATAGAGACCCAGCCTACTCAACCTCTCCCGATAGCTCACACCCTCTGGTCCTGGCAACATCCTCGTAAATCTTTTCTGAACCCTTTCAAGCTTGACAATATCTTTCCTATAACATGGTGTCCAGAAATGAACACAATATTCTAAATGCGGTCTCACCAACGTCTCATACAACTGCAACATGACCTCCCAACTTCTATACTCAATACTCTAACTGATGAAGGCCAAGGTGCCAAAAACCTTTTTGACCACCTTATCAACCTGCGACTCGACCTTCAAGGAACCATCTCCATTCTAAAGGTACGTACTTTTATTGTCAGGTTGCGCCCTCTGGTCCTAGACTCTCCCACGACTGGAAACATCTTCTCCACATCCACTCTATCTAGTCCTATATCTGGGGTGAGCAGATGTACTGAAATATGGAGACAGCTTATGGGTGTGGCCTCCCGTAGAATTGGTGTGCATTTCTGATCTCCGCTGTACAAAAAAAATTACAATATAGACACAAAATACTGGGAGTAACTTAACAGGTCAGGCAGGATCTCTGGAGAAAATGGATAGATGACATTTCAGGCCGGCATCCTTCTTCAGACTGATTGGAGGGTCCCGACCCAAAACGTCACCTGTCCATTTTCTTCAGAGATGCTGCCTGACCCTTTGAGTTACCCCAGCATTTTGTGTCTACCTTTGGTATAAACCAGCATCTGTAGTTCCTTTTAATTACAATATAACAATGTGGTTAAGGCATTGGAAAAAAGTTATTTTATTAAGATTCATGACATTTAAAAGAATGGAGAAACAAAGCGGATTTTGATGAGTAGTTATAAAAAGTGGACAGTCACCAAGGAAGACAAGGTTAAAGTAGACTTTGCAAGCTGATTTTAGGTCCCTAAAGGGGCTACAGAGGCCAGCTGTTTCTTTAATCCAGAACAGCAGACCTCGAGAGCAGGGACTCTGCTGGAGGAGGGATAAATTAAAACTTCATTTGAGATAAGTGAAATTTAAATCAATGGAGCAGGGAGACAATAGTATTGATTCATCCAAATGCAAATTGCATTTCTCGCAGAAAATAATATTTCGGGGTAAGCGTATGAGTAATTTGAGACGTGACATATGGCAAATGTATCAGGGGTCGGGAGGAACAGGTGACATTGGAACTATCCTTTGCAAAGCTACCCATCACTAGGGATTTCCCTCACAGCGTGTCTGTGCCTTTTGTGGACTAATTGATAGAGATTGATTACCATTATTATTGTATCGTGCAATTTCCAAGAGAATGCAAAGTCAATGAGATGCTCCACAATCTCACCTCATCCTGTAATTCACATGTACCAACAAACAACACCACAGACACACCATCTTCCACACTTGGCATTGCGCTCAACACAAATTCTCCCTGATTTCCAACATGAATCCCCAAAGGGTCAGAGCAATCACTTATTTGCAACCACACTAACCCACTGCACCACCTCTGACTTACGCTCTAATTCTAAGGTTCTTGTAGAATTGCAAGATGTGATGTGAATTAGATGTTTTTATATTGAAACCCATTGAAGCCAAACCTGTGTAAAGTTTTATACTTCCTCAAATGTGATTAAAAACACAATTGATTTTCAGAACTGAATTTATAAAACAAACTGCACTCCACACATCAGAAATTATAAAGGTCTCTCTTTCAGCTCAATGCTGCAATGGTGCATCAACTACAATATGAAAACAAACATCAAGAAGGTGAAAATCGTGAAATAATGGAGGTATTACACACGATTCAGCAGCTTGGCTCAATTGGTTGCGTCCATTACTTTCGAAACAGTCTCGACAGTTGATTAAGAATCAACGGAAAAAAAAAATCTGAGTTTGCAAGGTACAAAAAACACTGTCTATTAGCATCTATTAGATCACCAGCCAATGCTTTCAAATTTACTTTTAAAAAGCATTTCAGGAAGTCTGCAGCAGTCACACCCATGGATCATAACCACTTTAAAAATTATATAATGTGGGCTGATTTTTATGGTTACAGCTGCAGGTTTGAGTTTAGATGGCATAATTAAACTCAATCAGAATACATTTACAACTTGCCCGGCATTTGCATTATGTAATTAATAATAAATGCTGAATTCTGTTATCTGTACTACATTAAAAATGAATGAAAGTATGATTGCAAAGCATTATCACAAAATAGTACAACCCTTAAAAACAATATGGGAGGAAATACAAAATGCTCAATTTAGGAATTATATTTGACTGTGACTTGAAGCCAGAAACACAGAGGCATAATAGAGAAGGAATTCTGATGACACATTTATAGCAGCGGCGATATATTAACCGGAGAGAGTTTATAGACATCACTGGAATATTTATTACTTTCCTCGAGAAGAAAGGCAACCCCTCTCAAGCGTTTAGATTTCCTCATAAAAGTGGCAATCGTATGATCCATTTTGAACTGAGCATGCAGCATATCAATTTCCGTTGAAACAGGCCCTTCGGCCCACAGAGTCTGTGCCAACCAACGATCACCCCATATACTAACACTATCCTACACACTAAGGACAATTTTACAACTTACCAAAGCCAATTAACCGACAAACCTGTACATCTTTGGAGTGTTGGAGGAAATCGGTGCACCCGGAGAAAACCCATGCGGTCACAGGCCGAACGCACAAACTCCTAACTGACAGCGCCCATCCTCAAGATCGAACCCGGGTCTCTGGCATTGTAAGGCAACAACTCTACCGCTGTGCCATTGTGTTACCTGTTGCGTGTTATGCATTTTTTCCCCACTGCAACTGTGTTACTCCCAGTTATTGCAATAGCTTACTTGTGTATCTATGAACCTCTTACGCAGTGGTGCAGCAGTCAGTGCAGCTGTCTCACAGTTCTCAGGTTCGATCCTGACTTGAGATGCTGTTTTGTGCGGAACATGCACCGAACTTGCACGTTCTCTCCGCGATCACCTGGGGTTCCTCACGTATCACAATGTGTATATATATACACACACACATATAAAATGGTAGTTTAGCTGGCCAATGCCAATTATCCTTTTGTGTGGATTAATTACAAAATGGGAGAGGGAATAAGTTGAAGGAAATTAGGTGATGGAGAATGGAACTAATGGGATTACACAAATGAAAGTCAGCATGGACCCAGAGTGCGGAATAAACTTCACTTATCCTGTAAACATACTTGGTAAATTCAACTGCACTGTTTTAAAAATTATGTCAGGAATTTAGGAAGGCACAATAGGTAACCACATCAGGGGTTGTACAGTGGTGCAGCGGTAGAGTTGCTGCCTTACAGGCCCAAAGACCCGGGTTTGATCTTGACTAGGGGTCTGTACGTAGTTGGTACTTTCTCTCTGTGACCGTGTGGGTTTTCTCCAGGTTTCCTCCCACATTCCAAAGACGTGCATGTTTGTAGGTGAATTGGCTTCTGTAAATTGACCCGAGTGTGTAGGACACCACTAGTGTATGGGTGATCGCTGGTCGGCGCGGACTCAGTGGGCTGAAGGGCTTGTTTCCACACTATATCTCTCAACTAAACTAATTTAAACTAATCATGAGGCAACGAACTTCCATTCAGATAAATCTTTTCCTCCAAACTGTTAAATACAGATCTCAAGGGGAAAATCGTTGGCCTTTCATCGATCAGTATATCCAAACTAACTTTTATTTCTTTTATCAATTTCCGCTGCGGGTGACAAAAAAAAACTGATGAAGGAATAAACTTGTGTTTGCTATCCCATGGGAAAACAGCCCTTAAAATCTTGAGCACAGCCATTTCACCCATGCCTACTTAAATTGCAACAATTTAAAATCAAATCACAGCGAGTGCAGCAAGCCAAATCTATTGGCCCCGACAAGTCCCCCGTCTTATTCTTTCAACATTTTTCTAAATGAGTTCTCAGGTAATATCTTCTTGTGTGACTTTTTTATTTTTGTTGTTCACAACAGTTCAGATGATAATTATATTATGTAATAAGCCTAAATCATGAACAACGGTTTTAGAATTGTAAAGCCACAAACAATAAACTAAATGTCGGGATTATTCATGATCGCCATTAAATGAGATTCCACATCAGACTTATTGAAGCATATTTATTTTCTCCCTTAATTTTATTACTTTTTATTTATGACAATTGAAAGTCGTTGCTTTCAATTAGCGAAAGGCTATTTGTTTAGACAGTGTGCATTTTCTCTGTTTTTCACTCTCTTGAAGCATTTAAAGGAAAACAAGACCACAGATATGACTTCAAACAGCCATTTGATTATTGCATTATTTAATGTCAAGTCAACTCTGACATTTTTTACTTCGTTGATTTATATTTAAACAGCTATGAATACATGTTCTAGTAAATATGGTTGAAGATGAGATATATATTGGAAGAGAAAATTAATTCTAAAATCTTGCATCAGCAATATCATTGGAAATAATATTTGATACCAAACAATTGCTTAAATGCATTTATAATAATTAATAATGCACTGTTCTGTACTACTACTTTAAAAGACTATGCATTTTGACATTAACAATTTAGTGCTGAATTGAATGAATATTTATGTAAAATATTTGATTACACTCTGGACAGACAACATGGAGGAAAAAAAAATGAAGAAAATAGTTTGGTTTAGTTTAGGGACAGAGGGTGGAAATAGGCCCTTCGGCAAACCATCTCCTCCGACCAGCAATCGTCCATACACTCATTCCATCCTACACACTCGGCACAATTTACAGAAGCCAATTAACTTACAAACCTGCACGTCTTTGGAATGTGGGAGAAAACCGAGCACCCGGGGAAAACAGAGGAAGAACATGCAAAGTCGTACAGACAGGATATTCAGGATCAAACCCGGGTCTCTGGTGCTACCACTGCGCCACCATGCCGCCTTTCTTAAGTTAAGCACCTCTTTTTTACATCTACAGAAACTTGTTCATTCCACCTTTATGTAAATTAACTGTTCCTCCCAACCAACTACGAAATAAACTCATATTTATACGTGAACTGTTATGCTTAAACGTTATTGATGGCAATTGTTAACATTACAAAATATCTGGAAAGGCATTAAAATAGGTGACATTACCCATCAAGTCATCCATGGCGATATTTTGCTTGCAGAATACCAGAGATAAAAATCACACAATGCCACAAGCTTCAATTTCCCAAGCATCTGATAGTTATGTTGCTCAAAATGAAGTGGTTTTCACAGGAAATGATAGTGATTTGAAGCCAGCAATGGCCAGAGGGCATGTTTCAGGATGTCTGCTACTAAATGGGAACTTTGCATCATGTCTTCATGTGACCCTCTTTTCCTGTACATTACATGGCATTGCATGCTGACTCTATTTCCTTTCAACGGAACCCATTATATATTTATATTCCACAGAAGAGTTTATTTTTTAGACATCAAAATGTGCTAAATTAATTAAACAGATTTAAATATCAATAATTAAATTTCTGTCAAGACAGATAGTAAATGGTAGAATTTATCTTTTGGAAAACGTTGTTATTCGCAGTTACTTTTGTTTTTTATAATGAGAGGGACTGCTTCAACACTTCTCTCTTCATTTTTAAGCTTCTTAATAAATAGCAACTAGCAAGAACTAGAGACACGAAGAACTGCAGATGCTGAAATCTTGAGCAAAACACAAAGTACTGGAGGAACTAGCAAGAACTGTAATCTCCAGATTACTACCTTTGACCTAAAAGCAAAATGAAGATTGAAAGAGTTATCAATTACTGCTACAAAACAAAATCCCCAAAATAGTTGGTGTAGGAAGGGACGGCAGATGTTGGTTTACACCGAAGATAGACATAAAATGTTAGAGTAACTCAGTGGGTCAGGTAGCATCTCCACAAATACCGAGTCTGAAGAAGGGTCTCGACCCGAAACATCGCCTATTCCTTTTATCCAGAGATGTTGTTTGACCCGCTGAGTTACTCTAGCATTTTGTGTCAACCAAAATAGTTGATCTGCATCAGATGGTTCCGAGTTCAAGTCCCAATTCTGCAACACAATAGCTAAACTGACACTCCTGTGCAATACCAAAGCATCATGCAAAGCAAAAGGTACTGTCTTAAAGATTTGATTTTAACACAAGACTCCTAAGGAGTCTGCTTCCTCAGATAGATACATTATTACGTCATTCGTTCAGTTTTGGTCACCCGGTTATAGGAAAGATGTTGTTAAGTTGGAAAGAAGATTTACGATGATGTTGCCAGGATTCAAAGGCCTGAGTGATAGGGAGAGGTTGAGCAGGCTAGGACTCTATTCCTTGGAGAGCAGGAGGACGAGGGGTGATCTTATAGAGGTGTGAGGAGACCTGATAGGATAAATGCACAGAGCCTTTTATCTGGAGATGGGGGATCAGGAACAGAGGACCTAGGTTTCAGGGGAGAGGAACCTGAGGGGAAACCTTTACACATAAAGGGTGGTGGATATATGGAACGAGCTGCCAAAGTAGTTGAGACAGGTAATATCGCAACATTTAAAGAACATTTGGATAAATACATGGATAGGAAAGATTTAGGATAATAGACCAAGTGGACCCGTTGGGCCCAAACCTCACTTGCATTGGTGCAGCACCCTCTCCTCCCCCTCCCCTCTCCTCCCTCTCCCCCCACCCCCCCCTCCCCACTCCTCCCCTCCCACCCCTCTCCCTCCCCTTCTCTCCTCCCTTCCCCTCCCCACTCCCCCCTTCCCCTCAACCCCCCCCCTTATCCTGCCTCCCTCCCTCGGAGATAGATTTAAACTTAAAAATGTGAATAACTTTAAATATATAACACCGATTTAAATGAAACTTCTTCCATTAGTACCAAAGGGGCGATGATGAGTAAGGTGGGCCTAAAATTGTCGCGCTATCGTGTACCGTTTTGGCTGTAGTTCAGGAACAAACAAACAAATTAGTATATAGATGTGGCCAAACATAGGCAAGGGGACTAGTGTGGACAGGGCATCTTGGCCGGTGTGGGCAAGTTGGGCCGAAGACCCTGTTTCCATAACTCTATGACCATAGCAGGAAAGTTAATCCCAGGCTCCACTACTAATACATATCTCACACTCAGTATGGCCAAAACATATTATCTGCTCTTTATCGCACTACAGTTTATGGGAGCATAGTGTGTGTAAGTTGTTTTTCAAGTATTCCGCACTGTATTCTAATTATAACATTTCAGAAGGGCCTCTTTATATATAAAACAATCTGGGATATCAACAAAGAACAGTAAGCAGCAATAGATAAATACAAATCTTTCTTTCTCGTACAACACCAGAAATTCTAAACGTAATGCAGTTTTTAGTTCTGGCCAAAGTAAAAAAACAGTGAAGAAAGTCACTGATCCAAGAAGATAACAGCAGCTTATGATCAAGTGGCTTGTACACGCATGAAGTATTAACGTACAACAAACAGAATAAAAATCAACAAGATATAGTCTTCAGGCTCTTCTAAGTTTCATCCATAATCAAATTGAAGTCATGGACTCCTTTAAAACAGATAGGATTTTTTTTTCTCGCCATTTGGAGTATGGAATTCGTAGAAGAACTCTTTGGTAAAGCCTCAAACACAAAGTGCTGGTGTAACTCAATGGGTCAAGCAGCATGTTTGGAGGACATGGATAGGCGACGTTTCGGGTCGGCACCCTTCTTTGGACGGGAGAAGTCAGACTCTTCAGTCCGAAGAAGGGTTGCAACCCAAAACGTCACCTAACCATGTCCTCCACAGATGCTGCCTAACCTGCTGAGTTACACCAGCACAGAATGTCCCATGCAAGATGCCAGCATCTGCAGTTCGTTGAGCCCTCATTGGTAAAGCCTATTGCCAACAACAGTCGTGTACCATCTAGCAGTCTTTCTGATCTCAAATACTAGTCTTGCATCATCCCACGAGTGGCCAATCAATCTGCCAATCCATGCTTCTTTGATGAGCTTTGAAGTCCCCTAATTACCAGGACCAGAATCAAGGTGTCAGGATGATGCTTGGTTCTCCGGATGTCATGTTTGAAAGCCTGAACACCAACTTGTGGCCCACTCCTCCTACAGGGCAACCACACACCGCGCGGCACGGTGGCGCAGCGGTAGAGTTGCTGCCTTACAGCGAATGCAGCGCCGGAGACTCAGGTTCGATCCTGACGACGGGCGCTGTCTGTACGGAGTTTGTACGTTCTCCCCGTGACCTGCGTGGGTTTTCTCCGAGATCTTCGGTTTCCTTCCACACTCCAAAGACGTACAGGTATGTAGGTTAATTGGCTGGGCAAATGTTAAAAAAAAAAAAAATTGCCCTCATGGGTATAGGATAGTGTTAATGTGCGGGGATTGCTGGGCGGCGCGGACTCGGTGGGCCGAAGGGCCTGTTTCCGCGCTGTATCTCTAAATCTAAATCTAAATCTAAAATCATGGCCGAAGGCTGATGTAAGATGCACAGCCACAAAAGGGTCATAAATGGTTGTCGCCCTTGAGTCAGGGACTGAATACAATCCAGCACAATATCTTGGACAGCAATTTAGACGCCACTCCTCAAATCTGCTACGAGTGTTTTGTGGTTGAGGCATGAAGTGTAGTGAATGTTTCACCACCAGCCACAGGCCCCTACATGCTGCCCGGAGATGTGACGTGCAAGTAGATGGAAAAGAAGATGAAGGGTGCACACAAGTCTAGCTCCAATCGGTTGGAGTGGGGAAAGGCTACTGCACCTTTTACAAATAATATTCTTTCTCTTCCATGACCAGCCATCGAGCCAATTCACACCACTGGAATCCTAGGCTTCTCATGTTCAGAGTCTTCCTTTAATTAACAGCCTCTAGCTTTGCCTGTTTCTATCCCTGCAATCCCTTCCAGCCAACATCTAGACCTCAGGGTGAGTTTCTAAATCATTCTTTATTTTCACTCTTGTACCACTGGTTGCCCTTTGACTTAACTACTACAACCATTCATCCTCAGTGAGCCATGGAGTTGTACAGCGCAGAAACGCGGCCACACCGGCCCTCATACCCACCTATGTCACTCTCACTTCCTCACGTTTGGTCTGTAACCCTCTACTCCTTCCTTTCAACATGTTCTGCAAGATTCCATTTCCTTGATAAAACCTTTGGTCAGCAGTCCTAATATAAGCGAGGCAATATGGCCTTAGCTAGTAACACTCATATAAAAAGCCTTTTGGTCATTTTCCAAAGTTATGTACGCACATTATTCTGGCTGAAAATCCACATCCAATTATGTAAAACTTACAGAATTGCACAAAGTAAAACGCGGTATTACATTTCTTCCCCAACTAATGTAAGTTAAATGAAGCCAGCATTGGGGCAATTTTAAACTAAGCACGTTCATTTCACATTGTTACTGTACCAACAAAGGATAAGTCATGCAAGAATAAATGTTCTATTTTTCAGTCAATAACAGCTAATGGAAATATAAGTTAGTCTGAGGATGTATGCCATTACACCATGGAGCTCCAGAACAAATGCCGCATTGTTCATTTAACCTTGCTATTTTTACTGCCCATCTAATCTGGGCCAATAACAATCTTTATCTTAAAATCATTCAGGCCCTATAAGCTGAATTTTAGAAGTGGATGTTTTGAACATAAATAAATTTGGTGGAATTGCAATTTAACTATCATTTAAACAAATATACTTAGCATTATTATTTGATATCATTTACCAAATTCAACTCAGGAAATGAATCTGAGAGAGAGATATGTTTTGGCAGATTGCCCGTGATACATCCAACTGCTCACCCTCACGGCTTGTACTTTTCCCTTGGTCACACCCGGCTTGCATGGGTTTGTGGTGCCAATCGAATATGAAGTTCATAAGTTGTCGGAGCAGAATTAGGCCAAGTCTACGCTGCCTTTCAATCATGGCTGATCTATCTAACTTTCTCTCTCAACCCCATGCTCCTGCCTTCTCCCCACAACCCCTGACACCCGTACTAATCAGGAATCTGTCGATCTCTGCCGTAAAAATATCCATTGACATGACTTTCACAGCCTTCTGTGGCAAAACATTCCACAGGTTCATCACCCTCTAATTAAAATAAATTCCTCCTCATCTCCTTTCTAAAGGTACATCCTTTTTTTCCTGAGGCTATGGCCTCTAGTCCGAGACACTAACGCAAGTGGAAACATCCTCTTCACATCCACTCTATCCAGGCCTAGCTCTGAAGCAGTGTGAGGCAGCAAGTCTTGAACTCAGGCAGCAAGTCTTGATGCCTTGCCCATAGACGAACCTCATAAGCTGCTCAACAGCTTAACCAATGTCTGAGGCTAGAGGTGCTTTCAGGGTTTGGAGCAGGTGGCCCATTGCCAGCTCCTCTGCCTCAGCGATTACCAGGCCATCTTCCAGGTCGTCTGGGGATTAAGGATGGCGCAGGTCCGATGGGTCACGATACACGAGTCTACAGACATAATGGGCAAAAGCGCGCCCAATGTTGCCCTCATCTTGATGGCCACCTTTGTGTGTGGCTGCAACAGACTGTGCCTGCAGCCAAAGCATGTGGGCACCGTGTCACTACTTGCTGAGGTTGAACCGGTCCCTGGTGTTGCGAAGGATGGGCCTGGGCCTGATGCCGTGCAATGTGCCAGACAACTGGGGGACCTTGCCATACCACCTGTCCTTTGTGCAAACGTTCTTCCAGACCGACACCTTTGACCACAAGTGCATCGGGCAGTGGTCATCAAGGAACATCCTGCAGTCGCTGCAGGACAAGAACTCGATGGATCCTGTGGCGTGGTTCCCTGAGCAGTCTGCCCAGCTTGTCTGGCAAAATGCCTCATCACCAACAAGCACCAAGACCTGGCCTGGCACTGGTGAGCGGGGCACTCCTAGTTAGATCCTTCCTCTACCATCAGAGTATTACTCCCCATGCGCGTGGCCCACAGGATGGCTGCTATGGGGAGGAGATGGCAGTGCACCCCTTTGCAGAGTGTGGATTTGCAAAGAGTGCCTAGAGAATGATGCAAGTGTTGTTGTCACAGTTCATCCTGCTGTTATGCAGCTCCGTAACAGAGGACATTTGAACTATGATTATCTTGAACTTCACCCCCGGTGAACAGTATCAAACTTCTTTTATAATGACAACCCCATCTTACACATAGTTCTAAAATTTAGTTTAGTTTAGTTTAGGGATACAGCGCGGAAACGGGTCCTTTGGCCCACCGAGACCATACCGCCCAGTGCTATGTTACCAGTTCCATCCTACACACAAGAGGCAATTTACGAAGCCAATTAACCTGCATGTCTTTGGAATGTGGGAGGAAACCAGAGCACCCGGAGAAAACACACACGGTCACAGGGAGAGCATATAAGCTCCGAACAGACAGCACCCATAACCAGGATCGAACCTGGATCTCTAACGCTGCGCCGTTGTGCTGCCCTCTACATTCCGTTCAAGTTAATTGGAATATATTGCTAGCTATTTGCTTTTTAAATTAGCTGATGCTGCATGCACATCCATCCTTCAAATATTGTATAAAATATTGGTATTTGAAACTCATAACCCTGATCCCAGTTCCTAGGCAGACTGTCCAATTGTTTAGGAGAACGTTTTCAGAGATGCTGTTGCCAATTATATTTTTTTTAAAAGAGTTTATTACATATTGAAAAAGTCCTTATTTTAAAAATCTGCCAAATAACATGTACAATACTGCAGCTGCATAACAGCAACGTTTCAAAACATCAAGCAGATTGTAAAACAGCACTGACAGTAACAACTTCAACAGCACAGATAGCGCGCCTCGGCCATTGTCCTGCGAAAACTAATTGCCTGCAAGCTATTTCCAGTGATTGCCCCCTGACTGCGTAATTGTGGTTAATTATGACACTGATGTCACTGAACTTCACATAACAGAGGCAAAATAATGCTATCAATCACAGCTGCAGTCAAAAGGAGCAGTCACATAGAAAAGTCCTGTCCGACTGGGTGGGAATCGGTTCAAATTCAAATGATCCTCGTGCTACCGAGTTAGAAAGCTCTTTTGCAATGACAAATAAGACTGTTAACATGGAGCGCTACCTGCCGTGACAACTACTTATTTTAGATGGTGCAGTGAGATTAGTCGCATACAAGAAAAAGATGCAAACTGAGCCATTCGTTCCCCACGGGTACTTGGCACATGCCCTGCCTTGCACCACGGTTTACCAACTGACTGCAGAAATGCTCTCTGGCACTGCACAGCCCCGCTGATTTGCATTTCCTTTGCCTTTCCAGGCAATGAATCTTGCTAAACCAGCTTAGGATGGGCAGGAAATCAATATTGAAAATAGGTTTTGAAATAAATTACAAAAATTCAGATGCATGTTGTTTTAATAGGAATTTAAATTCACTTGAAAGTCTTTGTCTCAATTGCTGTCCGACAGAAATATTTGGGTCGAAGGAATGGTGACGTTTCGGGTCGAGACCCTTCTTCAGAATGAAGAAACATCAACCATTCCTTCTCTCCAGAGATGCTGACTGTCCCGCTGAGTTACTCCAGCATTTTGTGTCTATCTTCGGTGTAAACCAGCGTCTGCAGTTCCTTCCAACACACACAGAAATATTTGTTGCACTTAAGGAATAGCCAAAGAAAAATGCAATTAAAGTATCCTCATCGGCAGTTAGAGCAGTAATAAATTGGATTGCAAAGGAGGCGAAAGGCGGCCTAACCAAAGTTCTCTGACTTCCATTCCTATCAACTGGTGGACTAGTCTCGAGAGGCCGCCCGGCCTTCTCCTGCTCCTAATATGTATGTTTGTAGATACTGTACTATTTTTCACAATTTCACAGAGAACCACGGAGCTTCACAGTCAATGAATGTGCTACTTGTTATAGAATCATAGTCACAGCGTGGAAACAGGCCCTTTAGCCCAACGTGCCCACACCGACCGACCGACATGTCCCATCCACACTAGTCCCACCTGCCCGGCCCATATCCTTCTAAACCTATTTATTCACAAAATGCTGGAGTAACTCAGCAGGTCAGGCAGCATCTCGGGAGAGAAGGAATGGGTGACGTTTCGGGTCAAGACCCTTCTTCAGACTGATGTCGGGGGTGGGACAAAGGAAGGATATAGGTGGAGACAGGAAGATAGAGGGAGATCTGGGAAGGAGGAGGGGAAGGGAGGGACAGAGGAGCTATCTGAAGTTGGAGAAGTCAACGTTCATACCACCGGGCCGCAAACTGCCCAGGCGAAATATGAGGTGCTGCTCCTCCAATTTCCGGCGGGCCTCACTATGGCACTGGAGGAGGCCCATGACAGAGAGGTCAGACTGGGAATGGGAGGGGGAGTTGAAGTGCTGGGCCACCGGGAGATCAGTGGCGTTAATGCGGACCGAGCGCAGGTGTTCAGCGAAGCGATCGCCGAGCCTGCGCTTGGTTTCGCCGATATAGATGAGTTGACATCTAGAGCAGCGGATGCAATAGATGAGGTTGGAGGAGGTGCAGGTGAACCTCTGTCTCACCTGGAAAGAATGTTTGGGTCCTTTGATGGAGTTGAGGGGGGAGGTAAAGGGACAGGTGTTGCATCTCGTGCGGTTGCAAGGGAAAGTGCCCGGGGTTAGGGTGGTTTGGGTAGGAAGGGACGAGTGGACCAGGGAGTTGCGGAGGGAACGGTCTCTGCGGAATGCAGAGAGGGGAGGGGATGGGAAGATATGGCCAGTGGTGGGGTCCTGTTGTAGGTGACGGAAATGTTGGTGGATGATATGTTGGATCCGCTGGCTGGTGGGGTGGAAGGTGAGAACGAGGGGGATCCTGTCCTTGTTGCGAGTGGGGGGATGGGGAGCAAGAGCGGAGCTGCGGGATGTAGAAGAGACCCTAGTGAGAGCCTCATCTATAATGGAGGAGGGGAAGCCCCGTTTTCTGAAAAACGAGGACATCTCGGAAGCCCTAGTCTGAAACACCTCATCCCGGGCACAGATGCGGCGTAGACGGAGGAATTGGGAGTAGGGGATAGACTTTTTGCAGGGGACCGGGTGGGAAGAAGTGTAGTCCAGATAGCTGTGCGAGTCGGTGGGCTTGTAATAAATGTCCGTCACTAATTTTTCTCCTGTGATGGAGATGGTGAGGTCCAGAAACGGGAGGGAGATGTCAGAGATAGTCCAGGTATATTTAAGGGCAGGATGGAAATTGGAGGTGAAGTGTATAAAGTCAGTGAGTTCTGCATGGGTGCAAGAGGTAGCACCAATGCAGCCTTCTAAACCTATTCCTATCCATGCACATGTGTAAATATTTTTAAAACATTGCATTTGACAAAAAAGTGTTGCTTAAATGTTGTTATATAACAAGATGAGGTGGCTAGTTAAGGCTATAACAAAGTTGCATATTAGTTAAAGGTCTAATTAATGTCCAGCATACGAATGATGCTTGCACACATACTCCACAAATTCTTCCTAATCAATGTCCTTGCATGTTTCATGTCAATCCAACAGGCCAGGTTCTCATAAGAAAGCCACACTTCTGACAATTTAGCACTTTTGCAATACTGCATTGAATGGTTGGACTAAATTATACACTGAAAGATACAATATTCTATGCATTTGTACCACAAGAAATATTTTGGTAATGATTGACACAAGAGCCTGCAACTGCTGGAATCCTGAGCAAAATATAACGTGCCAGAGAACTCGACTGTACAGGAGATGAATAGATGATGTTTCAGGCCAGGACCCTTCTTCAGACTCCAAAGGCAAAGTTGTGAGTTAGAACTTTTTTTAAGTTTGAAGAAGGATCACAACACAAAATGTCGCCTATGCCAACGTGCAGCTTTGAAGAACTTTTGTTCGGCCACATTTGGAATCGTGCATGCAGTTCTGGTTGCCCAATTACAGGATGGAAGTGGAGGCTTTGGAAAGGGTGCAGAGGAGGTTTACCAGAATGTTGCCCAGATTAGGGATATTAGCTACGGGGAGAGGTTGGGCAGACACAGATTTCTCTAGAATGCTGGACATTGCGAGAAAACTGGATAGAAGGGAATTAAATTATGAGAGGCTTAGATAGGGTGGACAGTCAGAACATTTTTCCCAGGATGTAAAAATCAAATACTAGTGGGCATAGCTTTAAGGCGAGAAGAGCAAAGTTGGAAGGAGAAGTGAGAGGCAACTTTGTTTTACACAGAGAGTGGTGAGTGCCTAGAATGTCCTCGCAGGGTAGGTGGTTGAGGTAGATACGGTAGAGGCATTTGAGAGACTTTTGGATAAGCCTATGGATATGCAGGGAATGGAGGGATATGGATAATGTAATGGAGGGTTATGGATAATGGAGGGATATGGCTTGGCATCACGTTCGACACAGACATCGTGGGCCGAAGGGCCTGTTCTTATGCACTACTGTTCTATGCTCTATGCATCCATACCCTCCATAGATGCTACCTGACCCACCGAGTCACCGAGTTACTCCAGCATTTTGTGTTTTGGCAATGGTTCCCTGTTTTAGTCAGAATAATAAAAAACAATTGCTATCATAAGTGAAAAACAGTGGAAAAAAGCAAAATGGTCAAAGTGTAATATCAATCAACAGTAATACAGTAACTTTGAATCCATATTTCTCATTGATCGAGCTTTATGATTCGACCAAATCTGTTCAATCTGTAAGATCTAGCAGTAATGATGTAATAGACTAAAAATGCAAATAATAAAAAATAAGGAAGCAACTTCCATAGTGAACATGTTTCCATTTATCTTTAATTTACAGGTCAAAAGTACACAGAGCTGCTGGCATAATAGTCCACTTTTATTAGTTCCAGGCTATTAATATAATAGTGACCAGATTGCTTCTGTTTCCCACAAGATGAACATCTTTGAACTTGCCGTGCCTTTGCACATTTTACGATGTTTAACCAGGTTCAGGTGAAACATAGATTCAAAGTTATTGCTGTTGATCGCCATTACTTCCACAACACATTATCTTTATCGAGATCAATGTATATTGATCCTAGTGTTGTATGTACAACTCTAGGTTTAAGATGGTTGGGATTTTGCACAGAGCAGCAAAGTTTAGCGCTGCGTGTCACAGAATTATTCACTGACTGAAAAAGACGCATTGCATTTGAAAGGAATCTAATTTGGTGACAGAGATTTTCACAGCTGCAGTAAAACTCCAATAATCCGGCATTATTTGGAATTTTCGATAGTCCGGCATTTGCTTCACTCGTTGGTGCCGAATGTGAGACAGGGTTCAGAAAGGAAGGGAAGTAAGTGGCCTGAGCCCCGACCAAAACACAAAGCGCTGGAGGAACTCAGCAGGTCAGGCAGCATCCGTGCAGGGAATTGACAGGCGATGTTTCAGGGCAGGACCCACCTTCAGTTCCTACCTATAACATTATCTGACCATTCCCTCTGCAGAGGCTGCCCAACCCGCTGAGTTTCGAGAGCACTTTGTATTTTGCTTACGTGCACGGTAGCGCAGCGGTAGAGTTGCTGCTTTACAGCGAATGCAGCGCCGGAGACTCAGGTTCGATCCTGACTACGGGTGCTGCACTGTAAGGAGTTTGTACGTTCTCCCCGTGACCTGCGTGGGTTTTCTCCGAGATCTTCGGTTTCTTCCCACACTCCAAAGACATACAGGTATGTAGGTTAATTGGCTGGGTAAATGTAAAAATTGTCCCTAGTGGGTGTAGGATAGTGTTAATGTACGGGGATCACTGGGCGGCACGGACTTGGTGGGCCAAAAAGGCCTGTTTCCGGCTGTATGTATATGATATGATATGATGACGATGATAATTCCTGGATCAACAGGGCAGGGTATCAGATGGTTCAACCTGCCAATCCCATTCAAGAAATTGCAGGTTCTGGAATCTCGAGCAAAGTACAAAGTGTTGGAGAAATTCAACAGGTCAGGCGTCATCGCTGGAGGGAACGGACCGGTGACATTTCGGATCGGGATCCTTCTTCTGTTCTGACCCAAAACATTGTCTGTCCATTTCCCCCAACGGATACTGGCTGACTGCCGAGTTCCTCCAGCACATTGTGTTTTGTCCAAGTTCACAACCATTCCTGGGTCAAATCAGGCCATCAGAATGTTTCATCAGCAACTTTCAATCATGACCTGGTCTTGTGACACCGATACCATTTACGCATACTGGAGGAATGACTGCATGATTTTTATTTTGTAACCTCGCAATGATGTTTGAACGATGAAGGCATTGGTGCCCTGATACCCCTCCTGACTCAGGCAACATGTCACCTGTCCACTCCCTCCACAGATGCTGCCTGACCTGTTGGAGTTCATCCAGCACTTTGCCCAATACTCACGACTCCAGCATCTGCAGTTCCTTGTGTCGCCAGGATCTAGACGATGGGCCAGGTTCAATAAACATTTGTACTTATATTCACAGTATAACTTATTATGCCACTGTGTAATATGTAAAGGAAGCTCAATAAATGTGCGACACAGAATGCTGGAGGAACTCAGCGGGTCAGGCAGGGTCTCTGGAGAAAGGGAACAGGTGACGTTTCGGGTCGAGACACTTCTTCATACTGAGAGTCAGAGGAGGGGGAAACTAGAGGTATGACAAGGTACAGAGAACAAAAGAATGAAAGGTCTGAAAAGAACAAATCAAGACCAGCAAGATGGTCATGGAAAGATGGAGCCATTGGCTATTAATAGGAGTGCAATCCAATATCCCCCAAATCTACCAGTCTATCACAAATAAAGCTCTATTATGGATTTGGGGAGTTAAACCGTATTTAAGTTCACGTACAAAAACAAAGGCCCCTCTGTAACCAACTTGCTTACCTCAGACACAATAAAATAAGCTTGATCAGCATTATTAGACTGCACACACTGGCCTCCTCATTACTTAACATTTGTCTCAACTAGTGAATAGTACTAATGGACTGCAAAGAAATAACAATGTACTTATTCACTCATTTAGTAATTATGGCTAGCTTGATTAATTTACGGACTGCAATTACTTTCTATTACATCCACACACACCCATATTGTCCTGAGATATCCAGTGAGTATTCAGTTTTCTTTGGCCATCGGTATCCTGTCATCTGATGTATTCAAAAGAGGTTTTAAAGTAAGTAAATTGGACCTTTCCCTTGCTTTTAAAAGCCATCTTTGTACTGCAAAACACGTCCTTTCGAATCCCATGATAAAAAAAAATCCAAGATCAGCTACTTCGATAGTTCTGATTCAGGACTTTAGCTTCCCCCAAACAATCACTGTGGCATACCAATAATGCCACCAGCACATTGGCAATGGCAAGACTTCATTTCCTATTGATCTCAGAAAATGGAATCTCTACAAAGCAGCACTTGTCTGTGTTTGCAGAGACTTCTCTCTTCTATTTTGCATCTGTGTAACGAGATGTGGTACGACTCTTCCACTAATCACATTTGGGACGTAAATCTACTTTCCATTTAATTCCATCATAGAGATTGTTCGGCACAAAATATTTTGGGGTCACGTTTCGGGTCGAGACCCTTCTTCAATCTGAAATCAAGTCTGAAGAAGGGTCTCGACAAAAAACGCACCCATTCCTTCCCTCCAGAGATGCTGCCTGTCCTGCTGAGTTACTCCAGCATTCTGTGGACATCTCTGCAGTCAACCTGCATCTGCAGTATTTTTCTACACAAAGAGGTTGTTCCCTTCTTTATAGACACAACGTGTTGGAGAAACTCTGCGGGTCAGGCAGCATCCATGGAGAAAAAGGATAGGTGATGTTTTGGGTCGCAACTCTTCTTCAGGCTGAAAGTAGAGGTGTGGGGGGGGATTAGAAGGGGGGAAATAAACTGGAGGTGTTCCCCTGTTTACTTCTGTGTGTCTAGTGTTTCTCTACTTTTAAAGTAATATGGCCCCAAGCAAACCAATCAGCCATTGCACAGTAAATGACAGTAATACTGCGAGACCAAGTGACTAAAATGATTATGGCAATGCAGTAACTTTATTGAAAGAAAGATACAGCGTGGAAACATGCCCTTCGGCCCATTGGTCGAGTCCCTGCCGACCACCGATCACCCATTCAAATGAGTTCTACATTATCCCACTTTCTCATCTTATAAATTAGGTGGCAAATCCACGTCTTTGAGAAAAAAGCGGAGGAAATCCACGATGTTACAGAGACAACGTGCAAACGCCACAAAGACAGCACCCGAAGTAAGGATTGAACTGTGTTGTAAGCTCTACCAGTTGCACCACTTTGCTGCACCTTGTGTACAGGTTTGAATCATAAAGCATACAGAGCTCCTCATGACACTCTTTCAACATAAGCAGTGTCATGAATATATGCTTAACGTAAAGGACAGCACAGGACAGGCCTTACGTCTGTGCTGAACATGCCAAGCTAAATTAATCTCATCTGCCTGCACATGATCATTATAGGAGCAGAATTAGACCATTTGGCCCATCAAGTCATGGTTGATCTATCTTTCTCATTCCCTCTCAACCCCATTCTCCTGCCTTCTCCCCGTAACCTCCGACACCCGTACTAATCAGGAATCGATCAATCTCTGCCTTAAAAATATCTATTGACTTGACCTCCACAGCCTTCTGTGGCAACGAATTCCACAGATTCACCACCCTCTGGCTAAAGAAATTCCTCCTCATCTCCTTCCTCAAGGTACATCCTTTTATTTAGAGGCTGCGGCCTCTGGTCCTGGACTCACCCTCTAGTGCAAACATCCTCTCCACACACACACACACACACACTATCCAGGCCTTTCACTATTCATACTCACTATCATTGTACATACAGTCCAGATGGGGCAAGGAAATAGGATTGGGTTCTCTGAAAGGCATTAATGACCCGGAATGTGTAACAGCAGCTGTGTGATCTGTCCTCTGCCAAGGTCACCAAAGCCTCGCTCGGCCCAAGGGGGTGCCAGATGGTTTGAGAGCATGGACCTCCTGTACTCTCTTGAGATGACAGCAATCAGCTCCCATGATGCCACTCCACCAGAGCTATCCATTGACGGACTAATCCAGTCTGCTGCTGCCCAGGGCAAGAGGACATCATCCCAAACCATCCAGGCTCCGCGCCGCTTGCTCGACTAGAGACAACGCACATTCCCTGCACAGCAGCATGTTTGACAACATTTTTCGAATTATTATTTAATGACTCCGTAGTACGACTGTCTTCAAGGAGTGGTGCAAACTCCATGATATGTGTGGCACCCCTCCCCTCTCCTCTCCAATCAGGCAAGATGTACAGAAGTTTGAAAACACATACCTCCTGATTCAGGGACAGTTTCTTCCCAGCTGTTATCAGGCAGCTGAATCCTATCACCAACCAGAGTGCAGTCCTGACCTTTCATCTACCTGAAACGTCACCCATTCCTTCCTACATCGGCGAAACCAAACGCAGCCTCGGCGATCGCTTCGCTGAACACATGCGCTCGGTCCGCATTAACCAAACTGATCTCCCAGTGGCCGAGCACTTCAACTCCCCCTCCCATTCCCAGTCTGACCTTTCTGTCATGGGCCTCCTCCAGTGCCACAGTGAGGCCCACCGGAAATTGGAGGAACAGCACCTCATATTTCGCCTGGGCAGTTTGCAGCCCAGTGGTATGAACATCGACTTCTCCAACTTTAGATAGTTCCTCTGTCCCTCCCGTCCCCTCCTCCTTCCCAGATCTCCCTCTATCTTCCTGTCTCCACCTATATCCTTCCTTTGTCCCGCCCCCCCTGACATCAGTCTGAAGAAGGGTCTCGACCCAAAACGTCACCCATTCCTTCTCTCCCGAGATGCTGCCCGACCTGCTGAGTTACTCCAGCATTTTGTGAATATAAACCCATTCCTTCTCTCCATAGATTCTGCCTGTCCCACTGAGTTATCCCAGCTTTTTGTGTCTAACTTCGGTTTAAACCAACGTCTGCAGTTCCTTCCTCCACCTCCCATCTACCTCAATGAAGACCTTCAAATGATCTTTAATCGGATATTACCGGACCATTATACCCTTTATCCTGTATCTGTAGACTATGGACGGCTTGACTGTAATCATGTATAGTCCTTTTGTCGATAGACACAAAATGTTTCAGTGACTCAGCGGTTCGGGCAGCATCTCTGGAGAAAAGGAATAGGTGACATTTTGGGTCAGAATACTTCATCAGACACCCTCGTCTTTTCATTGACTGGATAGCAGACAACAAGAAGCTTTTCACTGTACCTCGGTACGCGTGACAATAACAAACTAAACTAAACTAAAAACATACCTAGCTAGACTGGTGTAAAATTGGTTGCAGAAACTTTCAGTAAAATTGTTAATGCGTTTGATGTGTTTCTTACAGGTAAAGAACTTTCAGCCAGTTTTGAATCATTCACATTAAAAATATGTCAATGTACATTTTTGCCTCAGTGAACTAAATCACAATTTTTACAAATGCATCATTCAAATGACAACTAATGTGCAGCAAAATGAATAGACAAGAAATTGCAGATGCTGGGACTTTGAGCACAACACAAACTGCTGGAAGACTGTAGCTGCCTGACCTGCTGAGTTCATCCAGTACTTTGTGTCTTGCCCAACTATTGAGCAGATTTGGTGACTGTAACTCAATTAACCACACAATGTTATGAATCCCATTTTGGCCAAGGCCCGATAAGAAGCTGCATAACTCAAGTAGCTTATAGGTTGTAGGCATTTTAGAATTATTCATGCTTGTACTAATACTTAATAACTGATTCACCACATGATTCGTTAAGTGGTGATCTTATGGAGGTGTATAAAATCATGAGAGGAATAGATCGAGGATTAGAGGACATAAGTTTAAGGTGAAGGGGAAAAGATTTAATAGGAATCTCAGGGGCAACCTTTTCACACAAAGGGTGGTGGGTGTATGGAACAAGCTGCCAGAGGAGGTAATTGAGGCAGGGACTATCCCAACTTTTAAAAAACAGTTGGACAGGTACATGGATAGGACAGGTTTGGAGGGATATGGGCCAAAAGCAGGCAGGTGGGACTAGTGAATCTGGGACATGTTGGCCGGTGTGGGCAAATTGGGCTGAAGGGCATGTTCCTACACTGTGATTCATTGATGCTAATGGGACACATATTTTAGTTTAGTCAAGCCTCATAATAATTTGTACTTATTACCTGTCTTTGCAATACATCAAATAATCCCCAAAAGTAAGTAAATATTTTAGATCTTAAACTGTTTTAAGAAACTGGACCAACATAATTAAATTTAAGTTCAGTCTAACACAAATTAAATTAGGTTTAGGTTTATTGTTGTCACGTGTACTGAGGTACAGTGAAAAGCTTTGTTTTACACATTAAGAACATGAAAGGCACCAAGATGGGATGTTGTACATTTCAATAGTGTATAAACACATGTATTTAGTTTAGATTAGTTCAGAGATACAGCATGGAAACATGCCCTTGTCGAGTCTGCGCTGACCAATAATCAACCCATACACTAACTAGTTCTATCCTGCACTCTAAGGATAATTTACAGAAGGCCAACAAACCCACACGTCTTTGGAGTGTAGAAAGAGACCGAAACACCCGGAAAAAACCCACATAGGGAGAATGTGCAAACTCCATAGAGATAACACCCGTGGTCAGGATCGAACCTGTCTCTTTGCCACTGTAAGACAGCAACTCTACCGCTGCGCCACTGTGCTGCCCGCCATTTGCAGCATGCAGGGGTAAAAGGATTGGGCTTCAGTGAAGTTGCTCAGCCTAAATTTTCCAAAATATCCATGTAGATTTAAAAATACATCTGCAATTTTCCAGTTGGCCCTCTGGTGAGGATGATATTCTACACATCAGTGCCCAATCCACAAATTATTCCCCAACCTAATTCTAAATTGAAAGCATTATTTTGATCAAATAGCCTTGTACAATTTTTTTTTAATGGGAACAGTCAACAAAGCAATGACTTATATGTGACTTATATATGCCATTCCAGATTTATTTTGGAAATGAAATACATGTTAATTAATGGAAACATGTATTAATGTGAAGAAAGAATGGGCCCAGAGGATTTAAGTTCAGTATTAATGTGAAGAAAGAATGGGCCCAGAGGATTTAAGTTCAGTTTTAAATTTATCAAAACTGACACCACTAATATTACCATGATTCAGTTCCAAGCTGCAGGCTCACACCCCTATCTCAGAGCTCGGTTCTAGCTCCCCAACCATAATAACCCTCCCCCCAAGCCACTCTCTGCCCGGATCACCTTCTCCCACTTCCCCAATCCCACACCTGCCTACTACATCCTTCTCTCTAGTAAATTTCTCATCTTAACTGTAACTAGGGAATTCAAAGGGAAACATCTCCCTGAATGAATCAGAAACATCCTCAAGTATCGCGACAGCAGGGTGGCGCAGTGGTAGAGTTGCTGCCTTACGTTGCCAGAGACCCGGGTTCGATCCTGACTACGGGTCTGTCTGTACGGAGTTTGTACATTCTCCGCGGAATTCACTGCCTCAGAGTGGAATTCACTGCCTCGGAAGGCAATGGAGGTCAATTCTCTGAATGCATTCAAGAGAGAGCTAGATAGAGCTCTTACGGATAGCGGAGTCAGGGGGTATGGGGAGAAGGCAGGAACGGGGTACTGATTGAGAATGATCAGTCATGATCACATTGAATGGTGGTGCTAGCTCGAAGGGCCGAATGGCCTACTCCTGCACCTATTGTTTATTGTCTATTGTCTATTGGAACACGTGACATTAAACTAAACTGAACTGAACTGGCTGGGAAGGTCTGCAGATGAAATATAGTTCAGATTAGCACTAGAGAATAATAAGTAGGCAAAAAGTTACAGTCAAGGGCTTGGTAAGATCTCCAGATCTCACATTTCCCCGTACACTAGCACTATCCTACACACTATGGACAATTTACAATTTACAGAAGTCACTTAACCTACAAATCTTTGGTGTGTGGGAGTAAACTTAAGCACCCGGAGAAAACCCACAAGCTCCGGCTATTGTCTATTGTCCGTGTTACCACGTGGGTTTTCTCTGGGTGCTCCAGTTTCCTCCCACACTACAAAGACGTACAGGGTAGTAGGTTAATTGGCTTTGGTAAAATTGTAAATTGTCCCTGGTGTGTAGGGCAGTGCTAGTGTACAGGGTGATCGCTGGTCAGGGCAGAGGGTGGGCCGAAGGGCCTATTTCCGCACTGTATTTCTAAAGTTTAAAGGTACGTCCTTTTATTCTGAGGCTATAGCCTCTGGTACTGGAACATCCCACTAGTGGAACCATCCTCTCCATATCCACTCTATCCAGGTCTTTCACTATTCACCTGGAAGATGCCCTCCATGCCACATACCAACCTGATTTGGAAATATAAGCATCGCCATTCATTCACCATCACTGGACTCTAGAACTCCCTCCCTAAGAAGCTCCTCAGGGACTGCAACGTTCCAAGAAGCCAGCTCACCACCACCTCCTACAGGGCAATTAGGGATCGGCAATTTAAATGCTGGCTCAACCGGTGAAGCCCACAGCTCTTGAAAGAACAAAAATACTCAGATATTCCTTTCTTGGAGATTCTAGTTAACCTGTTAATATATGTGCAATTACCACATCGAGGTAATTTCTTGCCACCTCTCATGAATAATCCACTGAAGTTGTTTCTTCACTACACCAACAAACTCTTCTGGAAATCACACCTCAACGTCAAAACAGGTTGCATCAGGAATATTTACTATGAGATTGCTGGACAGCATTTTACACCATTTTGTGATTATTTTGTTACTAAGCTGGGTTGGTGAATTGAATTAAGAAGTGTAAACATTGCAAGAAACTTTAATTTCTCAATGAAAGTTTAGTTTCGAAAGAGAAACAGCGTGTAATCCGGCCCTTCGGCCCACCGAGTCCGCACCGACCAAAGATCACCCATGCACTAGTTCTATCCTACACCCTAGTGGCAATTTACAGAAGCCAATTAACCTCCAGACTTGTCTCCCACTACCCTTGGCAGTACGTTCTAATTGCACACCACTCTCCATGTAAAAAACCTGCCCCAAAAATTTCCTTCAAACTTTGCCCCTTTCACCTTCAAGATATGCCCTCTAGTCTTTAGACTTTAGGCTTTCAAGAGACAGCATGGAAACAGGCCCTTCAGCCCACCAAGTTTGCACCGACCATCGATCATCCATTCACACTAATTCTATTCAACACGCTAGTAACAATTTACAGAAGCCAATTAAAGTACAAACCTGCTCGTCTTTGGAATGCGGGAAGAAACCTGAGCACCAGAAGGAAACCCACGTGGTCACGGGGAGAATGTACAAACTCCGTACAGACAGCACTCGTAGTCAGGCTTGAGCCCGGGTCTCTGACGGCTGTAAGGCAGCAACACTACCGCTGCACCAAAGTGAACTCTGTGTTTTATTGTAAGCAGCGTTATGAAGCACACTGTAACTGCACCATAGAGTTGCATCTCAGAGCAATGGATCAAGGTGGATCCCCCCCAATCTACGCTCTGATTATTCCTTCCAAACCAATGTGAATATTGGATTGAAGTAAAGGACTGCCCTTAGGGAAGGAGGAAAGAACCCAAAACAACGAGAGGCTAAATTAACTTGTGCCAATCCTATAAATCTTTTACCAGCTGCCTTTCTTTAAGCTGCTGGCCTCCCCCTGTGATTCGAGAACATCTGGAACAGCCGAGAATACAGAGGAATATAAAGGACATTATTTTATGGGGAGGGGAGGATGTTAAGAGCTTAATATTTAATTATTCGAAGTGATTAAGCTGCCAATTCTGATCTTTTTCTACATCAACACCTGTAAAAGCAAAAGATTAGCTTTTTTTTGCCTCTCTTATTTAACTGTTTGCCTGTTGACCAAAGTTATTCTTTGAATGATAAAGCTAAATAAAATATTTAAATGAGCCAAACCAATTGGTGAGACTGGACATCTATATATGGGCAATATACATTCATCTTTTGGGCGGCACGGTGGCGCAGCGGTAGAGTTGCTGCCTTACAGCGAATGCAGCGCCGGAGACTCAGGTTCGGTCCTGACTACAGGCGCCGCCTGTACGGAGTTTGTACGTTCTCCCCGGGACCTGCGTGGGTTTTCTCCGAGATCTTCGGTTTCCTCCCACACTCCAAAGACGTCCAGGTATGTAGGTTAATTGACTGGGTAAATGTAAAAATTGTCCCTAGTGTGTGTAGGATAGTGTTAATGTGCGGGGATCGCTGGGCGGCGCGGACTCGGTGGGCCGAAGGGCCTGTTTCCGCGCTGTATCTCTAAATCTAAAAATCTAAAAAATCTTTTGCTTTGGTAAAATACTGCTGCAAATATCGCAACATTTGGACGGCACAGTGGCACAGCAGTAGAGCTGCTGCCTTTACAGCATCAGAGACCCAGGTTTGATCCTGACTACAGGTGCTGTCTGAATGGAGTTTGTATGTACTTTCTGTAACCACGTAGGTTTTCTCCGGATGCTTCGGTTTTCCCCCACATTCCAAAGACATGCATGTTTGCAGGTTAATTGGTTTCAGTAAATTGCCCCCAGTGTGTAGGATGCGAAAGTGGGATAACTTTGAACTGGTGTACGGGTAATGGATGGTTGGTGTGGACTCAGTGGGTCAAAGGGCCCGTTTCCACGCTGTAATTCTAAACTACACTAAACTAACATCCATTTTACTGGAATCATCAACCAAAAGGTACGAGTGATCTTCAGAGGATGGAAAGTTCTTCATTTTCTTAAATCTTGGATCGATCATTTAACTACAACTCACATTTTCAGATTAAAAAACTTATAACGAGTGGCAATTGTTTATCTTTTCCCCAAGTTGTAAACCTGTTGCTTGAGCATTGCCAATATTCAATAACCTCTCCCTAATTGTTGCTGAACTTAACAGGAAGTTAAGAGTTGGTTCTGGATTCACGGACAAAATCGACTGAATTAAGAGATAGATTTCCTCTTATAAACTGTATTAGTGACCCAGTTGTAAGTTACAACAATCTGACAGTTCATGTTTACTATCACTAAGAGCAGCAGTTGAAAGTAAATCTGATTTAATCCATAATTAAACCCACAACTTCTCCAACTTACAAGTCGACACCTCTACTGCTTGCACCTCTACAAGTCGACACCTACTAACTCATCCAGAAAACCCACCATGTCTCTTAAACCTTCTAGGAATGGATGGCTGAACAAATGGGTATAAAGGCACGGTAGCGCAGCGGTAGAGTTGCTCCTTTACAGCGAATGCAGCGCCGGAGACTCAGGTTCGATCCTGACTACGGGTGCTGCACTGTAAGGAGTTTGTACGTTCTCCCCGTGACCTGCGTGGGTTTTCTCCGAGATCTTCGGTTTCCTCCCACACTCCAAAGACGTACAGGTATGTAGGTTAATTGGCTGGGTAAATGTAAAAATTGTCCCTAGTGGGTGTAGGATAGTGTTAATGTACGGGGATCGCTGGGCGGCACGGACTTGGAGGGCCGAAGAGGCCTGTTTCCGGCTGTATATATATGATATGATGATGATATGATGATATGAAAGGGCACTTGAATAAAGACCTGATTTCTGGCAGAGGAAAATAATAACTTACCAATTAAATGCTATTACTTGATAGAACAATACTGAACCAATTTACATTCAATCAAGGAAAAAAAGTCAATTACCATCAAACGTTAGTTGAGGCCATAAGTCATTAGTCCCTGCTCATCTCACAGTGCTCCAGCTTTAATGCGACAACACAGTACATTTAGATTTTAGATTTAGATTTTTTTAGATTTAGAGATACAGCGCAGAAACAGGCCCTTCGGCCCACCGGGTCCGCGCCGCCCAGCGATCCCCGCACATTAACACTATCCTACACACACTAGGGACAATTTTTACATTTGCCCGGCCAATTAACCTACATACCTGTACGTCTTTGGAGTGTGGGAGGAAACCGAAGATCTCGGAGAAAACCCACGCAGGTCACGTGGAGAACGTACAAACTCCGTACAGACGGCGCCCGCAGTCAGGATCGAACCCGAGTCTCCGGTGCTGCATTCGCTGTAAGGCAGCAACTCTACCGCTGCGCCACCATGCCACCCAACAGTGCAGCCCAACAGTGTGGGGCAGATACGGTGCAACCACAATATGCCAGTGATCATGTTAATCATGGTCCGCCATTGAAGGCTAACCTGCCCAATTGTAAGTGCTCCTACCGTCCATTCTTCTACATTGCTCCAAGGATGGTGAAAAGGAACAGCATCATCAGGCAAACCCCTGGTTTGAAAGCTTCAAGTTCCTTGGAGTAAATATCACCGGCACCTTGTCCTGGACCACCCATCTAGAACCAATGGCCAAGAAAGCACACCAATGCCTCTACATCTTGAGAAGGCTTAGGAAGTTTGGGGTATGTCACCAACAACTCTCACCAACTTCTACAGATGCACCGTGGAAAGCATTTGATCGGGATTTATCACCGCATGGTTTAGGAACAGCTCCATCCTAGACCGCAAGAAATTGCAAAAAATTGTGGGCGCAGCCCAGACCATCACACGAACAACCTTTCTTCTGTTGACTCCTTCCACACTTCATGCTGCCTCGGCAAGGCCACCAGCATAATCAAGGATGAGTCTCATCTCAGTCACTCCCTCTTCTCCCCTATTCCATCAGGCAAGAGGTACAGAAGTGCGAAAACTCATATGTCCAGATTCAGGGACCGTTTCTTCCCAGCTGCTATCAGGCAACTGAACCATCCCCTCAACAAATAGAGAGCGAACCTGAGCTACCGTCTATCTTAGTGGAGACCCTTGGACTATCTTTACTTGGACTTTACTGGACATTATCTTGCACAAACGTTATTCCCTTTATCTGTACACTGTGCATGGCTCGATTGTAATCATGTGTAGTCTTTCCGCTGACTTGTTAGTATGCAACAAAAAGCTTTTCACTGTAACTCGATACACGTGACAATAAAAATAAAAAAAATAAAACATTGAACTTCGGAGAAGTCTGCAATACAGGCAAAGGGCCAAACCATCTCTACTCCTGCAGGTTGAAAGAAAGCAATTGAATTCCTCTTCCCATGGATATGCAATTCAGTGATCTTCATCTACCTCAGTATACGTGACAATAAACTAAACTAAACTAAAGGTGTTTTTTCCCTCAGGATCGTACGCGTAACTTCCTGGAAGTGGACAGCCATGTTGAAAGAATGACATAAATCAACCATTTCAGAATGCATCTCAGTCTGAAAAAAACAATCAATTTCCAGTTACACCACTAAAAAGGTAGTAAGAAGTAACTGAATTTCTAGGTAGTAGTTTACTTATTTGAAACAGGATTCAGAAAATGAAATATTCTCAACTCTCAATGGGATCACTGATCAGGATACGTAACTGATATCCTACGTTGGATTCGGCAAAGGTGGCAAAATAATCCTTATTCCCCCTTCCACAAACACTGCCTGACTTTCAGCGTATTCCAGCATCGACAGTGTTTGGAGGGGTTTTTCCGCAATTAACCCATCGTTGCTTAAAAACTAAGCCACTTAAACTTAAAATTAGAAGTCATAAGACACAAACATCACTTCCATGAAACCCAGCAATCAGTATAATTCTAACATGTGGAAAGCATTTACTAAAATAAAATCACGAGGGAAAATCTCGACGGACGATTTTAAAGGGTTATGCGGTGGGAAGTTGCTGGGATGATATTCCAACTTACCCGGTTGTGATGTCATCATCGTTCATGGTCTTCCCCAACAAGTCACTATCACTCATATAGCCAGACATGTCGCCACTGATAGACTTCAGGTCCACGTCTTCTGCATCCAGAGAATCCAGGTCCAAGCGAGAGATGTTACACGATTTACTGGAACTCCGCATCGGCATGGTGTGGGAGTAATGAGAGGAGTCACCGCGGACAAACCAGCCTGAGTTCCCTCCCGGCTGGCACCCACTGCCCACTGAAGGTGCGTCGCCCGCCTGGAGACGGGGGCTGGCCTGGCCGTAGCGCCAGGACAATGGCGAGGATCGGTTGGACGAACTTGTGCCGCGGCTTCTGGCATTGACGTCAGCAGTCAGGTCACTGTCAAAGGTGGCGTCCAACGCACTGCAAAGAAAATGACACGAGAAGTGAAGGCAGGGGCAGCGCTCAGCGATGCTAACACCCAACTGGGACTGCAAGGGAGAAAAGAGCTACCGTGCATCCAGCTGTATTTAGTTTAGCTGAGAGATACAGCAGGGAAACTGGCCCTTCAGCCCACGCCGACCTTCCATCACACCTTCCTACTCGTTCTATGTTATTCCACTTTTGCATCAACTCCCTACACCCTAGAAGCAATTTACAGATGTCAAATAACGCACAAACCCTTATTTTGCACAAAGTAAATGGGGCATTTAGGTGCTTAAAAAGGCCGACGTCGTAGTGTTGCCTTACTACGACGGAGACGCGGGTGCTGTCTGTACGGAGTTTGTACGTTCTCCTTCTGCCCATATCCTGCAAACTAGGGATGATTTACAATTTTTACCGAAGCCAATTATCCTCTAGAAGTGATTTAAAAAAAAGATGGGAATTTGCCGAGACCAAGGGGTTGGAGATACCGAAGGAAAGGATCAGGATATAGATAGACTTTAAGGATATAGTGCAGAACGGTAGAGTTGCTGCCTTACGGCGAATGCAGCGCTGGTGACCCGGGTTCAATCCCGACTACGGGTGCTGTCTGTACGGAGTTTGTACGTTCTCCCCGTGACCTGCGTGGGTTTTCCCCGAAATTTTCAGTTTCCTCCCACACTCCAAAGACGTACAGGTATGTAGGTTAATTGGCTTGGTAAATGTAAAAATTGTCCTCGGTGTGTGTAGGATAGTGTTAGTGTGCGGGGATAGCTGGTCGGCGCGGCCCGGTGGGCCGAAAAGGCCTGTTTCCGCGCTGTATCTCGAAACTAAACTAAACATCCTTGTAAAACTTCTCTGGATTATCCTTTTTCTTTTGGTGCCGGACCACCAGATGCCTGAAAATCGGCGGTGGACCTCGACAAAAAGATTTGACTCGGTTTAAGTCTCACATCAGTAAAAATATTTCCAATAATCTACCAAAGGTGGAGACAGTTGATCAGGAAATATGTAACAGCTGATTGTAGAATTTATATATCGTTGGTAAGCAAAAAAAATCCTATTCAAGTGTTGTAAGAAAATAACTGCAGATGCTGGTACAAATCGAAGGTATTTATTCACAAAATGCTGGAGTAACTCAGCAGGTCAGGCAGCATCTCAGGATATAGGTGTCCCTCCCTTCCCCTCCCCAGATCTCCCTTACCAAACCCCGCCCAATGTTAAATCCACTAGTTGGACTGTTTGGCTTCATCCAAACTTCCAACCTTAATTACTTCCTTTTGGTACAAATTTAGCCTGCATGCAGCCTGCATGCATCCTGAATCTATCATTGCACAGAGCCACAAGCCCAGGGTAAACTTTGCTGCACTTCCTCCACTACAAGAATATCCTTTTCTAAGTAAGGAACAAAAACTGCACACAGCACACTAGGTGTGGTCCTAGTGCGTTAATTCTGAAGATTGGCTCACCAGTAATGGTAAACAAAGTTAGCGCCATCACAAAACCATATCAGGCAACCATTTTGCATGGTTAGATTTACAACTAGAAAAGGCTCCAAATTCTTTTGGATTGCACAACACTTTTAATGTGCTGCACATTTGACTTTTGGACTTCAGAGATATAGCATGGAAACAGGCCTATCGGTCCACACCAACCAGCAATCACCCCATACACTAGCTCTATCCTACACACTGGGGACAATTTACAATTTTACAGAAGCCAACTAACCTACAAACCTGTACGTCTTTGGAGTGTGGGAGGAAACCAGAGCACCCGGAGTAAACCCACGCTGTCATACGGAGAATGTATAAACTCTGTATAGACAGCCCCCATAGTCAGGATCGAACCCGGGCCTCTGGAGCTGTCAGGCAGCAACTCTACCGCTGTGCCACCGTGATGCCCCTCTTCCACTTCACTCATCAAAATGCAGCTCTGCATTGACCCTTGGTCCAACACGATCCATTTGATGACTTGCTATATTGGAGAACGCATCTGCCTAGGCTTCACCAGTGCCAGGATAGCAGGAACATGTTATTATTTAGCACAGGGTGCCACTCTCTCCCGGGTGCACCCTAATAGGCTTCAAATGGCAGAGACTCAGATACACAGAGCCAGGCAACACATTTGGGATTAAATCAACTCAGCATATTCCTAATGAAGGAGACACAAGGAACAGCGAACAATGCAATCTTGCATGGAACAAAAAGCGCTGTAGTATCTCTGCAGGTCAGGCAGCGTCATGGATAGGCGATGTTTTTGGTTGGAACCCTTCTTCAGTCTGAAACGTTGCATATCCATGTCTTCCAGAGATGCTGCCTGACCAGCTTAAACAGTCCAAATAACACGTCATAAGAGGAAATGTTAATTATTATCATGATGTGAGACCTCAGTAAAGCACAAGCTGTTTATTGCACTATTATGATTTATAACCAGGATAATTATGTATTGATATATTCAATATACTTACAGATAGAAATTATTTAGCAAGGGATCCAACAGCACCCCTTAATCTAAGATCTAGCTGCCTAGTTTTTATAATGTTAACCAATTTATTTGCAGTTTCATGGTTAACACAGTAGATAAAATAATTCCACAAAAATAAATCAAGTATCACAATTGTAACATCAATATTTTGAGTCCTCATTTGTTTTTTACTGTTATCTTTTTGATATGCATAATTTGATTTCATGACCAAAATATAACATGTCAAAATGCACTGGAATCTATTAGTGATGTAAAACTTTAATAATATTTTCCAATATTTTTACTTTTTTTTAAATGGAAATCATACTCACCACCAGATCCAGCTTCATCTTAAACTGGAGATGCTGAGGCTAACGGGCAATCATTTAACTCAATCCAAAATGGAACCAAACCTAAGATTTTTCTAATTTCTATTACTCAGCTAATAATTGGATGAGAAGATAGACACAAATTGTTGGAGTAACTCAGCGGGACAGGCAGCATCTCTGGAGAGAAAGAATGGGTGACGTTTCGGGTCGAGACCCTTCTTCAGTCTGAAGGTGTAAACCAGCATCTGCCGTTCCATCCTAATAATTGGATGACTTTGCTAAGTCATTGGAGGGAGGTCCATAATATTTTCAAACATTTACTACATTCTTTTACTTTATCCTCTTAAAATATTAGCAGATCTTTAAACATTGGTGAATGACAAGAATTTCATAAGTGATAGGAGCAAAGTTAGGCCATTCGGCCCATCGAGTCTATTCCGCCATTCAATCATGGCTGATCTATCTCTTCCTTCTAACCCATTCTCCCGCCTTCTCCCCATAATGTTTGACACCCTTACGAATCAAAATCTATCTAGCTCTGCCTTAAAAATATCCATTGACGGCCACCACAGCCTTCTGTGGTAAAGAATTCAACAGATTTGCAACCCTCTGACTAAAGATATTCCCCTCATATCCTTCGTAAATGAACATCCTTTAATTCTGAGACTGTGACCTCTATTCCTAGACTCTCCTGCTAGTGGAAACATCCTCTCCACATCAACTCTATCCAAGCCTTTCACTATATTAGAGCAGAGGCAAATTATCTCCAAAGCTTCACACAAAGCTAGTTCGTGAGACCAACAAACCAGATCCCACAGACCAAAACAATGCAAGACTGAAGCAGTACATCTCATGCATGGACATCAGTTTATTATAACATCAACACAATTCACTTCTGGTTGAAAACATCCTGCATGGAGATTAATAGAAATAAACATTGCGGGACAAAAAAGAAAATACTGGATGTGATGGTACATGAAGTTTATAGCAGTTGGCAGCGTGTGGCGGTCAGACAGACACTAACACTGCTCGGAGTGCAATTGCCTTAATGATTGTCATGATCATAAAATCAAGGGAGAGATTTATTTGGAGACTGAGGAATTCTTATTAACTCATTCTCGGACAGAGTCCGGTAGAATAAATGATTGTTGATCACCGCCACCACCAGACATGGCTCGATATAAAGATAAACAACAAGCACGACGGTGCTGAATCCTCGCCCAGCAGAAAGAAAAATAAACCAGGTGGATGATTCTGCTGTCAAGCAAATGCTTACTTTGTTGCTTCCAAACTGCTCAAGGATGCGGGGCTGCACGTGATTTGGAGGTTGAAGTGTCTGGGGAGGGCATTGGTATTCGTATGGTTCAATGATTCAATGGAAC
Source organism: Rhinoraja longicauda (assembly GCF_053455715.1). NCBI lineage: Eukaryota > Metazoa > Chordata > Chondrichthyes > Rajiformes > Arhynchobatidae > Rhinoraja > Rhinoraja longicauda. The sequence continues at coordinate 12,582,950 of NC_135976.1, forward strand.
TTTATGGTCAAGTCTGCACTTCACAGAGAAATTCTCGCAACCTTTTACCAAAAGAAAAGGGCCATAGAGAAAGTCCAAAGTCCGGTCCACAATGCTAGATGTACTGGCACTCCCCCGATCCAGGTAAGCCCAGGCAAGCCGCAGACTGCTTCAGGGCTTCTTCCATCGCACTCAAACAGCTTGGCCCGCTAACCGACGTCCCTCTCCTCGCCCGACTGCCTGTGCCCCAGGCTGCCTCCTCACCATGACCCCAGTCCTTCTCCCACCGGCACACTCCTCGCATCCATCATCGACAGTGGCTCCCTCCTCCTCGACTCTCCGCTCTTCGGGGACGAGCTCGGCGGGCGATGGCCCACTGGGTCATTGTCCGTGGTGGCAAAACAGGTCTGCTGCCACGCACGGGCGTGGGCGGCTCGCCGGGTCCGTTCCTGTTGGGCTCCATGGCACATTCCCGCGAGGATGTGAAGACACAAGAGACCACGGATGCTGGAATCTGGGGCAAAGAAAGGGAGCTGCTGGAGGAACTCAATGGGTCATGTGGCATCAGTCCAGATGATTTCCCTCCGCAAATGCTGCCTGGGCTTTTAGTTTAGTTCAGAGATGCAGCACAGAAACAGGCCCTTCGGCCCGCCGAGTCCGCTCCGACCAGCGATCCCCGCATGCACCACACACTAGGAACAATTTACAATTACACCAAGCCAATCAACCTACAAACCTGTACGTCTTTGGAATGTGGGAGGAAACCGGAGATCCCGGAAACCCACGCAGGTCATGGAGAGAACGTAAAACTTCCGTACAGACAGCACCAGTATTCAGGATTGAACCCGGGTCTCTGGCGCTGTATGGCAGCAACTCTACCGCAGAACCACCGTACCGCCCATTGAGTTCCTTCACCAGCTCTTCTTTCTTTTCCTATGGGTATCAGTAGATGTTGATTCTGGCAAATACTTAGCCAGAACCATCTGTCAATGGATGACCAATTTAGAAGCTTCTTCAACCTTGATGAGAATCCTAAACAGAGGGCACGCTTCGCAAAGGACTTGCACAAACATGCTCACATTAAATTGTTTGTTCTAATCACAAAAAGTCGCTAATTGAAATAAAATGAAATTCATGCAATACCTATGGGTTATTTGTGATCCCCTCAAACTTGTCATGGTGTCCTCCAAGTTCTGACGAAGGTCTACAATATTCTGAACAGTCCTTTTTCTCTGGGTCTCTGGGTCTACAAATCAAAAGAATACACATTAAATCACTTTATTCATTTTCATTATTATTTCTCCACATTTTTTTACAATTGTCAACATATATTTTAGTTTACAAAATGCTGGAGTAACTCAGCAGGTCAGGCAGCATCTCGGGAGAGAAGGAATGGGTGACGTTTCGGACCCGATTTGTACCAGCATCTGCAGTTATCTTCTTATACTATATTTTAGTTTAGTTTAGTTTAGAGACACAGCTCGGAAATAGGCCCTTCGGCCCACTGGGTCCAGGCCGACCAGCGTTGCCCGCATATTAACACTATCCTACACCCAATAGGGACAATTTTTACATTTGCCAAGCCATTTAAGCTACAAACCTGTACGTCTTTGGAGTGTGGGAGGAAACCGAAGATCTCGGAGAAAACCCACGCAGGTCACAGGGAGGACGTACAAACTCCGTACAGACAGCACCGGTAGTCGGGATCGAACCCAGGTCTCCGGTGCTGCATTCGCTGTAAGGCAGCAACTCCACCGCTGCAGCACCCTGCCACCCCTCCTAATTTCTTCTTTAATTATCCGCAGAAGCAATTTTATAAAGCCAATGCCCAAGAAACCAATAGCATCTTTGAAAAACTGGTCGCAAATGGATAAACCAATCAACTTTCCTTCTTGAAACTTGAAATAGAAAACTTGCTAGAATTAATCGGCAAATTAAATTGGACGGAATTTGATAACATCAGGACCAAATACAATTTTGACTGAACTCTGCTGATGCTGTCAGTTTAGATTCACGATGTCAAATATGTTGAAAATCCCCATCGACCCTAAAGCAGGTTTTTTGGCTTATTCATTGTTAATAAAATTAAGGCGCGCTAATGAATCGACATCGTTATTTGAGTCTGCTTTTTAGTATTCACATGAAGGAACACACTACAAATGTGGGAAGGAACTGCCAGGCTTGCAGCCAGATGACCCTGTGCATTCTAGGCCAGATGGTTAGAAAGCATGAAGCCAAGGGCTGCTTGCTGCATCCATTCAGTTGTGTCAGCTGAATAAGTTTGAGCAGTAACCAGTCTGGGGACACTGCGTGAAGCTCAAGGGAAGAGAAACTGACTTCATCTCACCCCACTTGAAGCCACCCCCCACTGTACTGCTGCAAGCAGTTACTTGAAAGCCCAAGGCCAACATGGTCCCTAAAGGGGATTGTGTGATACACAGAGCAATCAAATGTTGAGAATAAATGGTGGGTTAGCATTAAAAACATATAGCTTTTGCACACATGACAATAATTAAATATTGTACTGCAAGGTTAAACGCAGAATATCACAAATAGACCTCTGTTTAATTTTGTTCACAGTGCCAAAGGAGGGTCCATGTTAAGATATACCAAATACAAAGAATATACCAAGTCACACAGTCATCGCTACTAATGGCAACTCAGCTCCCCATCAGTCAGTGGGGGGCGGCACAGTGGTAGAGTTGCTGCCTTACAGCGCTAGAGACTCGCGTTCGATCCTGACTAGGGGTGCTGTCTGTACGGAGTTTGTACCTTCTCCCACACTCCAAAGACATGCAGGTTTGTAGGCAATGTGGCTTGTTAAAATTGCAAATAGTCCCTTGTGTGTGCAGGACGGTGTTAGTGTGCGGGGATCGCTGGTCAGTGCAGAACTGTCAAACTAAAAGATAGGTTTAAAGTAAATACAACCTGTCAATCTTATTTCTGCATTTTAAGAAAATATTAGATATAAAATGGTCTTCTGGGTGTGACGTTGCGTAATTCACGTTGTGTTGCAAGTGAATCTGTAAACGAACACAACCGTATTCTTTTGTCTGTCCGAGAACAAAGGGGAGACCCAGCGAGTGGCCGCCGAGAATGGGGAGGACCCAGCGGGGGAGGGGGTCACCAAGAACAAAAGGAGGACCCGGCGGGAGGCGGCCTGCTGCCACGGGCGGCAGCCGTATGCCTGGCTCACCTCTGCGAGCACAAGACAAGACTGTTTGATGAACGATGTAACTTTGTCGATGCCAGAAACGTGAGGTGTGCTGTATGATTTTGCATGCAAAAACAAAGCCTTTCACTGTACCCGGGTACCTGTGGCAATAAAGTATCACCGGATCATTGAATTGAATCATTGTTTGACATGTTTTTTTTCTGTTGTGCTCATCAACATGAAGGATACATGATATGTGGGTCATGGGTGTCCATCAAGGATCTCTAAATTACAAATAGCAAACTAAATACATGTCCTTCCTCTGATGCATTGAAAAAAAAGATTAGTTTAACCTTGGCTACAGAAGGGCATTTATTCCTGCATCCATATTTTCCAATTCCCTTCCAGCTATCACAATGGCCATGATTCACTGATTTGATTTTAATGATAATTCATGCTGAACTGAACACAACTATAGTGCTCTGAGCCTGCAATACATGGATGTTTTGGTCTGTACATAGACTGGGTGGAAGGTGGGGATGCTGGCTTGGAGGGTAACCAAACAAAGAAATCATAATGTGTAGGGAGGAACTGCAGATGCTGGTTTAATTCGACGATAGACACAAAAAGCCGGAGTAATTCAGCGGGTCAGACAGCATCTCTGGAGAAAAGGAATAGGTGACGTCTTGGGTCGAGGCCTTTCGTCTTCGGAAGTCATAATGACGTGGAGAATATTGTGCATGGTAAAATCTAACAATACTTTCATCTTTTCTTCCATAATTTGTCCCCGTCACTGGCTAGGCCATCCTTTGTTGCTCGTCATGAATTACCCGTGAACAATGGTTTGAGGGACAATTTTAGATGGCAGATAGGATTCAGGCACATTGATATTGGTCTGGAGTTGGAGGTAGACCAGACTGGGCAAGGAGGGCATAAGGTATGCTTGCTTTTGGGGGAGTCCAGAACCAGGGGCCACAGTTTAAGAATAAGGGGTAGGCCATTTAGAACTGAGATGAGGAAAAACTTTTTCAGTCAGAGAGTTGTGAATCTGTGGAATTCTCTGCCTCAGAAGGCAGTGGAGGCCAATTCTCAGGATGCTTTCAAGAGAGAGCTAGATAGAGCTCTTAAGGATAGCGGAGTCAGGGGGTATGGGGAGAAGGCAGGAACGGGGTACTGATTGAGAATGATCAGCCATGATCACATTGAATGGCGGTGCTGGCTTGAAGGGCAGAATGGCCTCCTCCTGCACCTATTGTCTATTGCTTTTCTAGGTTGGAGCATTGAGTATACGAGTCAGGAAGCCATGATGCAGCTTTATAAAACTTTGCTTCGGCCACATTTGGAGTATTTCATGCATGTCTAGTCGTCCCATTACAGGACGGATGTGGAAGCTTTGGAAACGTCACCAGAATGAAGCCTCAGTTCGGGGGTATTAGCTACAGGGAGAGGTTGGACTTGGATTGTTTCCTGTGGAATATCGGAGGTTACGAGGGGGGGGTCTGATAGAAGTATATAAAAATATCAGAGTCATAGACAAGGTAGATCATCAGAAGAAGATTTTTCCCAGGATGTAAAAAGGCTAGATGGCATAGCTTTCAGGTGAGAGGGATAAAGTTTGCAGGAGATGTGCTGGACATGTTTTTTAACACAGAGGGTGGTGAATTCCTGGAACGCACTGCCAGTTGTGGTGGTTGAGGCAGATACGATTTTGGTATTTAAAAGAAGTGTGGATGGGATGCAGGAAATGGAGGGATGTGGATTATATACAGGTAGATAAGAGATGGTCATGACGCATGTTCGACACAAACAATGTGGGCCTGAGGGCCTGTCCTTGCGCTGTACCAATGCCTGTTCTTGAGATCATTACTGAACAAGATGGGTGTTCATGACAATCCCGTACTGTCATAGACACCTTTTCGTTTACTAGCTTTTGAATTTTCCATTTATTTAGTTACTTAGAGGTGGTCGTCTCTTGGTCAGTGGTTCATATGTTACAGGAAGAGAATTAGGCCATTTGGCCAATCAAATCTACTCCACCATTCAATCATGGCTGATCTAACTTAACCCCATTCTCCTACCTTCTCCCCACAACTCGTGTCACCCTTACTAATCAAGAATCTGCCAATCTCCAGCTTAAAAATATCCATTGACTTGGCCTCCACTGCTGTCTGTGGCAATGAATTCCACTGATTCACCACCCTACTGACTAAAGAAATTCCCCCTCATCTCCGTTCTAAAGGTACGTCCTTATATTCTGAGACTATGGCCTCTGGGTCCTAGACTCTCCCACAAGTGGAAATACCTAGCGTCCTGCTTCTCTGAAAAGTAAAAGATTAATTCTTCAGGTCAAAGACCGTTCACCAAACCTGAAAGATTAACTAGGTTCCCCTTTCCAGAAACTGCCTGATCTGCTGAGTGTATCTTGCATTCAATGTGTAGGAAGTAGTAGTGTTCTATTTAAAGAAAAGATGAAAGACAGAAAAAAAGTGGCAGCAAATAATGAAGTTTGTGCACCTAACAAGGTGCTCAGTGTAGATCCCCATTTCATTACACAGGTGTGGGGATTGAATAGAGGTCAGGATTGTTAAGGGCAAAAATTAAATGGATGAAAGATGGAGATAATTAAGATGCCAAGGCTATAATGGGCAGCAGATTTGATGGACAGATACATTCCTATGCTCATTAATTTTGTATTTTCTAATTACCTTACTTTATGTCTCTCTCTATGGTACGTATGAAACAAGGTGGTAATTTTTTGCCACAGCAAATTGGTAATCTTATAATTTTGGCTTAAAGCCACACTTGCTGCGAGCATATATTGAAAATTAAATTGGGGGCAGGGAGGTGTTTTGACTTTGTACTTATAATACGTACAAGAGTTATGGAAACATGCTCAATTAGGAGATATTTTGCTTCATTAATGATCACACTTCACAGCAGCAAACATGTTGCCCCGAGATGGTGACTCTTGTCTATCATATTAATTGTCTATCCTTCAACCACTCATCTCTGTGCCTTTCAGCTTCTTCACTGTTCCAGTAAAGCCCAGTGGAAGTTCAAGGAGCATTATCTCATAACTCTAGTCTGAAGAAGGGTATCGACCCAAAACGTCACCCATTCCTTCTCTCCAGAGATGCAGCCTGTTACCCGCTGAGTTACTCCAGCACTTTGTGTCTCCCGTCAATATCTTTCAATGCCTGGCTCACAGGTTAACAGTTTTGATTGCCATTTCATGGCAACCTACAGTGGAATGTGGACATGATCTGACTTTGACACCATAAGATCACAGCAAATTCGCAGAATGCCATTCATGTCTCAATCAACCATTTTAAAACGTTCAGCTTACGGCCTTAGGGTGCCTCAAAAACCATTAAAAGTTACTGTCTGTGGATAAATCATCTCGCTGCTTCAAGCATTTTGCAGAAGGAGTGCCTCAATAATATGCAAAGGAGTTGACCTTGATTCATTGCACAGGGTTATTTCATCCGGCTACGGGCAAACTTACTGCTCAAAGGGCAATGCTCCAGATGTCACAACATCAGGCCCGTGTTACTGGATCCCCCGTAAAATCCACCTCATTTCCCAAGGGAAAGCTCGGCAAAACTTCCCAAATAAGTCCTTTCCCCAACAATAAACTTAATCTTACAGAACATTATTTATCTAGATCAAGAGGATGCAGATTGAACAATTAGGACACAGAACATGGAACAGAGCAGAAGATAGACACACAATGCTGGAGTAACTCAGCGGGTCAGGCAGCATCTCTGGAGAAAAGGAACAGGTGGCGTTTCGGGACGGAACCCTTCTTCAGACTTTAGACCCATTCTAAAGATGGGTCTCCACCCAAAACATCACCTATTCCTTTTCTCCAGAGATGCTGCCTGACCCGCTGAGTTGCTCCAACATTTTGTGCCTATCTTCGGAGATAAAGTCCATGGCATCACATCACTTGATTCAATCTGGAACCAAAGAACTGCAATTGCTGGTTTACATAAAATGACATAAAGTGCTGGAGTAATTCAGCTGGTCAGGCAGCATAGAGACATACAGAATGGAAACAGGCCCTTCGACTCAACTTTCCCACACTGACCATTATGCCCAATCCACACTAGCCCAAGAAGGGTCTCGACCGGAACCATCGCCTATTCCATTTCGCCAGAGATGCTGCCTGACCCGCTGAGTTACTCCAGCATTTTGTGTTTATCTTCGGTGTAAACCAGCATCTGCAGTTCCTTCCGACACATGGAACAGTACAGCATTGGCAACAGGACATTTGGTCCACAGTGTCCATACCAAACATGAAACCAAGCTCCTCCGCCATTGTTGCTACAATATTGAAGGTCTCTGTGATAAAGGTTGACGGACATTCGAACTTCAAATGGAATGGCCAACTGTTTACCTACTTACGATGAAAGAAACCCACACCAAAACCAAGACTGAGATCTGCAATTTTGAGGGAGATACGAATAAAGCAATTCCATATTCTACAGGAGGCCTGATATTAAGCGACTTCAACAATGGAATTTAAATCAACTCTATCTTGCTGTAGAAAATTAGAAGCGGTTTGCAAAGCAATCTCACTTTACCTCCCCTCATATACTTGTCAATTGGCGTGAACTTGCAGAATTTGCACATTTGAAGCATGAAGCTCACATATTACAATGGAATGAGCCCTGCGATACCATACAGATCCTCTCACCCACAGCGATATCAGATGGTTAAACAAAAGCCTCATTGGCTATTATGGGAGAGTCGCAGAATGAGACTGATGGACAACCATCAAAGGTCAAGTGTGTTTTCATGTCATATATGCCCTGAAACATTACAGTGAGATTCTTACTTCCAGCAGCACAACAGATATTGCTCAGTAGACACCGTGGTAAACAAAATAATGAGGTTCAACTAAAAAAGAAGCGGGCAATATAGTGCAAAAACCTAATCGAACCACCCTAAGAAGAGCAATCATGGCCGTTCATTGTTCAGGGTTTAGTTGGGTTGGTCATGTTGGTTGTTGCCAAGAAGCTGCTCCTGAACCTGGACGTCACAGTTTTCGGTCTCCTATATCTTCTTCCTGATGGCAGGTGTGGAATGAGAGTGTGGCCAGGGTGGCTGGCTCCATGATGATGCTGGTTGCTGGTTGCCTTTTTGAGGCAGCACCTCCTACAGATCCCTTCGATGGTGATAATGGAATAGTCGGTACGTTATAAAGTCTACGTGAGAGCTTGCACTAAACAACAAAGTGTGTGCAAACCTGGCACAGGACTTGCCTGGAGCTTCGACCCAAGTGTGGATCAAATGTTTTTGCATACTTGTTTACGAAAATAAAATATGCCCTCTGGAATTTGTCACCGGATCCTTTGTTCAAGCAGAGGTACCCTAACATTGGAAAGTTCAATGGAGGGCGAGTGTCCTGCCATTCAAAATCACTTTGCTTCCAACACAAGACTCAACTTACTGTCACCATGGTCATCAGGTCAGGATGTGAAGAGGCTCTCAGGGTGTCAAAGTAAACCAACCATCTGTTTTGCAATGTATTATTGGGATTGTTGAGGCAATGGTTCCAAGATGAGCGGTTCAGCTATTCTTGATGGGCAGCACAATGGCACTGCTGGCAAAGCCACTGCCTCACAGCACCAGAGGCCTGGGTTTGATCTTGACCTTGGGTGCTGTCTGTGTGGATCTTGCACGTTATAATAATAATAATAATAATAATAATAATACATTTAATTTATATAGCGCTTTTCAGGAAACTCAAAGACGCTTTACAGAGCAAAGAAGACATATAAACAAACAAAAAAATTGTCCCTGTGACAGTGTGGGTTTCCTCCATTTGCTTTGTTTTCCTCCCACATCCCAAGGACCATGCAGTTCGGTGGGTTAATTAGTCCCTGCATAATTGCCCCTTGTGTGTAAGAAGTGGATGTGACAGTGAGATAACTTAGAACTAGCGTGAACAGGTGATCGTGGACAGTCGGCATGGACTCGATGGGTCAAAGGGCCTGTTTCCATGCTGTATCTTTCCAATCAATCGATCTTTCTCAGGAAGACAACAACTATCCAGAGATGCTGCCTGTCCTGCTGAGTTACTCCAGCATTTTGTGTCTATCTTCGGTTTAAACCAGCATCAGCAGTTCCTTCCTACAACAATTGTCTTCCAATGTCTGCCACTGCGCTAGGACTCTCGTGTCTGCCTGTCAGCCAGCCAAACTGGACCGCTGCCGCCCACGAACAGATGGTACGTCAGCAGCTGTAAGATCCCAGCCAGAGAGTAGAAGCACTTTGAGGTCATCCCGCAAGGTCATGACAATCTGGTCCTGTGAAAGTCTGCAGCCGCCCAACATGCGTGAGACATTAGGTTATGCAAGCAGAGCAAGGCAATGTACGTCCCAGTAGAACACACTAAGCTTGACTTGCGGTAGAAACAAGGAACTCCAGATGCAATGTTAATACATAAAAGGACACACAGTGCTGAAGTAATTCTGCAGGCCAGGCAGCATCTCTGGAGAACATGGATGGGTGACACTTTGGGGGAGAGGGGTCTCCACCAAACAGTCACCTGTCAGTGCTGAAGGGTCTCGAACAGAAACATCACCTATTCATTTTGAAGGGGCTCAAATCACTTTAGAATCACTCTTGCCAAAAATACTAATTGTGATGGTTATTATTCTTGTCAGCTCGCAGCACAAATCTTGACGTTGCCCAGTTACCCGAAACGTCACCTGTTCGTGTTCTCCAGAGATGCTGCCTGACCTGCTGAGTTACCCCGGCAGTTTGTGTCGCGGGGTGATCAGTTGACTTTTGTAAGCCTTCTATCAATCTGAGAAAGGGTCCCAACCCAAAACATCACCTACCCATGTCCTCCCGAAATGCTGCCTCACCCACTGAGTTACTCCAGCATAAAGGGATCTGTAGTTAATGTAGATTGTAGACCAAAGGGTCTGCATTGGTCTGTGATTCTGGAAGGTGGGCCCCACAAAAGACCCGATTTCTGACCTACCCTTACATCCACGACATTTTAAGTCTCTTGGCCATGGTGCTGATATTGCAATTGAAAGTCAAGAGAAAGTGTTTAGAATCAGTCTTGCTAAAAATACTAATTGTGATGGTTACTGTTCTTGTCAGCTCTCAGCCCAAATCTTGACGTTGCCCAGTTTGAACAAGGATTGCTTTGTTATCCAAACTGTGTGAATGAAAACAAACACTGTGCATCATCTGCTAACATCCCCATTTCTGATCTTGTGATGGAGGAAAGGTCATTGATGAAACATGTTAAGATGGTTGGATTCAGGATAAAACCCTACAGTACAAGGTCAAGAGTCAAGTATGCTTGATAGTCATATGTACTGAAAACTGAACAATGAATTTCTTGATTGCAGCAGCACTGGGCTGGGAACACAGTACACACAGATGACACAATAGACAAAAAAATCTAAAAAATCAATAGTTGGACAAAACAAAAGCCCCAACTCACTAGTGACAAAGATAGACACGAAACTTGGATTAACTCAGCAGGTCAGGCAGCATCTCTAGAAAAAAGGAATAGGTGAAGTTTTGGGTTGAGACCCTTCTTCAGACTGGGCAACAAAGACAGCTCGTAGTTTAGTCGGTGTTTGCAGTGCGACTTGGGTGACCAGCTTCTCGTTTTCACCCAACAAACGGCTAACAATGGAAGGTATTTATTCACAAAATGCTGGAGTAACTCAGCAGGTCAGGCAGCATCTCGGGAGTGAAGGAATGGGTGACGTTTCGGGTCGAGACCCTTCTTCAGACTGAAGAAGAGTCTCGACCCGAAACGTCACCCATTCCTTCACTCCCGAGATGCTGCCTGACCTGTTGAGTTACTCCAGCATTTTGTAAATAAATACCTTCGGTTTGTACCAGCATCTGCAGTTATTTTCTTATAGGCTAACATTGGGCTGTTTCCTTTATCATCATTACATTTTTGCATATCTTTCATTATTTGTTCCATATTTCTCTACATCATCGTCTATATCTCTCGTTTCCCTTTCCCGTGACTTTCAGTCTGAGGAAAGGTCTCGACCCGAAACGTCACCCATTCCTCCTCTCCAGAGATGCTGCCTGTCCCGCTGAGTTACTCCTGCTTTTTGTGTCCATCTTCAGTTTAAACCAGCGTCTGCATTTCCTTCCTACACATTTCGTCTACTAATGTGCCATATTCGAGAACAACTAGTATGTGCAGAAACCTTGAAATCAGCAGAATATTTTTCAGCACCAGCCACACCACTCATTATGTTTTTTTTTTCTTCTTTTGGAACTTGGAATAATTACAGAAAATAGAAAATGTTTATCAGATTGTAGTTAATACCAGAAGAAAGCAAGCCAACAGCCAAGTTGAAATTGGTCGATTGCCACAGTTAATAATGCAGTTGTTACGGGCTAATGATTTTTGCAGCTTGCAATAAATAACTCAAGAAAGCAATAAGCACATAAGAGACACAAAAGACTGCACATGCTGGAGCCTGGTGCAAATACAAACTAGTGGAAGAAGTACAGATATACACAAAATGCTGGAGTAACTCAGCGGGTCAGGTAGCATCTCTGGAGAAACAGGTGATGTTTTGGGTCGGGACCCTTCTTCGGACTGAAAGTAGGGGGTGGAAGAGAGAGGGGTTGGTGGGTTAAGAGCTGCAGGCGAGAAAAGACCAGTCAGAGCTGGCCACAAATGACCTCAGGCAGAGTAGTGCCCTGGTGGGCCCATTGGTGGTCAGGGAAAGTGTGAACTCAAGAGGGATACAATATGGTGAACTGTGGATCAGGTTAAATGACTGGGGGGGGGGGGGGGGGAGAAGGGGGCATGGGGGGGGAGGGGAGAGCGGAGACGAGTGTAGGAGGAAGTTACTTAAAACTAGTGAATTCTACGTTCGTAAGCTACCCAAGCAAAATATGAGATTCTGTTCCTCCAATTTGCGTGTGGGCTCACTCTGGCAATTCAAAATGTCAGGCAGCATCTGTGGGGGGGAATCGGACAGGTGACGTTTTGAGTCAAGACCCTTTCTTCAAGAGTGCTGTAGATGGGAGAAAACTGGTAGAAAAAGGTAAGGTGAAGGGGGTGGGGTAAGAGCTGGCAAGCAATAGGTGGATGCAGGTAAGTCTGAAGAAGGGTCTTGACCCAAAACGTCACCTATTCTTTTTCTCCAGAGATGCTGTCTGATCCGCTGAGTTACTCCATCTTTTTGTGTCTATCTTCAGGTAAGGAGGTAAGTTAGAGAAATCAATAATCTGACCACTGGGTTGTAAGCTGCCCAAGCAAATTATGAGGTGCTGTTCCTCCAATTTGCGTTTGGTATCATTCTGTCAATGGAGAAGGCACAGGACAGAAAGTGGGCGAATGGGAAGGGGAATTAAAGTATTTGGCAACCGGGAGATCAGGTAGGTCCAGGCGGACTGAGTAAAGGTTCTATATCTCTTTATACAGAGCCCTCCATAATATTTGGGACGAAGATCCATCATTTATTTATTTACCTTTGTACGCCACAATTTGAGATTTGTGATAGAAAAAAATCACATGTGGTTGAAGTGCACATTGTCAGATTTTAAGAAAGGTCATTTTTATACATTTTGGTTTCACCATGTAGAAATTACAGCAGTGTTTATACATAGTCCCCCCATTTCAGGGCACCATAATGTTTGGGACACAGCGGTTTGCATGTAATCATGTAAAAATCATTTACATGATTTACTGTCATGTAAATGAAAGTAGTCATGTTTAGTATTTTGTTGCATATCCTTTGCATGCAATAACTGCGTAAAGTCTGCGATTCATGGACATCACCAGTTGCTGGGTGTCTTGTCTGGTGATGCTCTGCCAGGCCTGTATTGCATCTTTAGCTTATGCTTGTTTGGGGGGCTAGTCCCCTTCAGTTTTCTCTTCAGAATATAAAAAGCATGCTCAATTGGGGTCAGATCGGGTGATTGACTTGGCTACTCAAGAATTGACCATTTATTAGCTTTGAAAAACTCCTTTGTTGCTTTAGCAGTACGTTTCGGATCATTGCCTTGCTGTGGAATGAACCACCAGCCAATGAGTTTTGAGGCATTTGTTTTGAACTTGAGCAGATAGGATGTGTCTATGCACTTCAGAATTCATTATGCTTCTACCATCAGCAGTTGTATCATCAATGAAGATAAGTGAGCCAGTACCTTCAGCAGCCATACATGCCCAGGCCATAACACCCCCACCACCGTGTTTCACAGATGAGGTGGTATACTTTGGATCCTGGGCAGTTCCTTCTCTCCTCCATCATTTGCTCTTGCCATCACTCTGATATAAGTTAATCTTCGTCTCATCTGTCCACAAGACCTTTTTCCAGAACTGTGGTTGCTCTTTTAAGTGCTTCTTGGCAAAATGTAATCTGGCCATCCTATTTTTGCGGCTAACCAGTGGTTTGCATCTTGCAGTGTAGCCTCTGTACTTCTGTTCATGAAGTCTTCTGCAGACAGTGGTCATTGACAAATCCACACCTGACTCCTGAAGAGTGTTTCTGATCCGTCAGACAGGTGTTTGGGGCTTTTTCATTATTATAGAGAGAATTCAGTCATCAGCTGTGGAGGTCTTCCTTGGCCTGCCAGTCCCTTTGCGATTAGTAAGCTCACCAGTGCTCTCTTTCTTCTTAATGTGTTCCAAACAGTTGATTTTGGTAAGCCTAAGGTTTAGCTGATGTCTCTAACAGTTTTATTCTTGTTTCTCAGTCTCATAATGGCTTCTTTGACTTTCATTGGCAACAACTTTGGTACTCTTTTTAATAACAGCAATACAAGTTTCCAAAGGTGATGGAAAGACTGGAGGAAAGACTGGGTGCCGAGAGCTCCTGCATTAAGGAGTCAATCAAACACACCTGAACAATTACAAACACCTGTGAAGTGATGTGTCCCAAACATTATGGTGCTCTGAAATGGGGGGACTATGTATAAACACAGCTGTAATTTCTGCATGGTGAAACCAAAATGTATAAAAATACCTTTTAATAAAATCTGACAATGTGCACTTTAACCACATGTGATTTTTTTTCTATTACAAATCTCAAATTGTGGAGTACAGAGGCAAATAAATAACTGATGGGTCTTTGTCCCAAACATTATGGAGGACACCGTATCACCATCTATCTCTCATTTCCCTTTCCCCTCTCACTTATTCTGAAGAAGGGTCTCGACCCGAAACGTCACCTATTCCTTTTCTCTAGAGATGCTGCCTGACCCGCTGAGTTACTCCAGCTTTTTGAGACTATCTTGGGTTTAAACCAGCATCTGCAGTTCCTTCCCACACATTGCGTCTGCAGGCAAGGAGGGTTTGATTTGGCAGATGAATGGGGTGGGGGTGTTAAGGATGCAGATGGTCACAAAGGCAATAAAGATGGTGATAAGTGGAGAAGACAGAGGGCTGCAGATGGTGGAATCTGATAAGAAAGGACAGTGGGGAATGAAATGAAGATCCAGGAGAGATGGTGAGTGGATGGGAACAAGGGTGGGAAATAGAAAACCCGGAGGCATGGGTGATGAGCCAAAATTGGAAGAGGGAAAGGAACAGGGTGACAGATAGGTGGGAAAAAATGAACAGAAAGGTGTGCATGCAGGAACCTGTGTGGAGCAGGTGGTGAGAGAAAGAGAAACATTTACGAGAATTGCAGCCAGAAATTAGTTAGCACCTTTGCAGATGATAAAACTTTTAAATAACATCTTCCACCTACTGAAACTATTTTCAGCCTTACAAGGTTAAGAGAGGGAAGTTGCGACACCATCGAGCTTCAGATTGTCAGCAGAGGCATCACATCAGTATTGCACACAACTTAAAGCTGAGATATTCCTCCTCTGTTTATTACTAATAAAGGTTCTTGTACACACATTCGGGTACCTTCATCAATGAAGCAATGGGAGGTGTGGCGGTAGAGACAGAGAGAGAGAGAGAGCGCATGTCCTTCATGACTACATGTCCTTCAAGGTAGCAGGGCTGACAATGCAGTTTTAAAGGCATATTGAATGCTTTGCTCGATAAGGCCAAGCAAAAATCAAACTATCAGGAGATGATGCTAGGACTCCACACAGCAATAGTTAGGCCATGGTTTGATCACCTCATTAAAGGAAAGATGTTATTAAAATGGAGAGGGTGTGTGAAAATTTATGCAGATATTGCTGGGATTAGAAAATGATAGTCATAAGGGAAGACAGGATAGACTATTTTGTTTCTCCTTCTTGAAGAGAGATTTAACTACGGAATAAGCCGTACAGACAAAACAAACAGGGAAGTGTGGACACAAGGAACTATAGATGCTGGTTTACAAAAAAAAGAACAAAGTGCTGGAGTAACTCAGTGGGTCAAACAGCATCTCTGAAGGACATAAATGGGCGACGTTTCAGATCAGGACCCTTCTTCAAATAGGAAAGACCTTTATCTCTGACCAGATATGTCAAACAATAATGGACAAAGTTTTAAAGTTTAGTTTAGTTTTTTAATCAAGTGTACCAAAGTCCAGTGAAAAGCTTTTATTGCGTGCCAACCAGTCAGCGGAAAGGCAATACAAGCATTTGATAGAAGGATTGGAGAAGAGATAAGGACATTTTTCTTCTACCCAGGTGGTGTAACAGTTTTGTATAGGAAGGAACTGCAGATGCTGGTTTAAACCGAAGATAGACACAAAAAGCTGGAGTAACTCAACGGGTCAGACAGCATCTCTGGAGAGAAGGAATAGGTGACGTTTCGGGTCGGGTTGAGTCTGAAGAAGGGTCTCGACCCGAAACATCACCTCTGACCCGTTGAGTTACTCCAGCCTTGTGTGTCTATGAACAGTTTTGTACCCTGTTTCAAAGGATAGTAGAAGGAGAACCACCTGTCATATTTAGAAAATAGAAATAAATAGAAAATAGAAACGACACCTACTCCCTTTTCTCCTGAGATGCTGCCTGACCCGCTGAGTTACTCCAGCATTTTGTATCTAACTTAGAAAATAGCAATTGTGCTTGCGGGGCAATTACCTACAGGGTGATAAATCTAGTGCTGGGAGGTGGGTTTAATAACAGTGCATGGTTTAATGCAATACCTACTATTCCTAAATACTACCAGCACGTAGACAATGAATAGCTTAATTTTTTTTTAAATTCAGTATTATCCAAGTTTTTCACCAGTATTGTGTGTCAATGGTTGTGTTTTTAAGTGGAGCGCCTGCCAATGGTGGACATTCAGTGGAATTGGTCGTGGCAGATGAGGTTTACATTAGCAATCGAAAAGAACAAGGAACAAGCTGGAGTAGACAATAGACAATAGGTGCAGGAGGAGGCCATTCGGCCCTTCGAGCCAGCACCGCCATTCAATGTGATCATGGCTGATCACTCTCAATCAGTACCCCGTTCCTGCCTTCTCCCCATACCCCCTGACTCCGCTATCCTTAAGAGCTCTATCCAGCTCTCTCTTGAATGCATTCAGAGAATTGGCCTCCACTGCCTTCTGAGGCAGAGAATTCCACAGATTCACAACTCACTGACTGAAAAGGTTTTTCCTCATCTCAGTTCTAAATGGCCTACCCCTTATTCTTAAACTGTGGCCTCTTGTTCTGGACTCCCCCAACATTGGGAACATGTTTCCTGCCTCTAACGTGTCCAACCCCTTAATAATCTTATACGTTTCGATAAGATCTCCTAAGATCTCCTTCGATAAGAAGTAGGCAAGGTTGGAATTAGAGATTGGGAATCAAAATTGCATCGATGAGTAGGTCATCTTTAAAAAGCGCATGGTTCAGATATAATCCAGACTCGTCTTCACCTCAAGGAAACAATAGGCAACATAAGCCACAGCCCGTGACGTAGAGAAGGAATAAATGCCCATAATCTGGACTCTTGTGATGATCAAATTGCATTTTCATGCCATTCCGCACATGGTAAATTGCATGAGCCATTGTTTCAATGTCACAATGCAACCACTGATAATTTGTCTGTGGCACCTCTGCCGTGATTCACCTTGACATCTGCCCGATATCGGCTGCACATTTAATGATGTGTCCCCACCCTCTGCTACCGCAAGTTGGAACTCCCAGTGAAACCTGCAACCGTCAATATCAACTCACAAAAACATATTGCGCAAAAGTTCAGGAAAGAGACATCAATTACTGTCCCCACTGTCATGTCGATAACCTGTCACGTCAATACACAGAATCATTTTTCAAAGGCTAGTATTACATTAGATGAATTCCATTACGGAGGGCAGCTTTTTTTTTTCAAACCACTTTTAATCTGCGATACTGCCTCCGTGATCAACAGGGGTTACTCGTAACATGGAAGTCGTCAGGCTGGGACTGGGGTCCCAGATACACAGCGTGACACAACATGGAAATGATCCTTCAGCAGAACTCGTCCACGCCGACCAAAATGCCCCATCTGAGCTAGTCCCATTTGCCTGCATTTGGCCCATATACCTTGAAATCTTACCTAACCATACACCTGTCCAAATGTTTTTTAAATGTTGTATTGTACCTGCCTCAATTGCTTTCACTGGCAGCTCGTTCCATAGATGCACCACACTCTGTGAACAAGTGACCCCCAGGTTCCTTTTTAATTTATTTCCCTCCGACCTTAAACCTATGCTCTCTAGTTTTTAATTCCCCTTCCTTGGGAAAAAAAACTCTGCATTCCTCTTAACTATGTCCCTCATGACATTAATAAGGTCGATGCTCCAAGGTATAAAGTCCTCTCTTGTCCAACCTATCCCAATAACTCAAGCCCTTGAGTTCCAACAAAACCCTTGTAAAGCTTCTTTGCACTCTTTCCAGCACAATGGCGTCTTTCCTATAGCAAGTTGACCAAAACCAAACATGTACAGGGTGGTCGCCAGTCGGCACTGACTCGGTAGGCCGAAGACAATAGACAATAGGTGCAGGAGGAGGCCATTCGGCCCTTCGAGCCAGCACCGCCATTCAATGTGATCATGGCTGATCATTCATAATCAGTACCCCGTTCCTGCCCACTCCCCATACCCCCTGACTCTGCTATCATTAAGAGCTCTATCTAACTCTCTCTTGAAAGCATCCAGAGAATTGGCCTCCACTGCCTTCTGAGGCAGAGAATTCCACAGATTTACAACTCTCTGACTGAAAATAGTTCTAAATGGCCTACCCCTTATTCTTAAACTGTGGCCCCTGATTCTGGCCTGTTTCCGAGCTGTATCTCTGTCAAGACATAGTAATGGAACGCGCTGCTGGATGTGTCAGTGGAAGCAGTTATGATAGTGGCATTGAGAAGGCACATGGATATGCAGGGACTGGAGGGATGTGGTTCACATGCAGGCAGATGAGATTAGTTTATCTTGGCTCATGCTCAGCACAGGCAGCGTGGGCCAAATGGCCTGTTCCTGTGCTGTACTGTTTACTTTCGACTTTAGAGATACAGCGTGGAAACAGGCCCTTCTGCCCACCGAGTCCACGTCGACCAGCAATCACCCCGTACACTAGTACTATCCTACACACGAGGGGCAATTTACAATTTGCTGAAGCCAAATGAACCTAGAAACCTATGGTGTATGTCTTTGGAAGAAAACAGAGCACCCAGAGAAAACTCACACGGTCACAGGGAGAACATACAAAGAGCAATGTAGTTATGATCGAACCTGGGTCTCTGGCGCTGTAAGGCAGCAACTCTACCGCTGCGCCATTGTGCTACACTTCTGTTCTATGTTCAATGTTCTGACGTACTTCCAGCAGTCAGTGAACCAATGATCTGTATTAAGGTCCCATGGGGAACCACACGTCCCATTTTAGCTGGTGAATTTGTGGTGAAAATTGTTTTGTTGATAAGTTACTCAGTAAATTTGACCGTTTGGTAACTTTTTTCGGAGAACAGAATGAAAGCCAGTGTCAAATAAACCAAAAGAGGGAGGTCTAATTTCTAGAAAAAGAATTATGGGGGGATGAAGGAAAAGTTGGTACCTGGCGTTAAGCCGACTGAAAGAAATACTGAAATGAAAGAAAGAATAAGGGGAGCAAAGAGAGTATAGAAAAGTAGACTAGCAAAATGAAAAGGTGTGAAGTACAAACATGTCAGAAGATGAGGTGTGAGGATAACTACAGACCCAAAATAAGATCTTGGCACAGATCACAGAGTCGGAGAGCAATGCAGAATTTCCAAGCCACGGTAGCGCAGCGGTAGAGTTGCTGCTTTACAGCGAATGCAGCGCCGGAGACTCAGGTTCGATCCTGACTACGGGTGCTGCACTGTAAGGAGTTTGTACGTTCTCCCCGTGACCTGCGTGGGTTTTCTCCGAGATCTTCGGTTTCCTCCCACACTCCAAAGACGTACAGGTATGTAGGTTAATTGGCTGGGTAAATGTAAAAATTGTCCCTAGTGGGTGTAGGATAGTGTTAATGTACGGGGATCGCTGGGCGGCACGGACTTGGTGGGCCGAAAAGGCCTGTTTCCGGCTGTATATATATGATGATGATGATGATGAAAGCACAGTAAAAATGGTCAGTTGAGATACTGGATAGAATAGACAATGGGAAGTAGGTCTGAGCAATGTTTCAATGGTTGCATAACAAGACAGTAATTCAGCAGATCAAGCATCTCTGGAGAACATGGATAGGTAACGTTCTGGGGCAGGATCCTTCAGACTGATTGTAGTGGGGGGGGTGGGAGAAAGCATGAGGAAAGGAGGGACTTAACAAAGCCTGGCAGGTAATAGGTTGATACAGGTTGGGGGGGGTGGGGGGCTAATAGGCAGATGGTTGAACAAAGGCTAGAGATGAAAGACAGAAGGTGTGAGACAAAAGGATTGAAGAGTTGTGAATTGTGAAGCTAGGGCAAGGAGCGTGGGTTGAAGGGGTGGTTGGGGAAGAAATCGGTGTGTCTAGGTGGAATACAGGGGTAGGGTAGGGGAGGGTGGGGAAGGAAGAGGAGGGAGGAGGGGTCGTGGGGAAGAAGGAAGAGGAAGAACACAGGCAAGGGGAGTACTGATAGGTTTTTAGAGATTGATAGAATTGGAAAGTTCAATGTTCATAGTTGAGTTGTAAGCTACCCAAGAGCATTAAATTATCCAATTTTAGGTAACTTCTAACAACCCCGCTCTCCCTGTCGCTTTTTGCTTCCCCATGCACCCACTTTCTCACCCCCCCTCCTCCGCGCCCCAACCAGATTCACACTGATATTTCACCTGCTTTCCTCCTCTGGCTTCACAATTCACAACTCTTCAATCCTTTTGTCTCACACCCTTTTTTTTCCCAACTCTGGCCTCTGTCCAACCATCTGCCTATCAATAACCCCCCCTTGACCGTGTTCACTAATTACGTGTCACACTTTGTCCTTCCCCTCCTCTCTTCCAGCTTTCTTCCACCACTCGCTCTCCTCCCCACAATCAGTCTGAAGAAGGGTCCTGATCCGAATAGTGAAAGGCCTGGATAGAGTGAATGTGGAGAGGATGTTTCCACCAGTGGGAGAGTCCAGACCCAGAGGCCATAGCCTCAGAATAAAAAGACTCACTTTTAGAAAGGAGACAGAGAGGAATATTTTTAGTCAGAAGGTGGTGAATCAGTGCGATTCATTGCCACAGACGGCTGTGGAGGCCAAGTCAATGGATATTTTAAAGGTGGGAATTGACAGATTCTTGATTAGTGCGGGGTTATGGGGAGAAGGCAGGAGAATGGGGTTGAGTGGGAAGGATAGATCAGCCATGATTGAATGGTGGAGTAGATGTGATAGGCCAAATGGCCTAGTTCTGCTCCTAGAACATAACTTATGAAACCACCTATCCATGATTTCCAGAGGTGCCGCCTGACCCACTGAGTTACTCCAGCACTTTATGTCATTTTTTTGGAAACCACCATTTGTGGTTCCTTCTTTCTACACTTGCCTCTGCAAATGTTCTCCAGGCAGTATCCTACACCCAACCAACTTCCATAGCTTCATCCATAAATTTCCTTCCCCCACAAGATCAGAGATGGGATGTTTGCCCATTATTGTGCAACGTTCAACTCCATTGACAAATCTTCCATAAATGAAGCAGTATATGCCTAAAAGCTGCAAGGCTGAGGCAACATTTAGAAAAAGGCTGATAGCACATTCATACCACAGAAGTGCCACACAAGGACCACCAACAAGGTGGTACGGTGGCGCAGCGGTAGAGTTGTTGCCTTACAGTGCTGGAGACCCGGGTTCGATCCTGACTACATGTGCTGTCTGTACGGAGTTTGTACGTTCTCCCCATGACCCGCGTGGGTTTTCTCCGGGACCTCTAGTTTCCTCCCACACTCCAAAGACGTAGAGGTTTGTAGGTTAATTGGCTTGGTAAAATTGTAAATCGTCCCTAGTGTCTGTCGGATAGCGTTGGTGTGCGGGGATCACTGGTCGGCGCAGACTTGGTGGCCCGAAGGACCTGTGTCAGCACTGTATCTCTAGATTAAACTAAACTACGAGAGAGCCCAATATTGCAGAGAATTGTGGTCGCACACCAGACCATCACACAAACCAATCGCCCTTCTGTTGACTTAATTTACACTTCATGCTGCCTTGGCAAGGCCAACCACATAATCAAGGACGAGTCTCACCTTGGTCTCTCTCTTCTCCCATCAGGCAAGAGGCACAGAAGTGTGAAAAAACACACCTGAAGATTCAGGGATAGTTTCTTCTCAGCTGTTACCAGGCAACTGAACCATCATATCAACAACTAGAGAGCGGTCCTGAGCTACCATCTTCTTCATTGGAGGCCTTGGACTATCTTTAATCGGACATTACTGGACTTTATCTTGCACTAAACATTATTCCCTATATCTTGTATCTGTACGTGGTGGATAGCTCGATTGGAATCATGTATAGTCTTTCCGCTGACTAGGCAGCACGCAACAAAAAGCTTTTCACTTAACCTCGGTACTTAGGACAATAAACTAAACTATCCTCAACACAGATCTTATGAACAATACGGGTTCCCACACTATGAACATCCTGGGTCACAACTGACCAGAAACTCAAATGGACCACCCAATACATTCCATGACTAATAAGTAGATCATCATATCCTGCAGTGAGTGACTCCCTTCTTAATACATCAAAGCCTGACCACTATGCACAAGGCACAAATCAGTAGTATCATGGAATAGCATGGTTTTGCCTAAATGACCACAGAATCAATGACACAAGAAGCTGAATAGCAGCCTTCTTAATTGGCACCCCATTAACCACATAAAACATTTATTCCCTCTGTCACTGGTTCACAGTGTCTGCATTGTCCACAAAATACACTACACTTACTCCTCTACATTGTCAACACCTCCCAAGGACTTGTCCCACCCAGGTCTTTCTACCTTCTCCCTGCTCCCATCGGGCAAGAGGTACAGAAGCTTGAAAGTGCGCACCACCAGACTCAGGAACAGCTTTTTCTCCTCTGATATCAGGCTTCCGAATGTTCCTTCCATAATCTATGGTACTTTCCGATTCACCTCTACCCCATTGCCGACATTGGACTTTGTCTGTGGAACTAATTTTTCATTTCACTGCACATTTATGTGTATGTGACAAATAAATGACTATATTGATAAAGTGCTACAATGCTGAGAACTATATTCTACACTCTGTATCTTCCCCTTTGCTCTACCTATTGTACTTGACTTGGCTGTGATTGTATTTATATATAATATTATCTGATGTGATTAGATAGCATGTGAAACAAAGCTTTTCACTGTAAACATGACAATAATAAATCTAAACACAGGTTCACTAAAAAGGATAAGGGCTGCAACTGCATGGGAATTCCCCTCCAAATTAAGATTATCTGCTGGTCCTTCATTAACGCCAGACCTAAACACTTGCACACCCTTCCCAACAACATTGTGGGCGTATCTTCACAACAGGGACAGCAGAGGTTCGACGCAGCTGATCGCAACCTTCTCATGGGTAAAGTCAGGATTAGCAAACGCTGCCTTTGCCAGTAATTCCTATATCCAATAAAAAAAAATAACAGGTTTTTTAAAAAGTTAATATTGCACATGGGCAATAATATCAGAAAAGGAGTCTGGAAATACTTGTGCAAAAGCTTTGATGGTGGGAGTTAAAATAATAAAAAGTACCTCAACTTAGCAAAATCAAGCACCAACCATCTATAAGGATATAACCCGCTGAGTTACTCCAGCATTTTCTGTCTATCTTCGTTGTGAACCAGCATCTGCAGTTCCCTCCTACACATGTCTCTCTGTCAAATCCTCTATAAGACACTGACTCGATAGAAAATGGACTATGGGATCCATTTATGGATTCTGTAGTTTAGAAATGCAATAAAACCCCCCCCAAAAAAATATCAAGAAGCTAAATCGGAATTACATCACATCGAGGGACTGGAGTAGATGTTTAGAAGGGAGATGCTGAAACTCTTCACCTTCGAGAAGAAATGGTTTCGAGGCAAAATGATAGCAGTGCTTCAGAATAGGCGTCACGGTGGCGCAGCGGTCAATACTGGAGCTTAATGATCTCAGGTAACTGGCAAAAGAACCATAAGGTCACCTAAGGTCACTTAAGGAAGAATTGCTTCACACAGTAAGTAATTATGGGTTCAAGTTCACCACCTGAAAGACTGGGGGGAGGACGATCCAATTGTTGATTTCAAAAGGGAATTAGATATCTACTTCAGGGGGAAAAATGCAGCAGAGCTGCTGGGAAAGGGGCACGGAACAGGACTCACCAAATCCATCTCAAGAAAGCTCAACCCGCCAGATGTCTGCTGTTTTGTACTGATTTTATTATTCTAATTATATGGTCTTTCCATTAAAGTGTAAGGAATTATTGGAATTCATTAATGTCTTTAAGCAGTATTATAAGAAAATAACTGCAGATGCTGGTACAAATCGAAGGTATTTATTCACAAAATGTTGGAGTAACTCAGCAGGTCAGGCAGCGTCTCAGGAGAGAAGGAATGGGCGACGTTTCGGGTCGAGTCCCTTCTTCAGACTGATGTCAGGGGGGCGGGACAAAGGAAGGATATAGGTGGAGACAGGAAGATAGAGGGAGATCTGGGAAGGGGGTTAGGAAGAGAGGGACAGTGGAACTATCTAAAGTTGGAGAAGTCGATGTTCATATCACTGGGCTGCAAGCTGCCCAGGCGAAATATGAGGTGCTGTTCCTCCAATTTCCGGTGGGCCTCACTATGGCACTGGAGGAGGCCCATGACAGAAAGGTCAGACTGGGAATGGGAGGGGGAGTTGAAGTGCTTGGCCACTGGGAGATCAGATTGGTTAACGCGGACCGAGCGCAGGTGTTGAGCGAAGCGATCGCCGAGCCTGCGTTTGGTTTCGCCGATGTAAATGAGTTGACATCTTGAGCAGCGGATGCAATAGATGAGGTTGGAGGAGGTGCAGGTGAACCTCTGTCTTACTATTACTGTCTCAGTATTACTCCCTCAATACTTCAGAAGTATTGTGCATCATGAATTTTTTTTCAGCTGGCTGTGAATTGTCCACATTTTTAAGAGAAAAGTGTAAGTGGCATGTGATCGTGACATGGAATATTGTGGAGGTTTTGCGGAGCGCCGCACTTGAATATGCTCATCACGAGCTCGAAATGTTCGTTATTCCTACATCGTGAAAGCAATTGCAACATTTCTGATGTCGCATCACCCTATTTTGATGTAACAAAGGTTGCATTTATTAATGATCAATTGAAACAAAAAAATCATTGTCTCTCAACGAGTTGACCAGTCACAAGTGTTTGCAGCAAAGTTCCAGAAAACACAGACTTACATTAAATCATTTTATTCTCAAAATATGTTATGTTCTCACTTATGAAATGAACCTTATACTCCAGACATTGTGAACTCGATGCAAAAACTATGCATTAGGTTCAGTCTGAATCAAAAACATGTTCCTTACTTTATCAGCTACATGCTGTTTACCAGCTGCAAGCAGAGTATGGCCAAGAAAAGATGTTCAATTTTACACGCAAGATCATTTATGGATTTTTGCCGTAATCAATTAAGAGAATGTTGTAATGGGTCAGATGATGTTTTTGTGTTATTTTTCATGCAGTTCAGAACACTGCATTTTGCATGAGCAAAGTTACAATGCGCAGTCAGCACAGAATGAATACGCACACTGTTGAGGGCAATTGAGAGCAAATGTAATTCAATTTTACTTGTAAAAATTTACTGACTATCTCCGTTAGAAATGAAAAAAAAGTTTACGAGAGTCTTATTCTCGGCAGTGGTGACGACGTGAAGGTATTAATTCAAACCGTTGCAGATTTTAAAAAAATGTTTCAACAGCCATCTGGTTTGACGACATTCTAGAACTGTGAGAGTAAACGTTGTTTTATTGCATCTAACAAAACTTGTAAACTAAGAACTTTCTAATGATGGGGAAGATCTGGCAGAACCTGCAATGGAATTATAAATGCATTTCTTATTAATACATAACTGCAGAGTGCTTGGAGGTAATCTTATCTTATTTGTTGATATAGAGTCTGGGATATTCAGCATGGGAAACAGGCCCTTCAGCCCTTCTAGTCTGTGTGGATCAGCGATTTACACCATTTGTTTTCCCCCATGTTTTCATATCATCATATCATATCATATATATACAGCGCAGAAATAGGCCTATTCGGCCCACCAAGTCCGCGCCGCCCAGCGATCCCCGTACATTAACACTATCCTACACCCACTAGGGACAATTTTTACATTTACCCAGCCAATTAACCTACAAACCTGTACGTCTTTGGAGTGTGGGAGGAAACCGAAGATCTCGGAGAAAACCCACGCAGGTCACGGGGAGAACGTGCAAACTCCTTACAGTGCAGCACCCGTATTCATTAACTATTCCCAGATTTTACCAGCCACTTCCACACTAGGATCAATTTATAGCAGGGAATTAACCTATGACTCATATGCCTATGGGATTTGCGAGGAAACACAACAAACTCCACACAGACAACACCCAAAGTCAGGATTGAACCCGGGTCTTTTGCATGTGAGGCAGCAGCGTGACAAGCTGCACTACCATGCGGCTCAATTTACACTCAATAATTTTTAGACTTTAAAGAAACAGCGCGGAAACAGGCCCTTTGCCCCACCGAGCTGACCAGCTATTACCATCCTACACCCTAGAGACCATTTACAATTAACCTACAAACACAAATATCTTTGGAGTGTGGGAGGAAACCAGAACACCCAGAGAAAACCCACACAGTCACAGGGAGAATGTACAAACTATGTACAGACAAGCACTCGTAGTCAGGATCGAACCCTGGTCTCTGGCGCTGTAAGGCAGCAGCTCTACTTCTATGCCACTGTGCCGCCGTTAGTTAAACAAATGTCTGAAGCTTACTTAACTAGTTATTATTCTGGAGAAGTGCATTTCATATAAATACGGTTCTACTTGTAAGATGGCATGTGTGGATCGGCAACAAAGAGGCTGAAAGTTAGGTTCTGATAAATGTTCCAAATATGTGCTTTCTGTAGGAGTTTCAGTAAGTCCCACATAAAAGGCTAGTTAGCAAATGGAAGCTTAAGGAATAACAGGGTTAATCTTAGTATTGGTAATTAAATAGCTGAAGGGCAAAGACAGAGACTTATTGTTCTGAAGACTAAAGGGAAGTGTATTGTACTGGAGCAACTAAGCATGAAAACAGTCCCTTCTGCCCAACTTGTCCATGCGGACTAGGATGCCCCATCCACTCTAGTCCCATATATTAGTGATTTAGACAAGGATGTGAATAATAACAGGTAACACTCTGGAAGGTGGGTGGTCTGTGTGAAGGGCTGTAAACTTCTAGAGAGCATAGACACGATAAAGAAACGTGGCAGATGAAATTATTTTTTTTAGAAGGACAAAGTGATACACTTTGGTAGGAAGGAAAAGGAGATAGAATAAAGATCAAATGGTTCAATTGGTGCAGTGGAACAGAAACCCTGATGGCCTTTTGAAAGTGGCGAACATGAGGAAGTGCCAACTTTTGACAAAGTAACTCAGCAGGTCAAGCACCATCTCTGGAGGATATGGGTCGGCGATGTTTCAAGTTGGGACCCTTCTTCAGACTGATTATAGTGGGGGGAGAAAGCTGGAAAGCAATTGTGGGTAGGACAAAGTCAAGGTGGATACAGGTGAGTGATAGGTGGATACAAGGGAAGGGGGTTGATTGCCAGATGGGTGGACACAGGCTTGAGATAAAAGGGAGAGAATGAGCAGAGAAGAGGAGTGGAATGTGAAGACAGAGGACAGGATATTAAAAAATGGAAAGGCAGGGGGTCCAAAATAAGAATAGCATTTATAAAACGCTAGTTAGTCCACAACTATAATTTAGGACAATGTGATTTGCAATGAGAGGGGGTAGAAAATATTTATTAGAATGGTTCCAGGAATGAGAGATTTCAGCAAATAGGACACGCCTGGAGAAACTAACATTGTCATCTGTGGAGCAGAGAACTATCATGGCGGCCTTGATAGAGATGTACAAACTCATAACAGGTTTAGATAACTCATGCAATGAGAAACATTGCCAGCGGACACAGTTTGACATGATTGGCACAAGATTGCAAAGCTGGAATAAAAATGGTTTTCTTTATGTGGTAAATGTTTATGATCTAGAATCTCTTGCCTGAATGTACAGTGGAGCAGAATCAACTGCAGCTTTCAAAAGTGAACATTGTAAATAATTGAAGGTAAAAAGATATTGTAGTTACAAGAAGAGGGATTACTTGTCACAAAGGATCGCGTACAAACTCGATGAGCTTACCCCCTTGATTCAGTGTTGTAAAGTTTCTACAGTGCTACACGCATTTATACAGTTCTTTTCCCAACCTCAAAAATACCAATGTACTCTTGAGCCAACAAAGTACTTTGAAGCAGGGCCAACAGTTCAAAATAGGAAATTAGTGCTTCATTCCAAATCCTTTCTCTGTTTGAAAGCCTTTTTCTCCAAAAGCTTTCTTCCAAAAAGCTGCCTTCCATTGGAATGAAGAAATTTGCTTGAAGCACAACTGTAAATGTATCATTTTATGTATAATTTAATAATCTAATAATCAGTGTGAAGAAGTGTCTCAACCCGAATCGTCACCTATTCCTTTTCTCCAGAGATGCTGTCTGACCTGTTGAGTTACTCCAGCTTTTTGTGTCTATCTTCGGTTTAAACCAGCATCTGCAGTTCATTCCTACACAATCCAATAGTTTATGCAGATTTAAACAGTTTTTTAAAAGCATTGAATAATACTCTTCTTATTCCCAAAGGACAAAAAATCTACATTATTCATATCCATTTTATTTCTCTATCTCTAACATAAATTATATTTGCTGTGCCTTCGTTATCAATGTATTCAAACACTCATTGTTTCATTTAGAACGTATATAGAATGCCTAAACTCAAGTTGCAAGAAAACCAATTGGTAAGAAAGAATGCACAACAAAAGCACACCTTTTATAAGGATGGGTGTTCAAAAGCTCTGGGTAATCAACAAATAAATGCTGTGGTCATGGTTACAAGTAGGTAATATGTCAAAGATAGACACAAAATGCTAGAGTAACTCAGCAGGACAAGCAGCATCTGGTGTAAACCAGCATCTGCAGTTCATTCCTACACATGGGAAATAGAGTATGTCAAAAAAATTATGTTACACTAAAGTCCCAGAAACAGCTAAATGGTATTAAATGGATACTTTGGTTTAGCGACGTTGATTGAGGGGAGCATTTGAATAAAGCAGTAGGAAAATATTCCTCTTCCTATTCAAGTAGTGTCATGAAGGTTGAGTGAGAAGACAGTATTCACCTCAACGATTAATCTACAAGGTGTACCTTTCAAAAGTGTGCCCCTCCCACTGGGCAACATTAGATCTTGTTTTCATGTTGAACCTACTATCATCTGACGCAGAGACCAGAGAACATCGGAGCAGGATTAGGCCATTCGCCCATTGAGTCTACTCCGCCATTTAATCATGACTGATCTATTTCTCCCTCTCAACTCCATTGTCCTGCCTTCATTCTGTAACCTTTTTGTTGCCCTTACTAATCAAGAACCTGTCAATCTCCGCCTTAAAAATATCCAATGTTTTGGCCTCCAGAGCCGTCTGTGGCAATGAATTTCACAGATCCATCACCCTCTAACTAAAATAAATCTCAATTACATTTTGATTGTACATCCTTTTATTCTGAGGCTGTTCTAGACTCTTCCATTACTGGAAACATCCTCTCCACATCCATTCTCTCCAGGCCTTACACTATCCAGTAGGTTTCAGTAGGTCCCCCCTCATCCTTCTAAACTCCAGCGAGTACAGCCCAGAGCCTTCAAATGCTCCACATACATTAGTTAACTCAATCATCCCCAGGATCATTCTCATATAACCTCCTCTGGATCCTCTCCAAAGCCAGCACACCCTTCCTCAGATATGCAAAACTGCTCACAATATTTCAAATGTGGCCTCACCAGCATCTTATAAAGCCTCAGCGATACATCCTTGATACAAGAGCACAGTTATAAGCTCACAGCGCCAATCTGGATCATGAAACATATAAAATTCTTAGAGGATTGGACAGGGTAGATGCAGGAAAAAATGTTCCCGATGTTGGAGGAGTCCAGAACCAGGGGTCACAGTTTAAGAATAAGGGATAGGCCATTTAGGACTGAGATGATGAAAAACCTTTTCGCCCAGAGAGTTGTGAATCTGTGGAATTCTCTGCCACAGAAGGCAGTGGAGGCCAGTTCACTGGATGTTTTCAGGAGAGAGTTAGATTTAGCTCTTCGGGCCAAGGGAATTAAGGGATATGGGGAAAAAGCCGGAACGGGGTACTGATTTTGGATGATCAGCCATGATCATATTGAATGGCGGTGCTGGCTCAAAGGGCCGAATGGCCTACTCCTGCACCTATTTTCTATGTTTCTATGTTCCTCTCCACCTTATACCTTTTCCCATGCACACCAGAGGAGAGGAGTTTGCCTTTGGTCAGTGGTAATGAATGGATTTAAAGATTGTGTTCTGGTGCTTATTCACCTCACACAGTCTGTCCTTTGCCTTCAAAGGATACACAGCGGGTGAACAACCAGATGAATTCAGCAGGGGCAAAAAAAATATTCTTCCTTCCAAAACTAAGAAGTGCAGGATCATGAAAACATGACCACATGAAAATTACTGTTGCTCAGCACAGTCGTATGTAGTAAATATTCAAGAATAAGGTGACTGAAAACCATCAATTTAACATCTGAACCAACTACCATTCCGTAACAGAATTGGATTGGTAAAAAAAACTGTGTATTACCCATTCATTCACAATACTGGAATTTCATGTTTCATGTTTTCGGAGATTACAAAGAAAGAGCTGAAGAAAAAATAAAAATAGATTTGGGCAGTGGGAGGGAGAAGAAAGAAAATGTCTGCCCTGTAATTACCTTTTCCTCCCTTTTATATCATCTTATTATACAATTTACACCAAAGTTTACTGTTACAACAAAAAAAAATCCATTGGGGAACCAGTACACAGGAATCATTTTCTTTCATATAACAAGAGCCAACTAACAAGGATATAGAATAGTGCAGCAGAAACAGGCTAATTGGCCCACACTGTCTCAGCCAAACATGATGCCAAGACCATTGCTTATCTACTTGCACAAAACCCATATCCCCATAACCCAAATGCCCATCCAAAAGAATATCAAGTCCCACTAACGTATCTGCTTCAACTACCTCCCAGGCGGTGCATTCCAAATGCTCACCACCCTCTGTGTAAAAAACCTGACCCGCACACCTCCTTTAAACTTTGCCCCTCTCACTTCAAATCTATGCCCTCGAGTATTTGAATTAATCACCTCACCTTTTTGTGTAGGAATGGCTGGCATGTGGCCACTGGATTGCCAATTTAGTGAAATTAAGAATGCATTTAACTTTGTAACCAGGCTCATTTTACCACTCAAAGATAATATTTATTTTTGTCCATCACTGTGATCAATGAGGGCATGTTGTCTGCGTGGATTTTAGTTGGCCATTTGATAATGTCCCTAATGGTGGGCAGATCTGGATGATTGAGATGCATGGGAACCAGGGTGAAATTGGCCATTGGATTCAGAACTGGAAGGCAGGGGGCTATGCTGGAAGGATATTATCCTGGCTAGATGTCTCTGACCAGTGGAGTCCCGCAGGGATTCGCAGTAAATTTGCAGACAGCAACATTGGTGGAGTTGTGGAAGATTGCCACAGTAAACAGTGGGCTATAGATCAGCTACAAAAATAGTGGAGAAATGGCAGATGGAATTTAACCTGAGCAAGTGTAAGGTGTTGCAGTTTGTGAGGTCAAATGCAAGGGGAAAGTATACAGTTAATGGCTAGACTACGAGCAACATTGATGTACAGAGGGATCTTGGGCTCCACATGCATAGTCTCCTGAAAGTGGTAACTTACGTTGATAAGAGTGGTAAAGAGAGCACATGGTATACTTGTCTTTATTGGGTGGAGTATAAGAGATAGGAGGTCATGTTGCAGCTTTCTTGGACTAGTTTGGCCGCATTTAGAACATTGTGTGGAGTTCCAACTCTCCCCCTCCCCTCCCCCCCCCCCCCCCCCCACCCCCACCCCCACCCCCACCCTTTACAGGAAAGAGGTACAGGCTTTGGACTGGATGTATCAGGTTTATCAGAATGCTACCTGGATTAGATGTTATGAGCTATAAGGAGAGATCGGACAGACTTGGGTTGTTTTTTAATGGCGCATCAGAGGTTGAGAGGAGGCCTGTAAAAATCTTTTAAATTATGAGAGGTATAGATAGGATAGACAATCCCTATACCTCCCCCCTCGACTCTGTCCAAGGACCCCTACAGTCTTTACAGGTGAGGCAGAGGTTCACCTCCTCCAACCTCATCTACTGTATCCACTGTGGACTCCTATATATCGGCGAGTCCAAGCAAAGGCTCGGCGATCGTTTTGCAGAACAACTTCGCTCAGTCCGCCTAAACCTACCTGCTCTCCCGGTTGCTAAACACTTAACTCCCCCTCCCATTCCCACACTGACCTTTCTGTCCTGGGCCTCCTCTATTGTCAGAGTGAGGCTCTGTGCCAATTGGAGGAACATCACCTCATATTTCGCTTCGGCAGCTTACACCCCAGTGGTATGAACATTGACTTCTCTAACTTCAAGAAACCCTTGCTTTCCCCCTCTCTCCAACCCCCCCCCCTCCCTTCCCAGTTCTCCGACCAATCTGACCGTCTCCAACTACATTTTATCTCCATTTGCTTTGTTGTTACCTTCTCCCAGCTAACACTGCTCTTTTCCACATTTTCCTTGATCTCCAAACCCGTTGTCCTATTTTCACACCTGACACTTCGTTATCTATGTATCCTCTCCCCTGACATCAGTCTGATGAAGGGTCTCGACCCGAAACGTCACCCATTCCTTCTCTCCAGAGATGCTGCCTGTCCCGCTGAGTTACTCCAGCATTTTGTGTCTATTATAGACAATCGAAATCGAATTCGTCAGGGTGGAAATGTCAAGGTCTCAAGGACGTTGCTTCAAGATGAGAGGGACAGAGTCCACAAGGTTTGTGTGGTGCAAGCTGTTTAACGTTGAGGATGGTGGCTGACTGGAATGCACTGCCAGAGATAATGATGGTGGCAGGTACTATACTGGTATTTAAAAGGCTTTCAGATAAACGTGACTTGACAGACAGGCGCATGGAAATGCAGGGAAAGAATGATATGAATCACGTGCAGGCAGAGATTAATTTAACCTGGCACCATGTTCAGCAAGGACATTATGGGCTGAAGTTCTATGTTCTGGGACACCCAAGCCGATAGACTTGCTCACATAGCCAAATCTATAATAAACACAAAATGCTGGAGTAACTCAGTGAGACAGGCAGCATCTCTGGGTAGGAGGAATAGGTGACGTTTCGGGTCGAGACCCTTCTTCAGATCTATCTGGCCAATATGACATTGCGCTAGTATATTTAATCTTTTATAAATATGGAATCAATATGTAAAATTAATTTTACATATTGTTTTCAATGATGTTTAAGTTGCATGTATTATGTGTACAGTGGTTTAATTATAATTAGCTCTTAGAATTTTTGACACAATAACTATGGCAGCTTTGTGGGTACCGATCATAATGAGAAGACAATTCAACTAATAGAGTCATACAGCGTGGAACCAGGCCCTTCGGCCCAACTTGCGCACGCCGACCAACATGAAAGTAAGCATGCAGGTACAGCAGGCAGTGAAGAAAGCAAATGGCATGTGGGCCTTCATAGCGAAAGGATTTGAGTATAGGAGCATGGAGGTCCTACTGCTGTTGTACAGGGCCCTGGTGAGACCACACCAGGAGTATTGTGTGCAGTTTGGGTCTCCTAATTTGAGGAAGGACATTCTTGCTATTGAGGGAGTGCAGCATAGGTTCACCAGGTTAAATCCTGGGATGGCAGGACTGACATATGATGAAAGAGTGGATCAATTGGGATTAGGAATTTAGAAGGATGAGAGGGGATCT
Source organism: Rhinoraja longicauda (assembly GCF_053455715.1). Classification (NCBI taxonomy): domain Eukaryota; kingdom Metazoa; phylum Chordata; class Chondrichthyes; order Rajiformes; family Arhynchobatidae; genus Rhinoraja; species Rhinoraja longicauda. The sequence continues at coordinate 12,616,508 of NC_135976.1, forward strand.
TATAGAAACATATAAAATTCTTAAGGGATTGGACAGGCTAGATGCAGGAAAAATGTTCCTAATGTTGTGGGAGTCCAGAAACCACAGCTTAAGAATAAGGGTTAGGCCATTTAGGACTGAGACGAGGAAAAACTTTTTCACCCAGAGAGTTGTGAATCTGTGGAATTCTCTGTCATCAAAGGTAGTGGAGGCCAATTCACTGGGTGTATCCATGAGAGTGTTAGATAGAGCTCTTAGGGCTAATGGAATCAAGAGATATGGAGAGAAAGCAAGAACCAGGTACTAATTTTGGATGATCAGCCATGATCATATTGAATGGCAGTGCTGGCTCGAAGAGCCGAATGACCTACCCCTGCAACAATTTTCTATGTTTTCTATGTTTCTATCATCCATGTACACGTCCTACCTGCCTGCATTTGACATATATTCCTCTAAACCTATCCTATCTTTGTACCTGTCCAAATGTTTTCTAAATGTTGTAGCAGTATCTTCCTCAACTACCTCCTCCGGCAGCTCGTTCCATATACCTACCACCCTTTGTGCAAAAAGGTTGCCCCTCAGGTTCCCCTTAAATCTTTTCTCCCACAATTTAACCCAATGTCCTCTGGTTCTTGACTCCCCTACACTGGGTAAAAGTTTTAGACTTTGAATCATGGAAACAATCCCTTCTTCAAGGCATGATTGGTAAGTTTGCAGATAGCGCAAAAGCGGGTGGTATTTTAGATAGTGAAGATGGTGAGCAAAATATATAATTTAGAAACTTCAGAATTATGGGACCGTGTCAATGTTCATAAATCAAAATCATGGTTTGCTTTCCGGGACTCATTAAATAACTTAGAGTTCTTCTTTTAAGCATAATTTCCATTTAAATTGTATCCAGCATTTCAAACTATTTAATGGCTATTGTGCTGGATGCTGAGTAATGTCTGAATAATACAATGTCCATTGTGAGTACAACGTATTACAGTGATGCACATAGTTTAGTGGGATGTAAAACACTACAGTCTTTTGAAGAGTGGTCATGCTGCAATTGCACTCCAATATTCCTCAAAGGACTACAATTCTTTTAGTGGGAGGTCCAATTTCACCCATGCCGATGACAACTATGTTAATGCTACAGAAATGGAATTTACAGTGTCATGTATTAAACTAAACATCAAAACCTGGAGGTCCCTTGCCAAACTCATAAATCGATACTAAAGAGTAAATCTTGGCCGTTAAACAAACATGCCTCTAACTGCATTGCCCTCTTTATTCATAAAAAAAGCATGACATTAGATTCATATAAAAGCATGACATTAGATTCACCTGTAGTTACACAGAACCAATTTGCAAAGTAAATGACAACGACTTCATAAAGAGGTGATTAAATGCATCTGATTTAAGTCTCAATCTGTTGTTTGCAAATGGACACAGCAAAACCTAGATCCTCAGTCATTCCTGATCATTTTTAGGCAAAACAATATTATTCCAAATATTATAGGGAAATATACATTAATTTCTAAATGTTCATTTACCACCTCAATCTGACTTTTATACGAGTGCAATAATGGTTGGATTTTCAAATGGAAAAAATACTTCTACACATTAAACATGATAGTTAAGTCAATTTAGAATGTAAACAAATTTTCAATTTGAAAATATGAATTCAACATCCCAACTGTGCTGCATGTTGAAAAGGTGTAAAAAGAAATTTATGTTCCTAATAATTGGGGTTTTTTCAGTCAAAGTGCATGCTAAGATCAGTGGTACTGATTTGCTATCTTGCAAGTGGAAAATCATCCATTTAAAGCAGAAGCACATTATCAACGATGGGACTCACAACTTTATTTTCATGCATGATTGTTAAGGTGTAAAACATAACATAATTGAATCAAAAGGACATATCACAGTCAAACAGAATCAACATGCGTGCAAATGTATCAATAATTGCTTTAGAAATTACAGAGCTATTTACATAAAGTAAAGAAAGTAGAAATAAGGAAGTGCTGATGCTGGTTTACAAAAAAAAGACACAAAGTGCTTTAGTAACTCAGTAGGTCAGGCAGCATCTCTGGAGAAAGACACAAAATGCTGCAGTAACTCAGCGAGTCAGGCAGCATCTCTGGAGAAAATAAATAGGTGATGTTTCGGGCCGAGACCCTTCCTCATGATCTCAACCTGATAAGTCACCTATACCTTTTCACCATTTGCGGCCTGACCTGCTGAGTTACTCCAGCATTTGATGACTATCTTTGATGTTAACCTGCATCTGCAGTTCCTTCCTAAGCATCCGTGAAAACATGGACAGGTGACATTTTGAGTCGGGACCCTTCTTCAGACTAATTGTTATTGTCGGGGTGGAGCAGAACTTAGTGCCAGGCGTTGTGTCCCACCCCACCCCACCCCCCACCACAATCAGTCTGAAGAAGGGCCCTGACCTGAAATGTCACCTATCCATGTTCTTCAGAGATACTGCCTGCCCTGCTGAGTTACTGCTGCACTTTGTGTCTTTGTTTTATTTAAATAAGAATGTTACCACAAAAAAAATATTATCCATCAGTTATTTTTAAAGCAGTTCGGACAACAAATGTGACAGAGCAGCTATCTGTACCCGTATTAAGATTTCATTCTCATTTTTAAACATAATTTCTTCCTATGATCAGGTCCGGATTGTAAAGTGTCAAAGAACATTTTAAAATCCTTCCAATGGACAATGCATGTTTAGTCACCAGTCTCTCACTCCATGGTGTGCAGATGGTACATCGATGGTTAAGGCACAATTAAAATGCGGTGCAAGGCTGCAAATGCAGCAGCATCTCACTGTCCAAGACCAAGCAGGCATCACTGTACTGCATCAGTAATTATAGATGACAATTTTTAAGTGAGTCAAGGAATGCTATTAATACAACAATGGCCCAATTATAGCCACCCTTCTTTGCATTAATTCCAATGACAGGTCATTAAAAGAGTGTGCGTGTTAAGTGTGTGTAAAAGTGGCAACTGTGTGGGTGTGAAGTGCAACAAATAGAAACATAGACATAGAAACATAGAAAATAGGTGCAGGAGTAGGCCATTCGGCCCTTCGAGCCTGCACCGCCATTCAATATGATCATGGCTGATCATCCAACTCAGTATCCCGTACCTGCCTTCTCTCCATACCCCCTGGTCCCTTTAGCCACAAGGGCCACATCTAACTCCCTCTTAAATATAGCCAATGAACTGGCCTCAACTACCCTCTGTGGCAGAGAATTCCACAGATTCACCACTCTGGGATGTAAAGAAACCCAATGAGTTTTCCATTGAATGGAGCGTGGAGCTTACCCAACATTTGGCTGAATAGCAGCTGCTCCAGGTCACCCAGCACCGTGACAACCAGCTCGGGGTCCACCTTTAGATAAGGTTTCTCTTCTGGCTGCTGGGCCCCCTTGCCCGTCGCTGCCGTCTGCTTTTTGAGGTTCTTGGCTTTGCTGGACAGGATGTCATCGTCGGACCTGGTGCAGTCCCCTGTGCTGGTGCTGGTGTTGATGTTGGAGGTGATGTTGGTGGTGTTGGTGGTGGTGGTGTCCAGGGGCTTGTTGAGTGGTTTCACCTCAGCCCAGGGTCCCCTGGGGATCCTGCTGGGGATGCCGCGGATGCCAGAGGTGGCGGCCAGGGGCTTGTTGACACTGGGCGAGAACTTGCAGTGGAGCAGCGAGTGCTCGGACCTGGAGAGGGACTTGGACATGGGCGCGTCTCTCGCCCTCAGCCCCCCTGTCCCAGCCGCTGTAGTTGTAGTTGTTGCCGCCGTCCTGCCCAGAGACTGTGCCGGCCTCGACATGTCGTCGCACCACCTCGGCTCGTACAGCTGCATCTTCTTCTCCGAGTCCGTCAGGAAGGACAGGTTGGTCAGCGACTTCTGCTTCCTCAGGTTGGTCCCACCTTTGAACACCTTCAGCTCGGCGGCTCTCTGCATCGTCGGGCTCTTGGGCTTCGCCTTCTTTGTGTGTTGGGGCTGCGCCGCTGTCGTCGCCGCCGCCGCCGCCGCCTTGGTGGCGTCGGGGTGCCGCTTGTAGACGGGTCTCACGCCTCCCCCGACCTCCTCGCACAACACCGGCTCAGCCTCGCAGCTCTTGAGCATCGTGTGCTGGGAGCCGCGCAGTCATCCGCCCGCAGCCCAGGCGGTGGGCAGCCCAGGTGACAGGGAGGGAGGGAGGGAGGGAGGGAGGGAGGGAGGGAAGGAGAGAAGGGGGGGAGGGAAGGAAGGATGGGAGGGAGGGAGGGAAGGTGGGAGAGAGGGAGGGAGAGAAGGGGGGAGAGAAGGAAGGGTGGGAGGGAAGGGAGGGAGGGAGAGAGGGAGGGAGGGAGGGGAGGGAGAGAGGGAGAGAAGGGGGGAGAGAAGGAAGGGTGGGAGGGAGGGAAGGGAGGGAGGGAGAGAGGGAGGGAGGGAGGGAGGGGAGGGAGGGGAGGGAGAGAGAGGGAGAGAGAGGGAGGGAGGGAGGGAGGGAAGGAAGGAAAGGAAGAGAGAAGGAGGGAGGGAGAGATGGAGGGAGGGAGGGAGGACTCCTGACTCTCCACCTCCACCACCACCACCACCACCACCACCACTCAATGCAGTCGTCCCCCCAGTGCTCTCTGACACATCTCCTCCTCCTCCACCACCACTCAATGCAGACGTCTCCCTGTGCTCCCGGACACAGCAGCAGCCCCTCGCAGCATCAGACCATCGAGTCCAGCCGCCGGCAAATCGATCACCGTTGGAATGTCATCACCAAACCGCCCGCCCCCCTCCTTGCGAGATGCTCCTTGCGTGCGGGGGGGGGAGAGAGAGAAAAGGCTATTCCATCATCCTCGGCAAACGGGGGACAAACAATATCACACACAGGCTTCTGTCTCCTTAGGTTGCAATTGCTTTCCCTTTCTCTCTCCCCTCCACACACACACAATTCAAAACAAGGGCTTCATTTCAAATTGTCACAGCCTCCCTTCACTCCAGTCCAGCATTAAATCAGCTCAATTGACTGAGGCAGGGAATAGAGTGAGAGAGAGAGAGAGTGTGTGTGTGTGTGTGAGAGAGAGAGAGAGAGAGAGAGAGAGAGAGAGAGGAGGGGAATGGGCTGGACTAAACTCGACATGCATCGCACATCCCCGAGTGCATCCTCTCAGCTTCCTCCACTGCAGTGGCTGCTCAGTGCTACCATGGCAGCAGCAATCTCCATGAAAATCCCCCAAACCACAGCGTTAAAACAGAAATAAAAGGCCAAACCCACCCATCTCCGGGCAGAAATGCAGAAGTGGCTTGCTTCACCATCTCTCATCTGATGCCATTATTAGCAACAACACAAAAAAAACACAACCCTCAGTGATGCTATTACCGCACAGTTATTAATTTTTTAGAAAGTGCATCTGAGGATGGAAGGAACCACGCCGTACCTGCAAAAGGGTGAACAAGGACCTGTGACTATTTTTTTTTAAAAACGTGCCATTAAAATCATTTTAAAAGGCAAGCAGCGGATTGTCGCTTATTCACGAATGGAGGGTGGAAAAAATAAATTCCTGATACAATTTTCAGACATGATATTTTAGAAATTTACATTCAATCTGCCCCTTTACAAATAGAGGTGTGACCATTTTATTGTCTCAGAGGATAAGTCACACAAATCAGACCGATCACTGACGCTGAGTAACATAATTGGGGAACTCGTAAAAGAAAACAATAGCCCTGCTTGTGGAATAAGAGTGAACATTTTAATTCCTGTCTTTCCAAAGCCTCTCAGGACACATTTGAATCATTTTTTTCCCCCCATCTCAGCTCTCAACTTTCGTTTGTATCCATTTACTCAGTGCATTGCTTAAAACCACAAACGCCTCCGCCGCAGAGATTGCCGTGTGACACAAATTGTAAACTAACAACAATAACCATTCAGAACAAAATCTGGTGTTCAATTTTAAACAGTGACTTGCCAGCAATGGAGGACAAAAAAAAATCAAAGGGTTCTTATAACGGAGGGTTAAACTGAAATAATTACAGAAATCCATAAAGTAGACATTCTTTTGAGAAGCTTCATATTTTTTTCCACACAATATAAATTAATTTTATCGATATTATATCTGCACGCAGATAATGTGGCTGCAAATTCCCTCAAACGGTGTGAACCACTCAAGCTGAAACCAGCCTTAACTGGTGTGATAAGACCTGCTGGAACACTAGTTAAAAGGGTCAAGTTTAGCTGGACCCCTGCATTGACCTGATTGCACAGGTATTAAATCCCACACATCCATCCTTCTGTTACTACTGATTTTGCGAGATTTGGTGACTTGCATTTGGCCACTATAATGTACCTTCCATACAGAGCAGTGGGGCAGTGTTGAGAGTGATGGGATGGTCAGACACATGGTCAAAATGGCTGGCTGACTGACCCTCTGATTACTCCCACCCCCCCCCCCCATGAAGACTATAGTGAGCCTGAATCCATCCCCTTCTCTTCAAACAAAGACCTTAGCATAATGACCCAGTGGTAAAGTTGCTGCCTTACAGCGCCAGAGACACGGGTTCAATCCTGACTAATGGTGCTGCATGTACGGAGTTTGTATGTTCTCCCCGTAACCACATGGGTTTTCTCTGGGTGCTCCTGTTTCCTCCCACACTTCAAGGACGTGGAGGTTTGTAGGTTAATTGGCTTCTGTAAAATTGTTCCCTGCATGTAGGATAGAACTAGCGTACAGGTGATTGTTGGTCGCCGAGACTCAAATACTCAAGGGGGTTGTTTCCAAACTGTACCTCTAAACTAAACTACATTAAACCCAATGCCTATAACTACTAATTCAAGGCCAGTTCCTTCCCCATCTCATTTCTCCTTGGATTGCCCATTCCTGCATCCCATTCTTTCATAATCCCACCACTCATGATCCGTATCCTACCTGTTTTTGAATGGAAGGACCCAAAAATGTCTTTGCACAACAACAAAAATCATGGTGTGTTGTTAAGGATCGGCTTAGCGAAGAGAGGGGCAATTTTGTGGCCAATTCTGTGCCTTAGTACCCATAGGAAAATTCAATTTCAAATTTTGCAAAACCAAATTTCTATTTCACTAGTCTTTCTTTCATCTAAAAATACCCCTGTGGGATATCAACAGTAGCAAAAATTCCCAAGATTCAACTCCAGCGAGCTTTTCAACCTTGGTGGGCTGAATATTGCGTGTTCTTTTTCACTCAAACAGCCGCCTTTTACTAATCTTTATCATCACGGAAATCTTCTTTATCATCACAGAAATCTGTATCCTCCAGCATAGACTAACAATTGACAGCTTTGCCCATGGAATTTATGTGGAGAGGCTCTCTCAGCTTCCTGGTCTCAGGGATGTTTCATGCTGCAACTATTAATCTGTAAAATGTCTCATCTGTCTATAGAAGAGTTTCAATGTTTCTTCAGGACGATCACCCAATTGCATATTCAAAGAGGACTTCAGTTGCTTTATTTCAACCTGCAGAAGGTTTGACCCTTTGCCTGCATTACAGACCTCCCCAAAGTTCAATGGTTGCCTGATTACAGCTGGGAAGAAACTGTCCTTGAATCTGGAGGTGTATATTTTCACACTTCAGTACCTCTTGCCCGATGGGAGAGGGGAGAAGGGAGAGGAGGGAGTGACTGGGGTGCGACTTGTCCTTGATTATACAGCTGGCCTTGCCGAGGCAGCATGAAGTGTAAATGGAGTCAACGGAAGGGAGGTCGGTTTGCGTGATGGTCTGGGCTGCGTCCACAATTCTCTGCAATTTCTTGCGCTCTTGGATGGAGCTGTTCCCAAACCACGCTGTGATGCATCCCGATAAAACACTTTCCACGACGCACCTGTAGAAGTTGGATAGAGTTGTTGGGGACATGCTGACCTCCCTAAGCCTTCACTGCAGTAGAGGCATTGGTGTGCTTTCTTGGCCATTGCTTCAACATGGGTGCTCTACCACAAGTTGCTGGTGATTTTTACTCCTTGGAACTTAAAGCTTTTAACCATCTCTATTTCGGCTCCATCAATACCGCTTCACTTCTTGAAGTCGATCACTACCTCCTGAAGAAGGGTCTCGACCCGAAACGCCGCCCATTCCTTCTCTCCTGAGATGCTGCCTGACCTGCTGAGTTACTCCAGCATTTTGTGAATAAATACCTTCGATTTGTATCAGCATCTGCAGTTATTTTCTTACACTATCTCCTTTGTCTTGCTGACATTGAGAGAAGGTTCATTTGTCCTCACGTGTACCAAGGTGCAGAGAAATTCTTTTATGCATACAGATCAGTAAGATTATTCCAATTCATTATGCAGCAACATTCCCCAGTGCCTGGAAGAGTGCTTTTTTAAATTTGTTTTCTATCTACCTTAAACGTTGTGTAAATTTTCAAAAGTGCATGCTGAATCAAATCCAGCACAACATTACATAGGGAAACCTGACAATGCTTCCCACAACATTAATGTAGTGATGTGTGCAATGCTACTTTAACAGCTCCTTCCTACCATGGTGATATACTGTATATCAGGCCTGTGTCAACTACATTTTGTAACAAGCCATCAGCAATCTTGTAGTGCGAAAAGAGAGGAGTTTGGGAAAAAAATATCCATGATCGAGGACCGGAGGACATATGTTTATGGTGAAATGGAAAATATTTAATAGGAATTTGAGGGGTACCTTTTTCACACAAAGAGTGGTGGGTGTATGGAACAAGCTGCCAGAGGAGGTAGTTGAGGCAGAGACCATCCCAACGTTTAAGAAACAATTAGACAGGTACATGGATAGGACAGGTTTGGAGGGAATATGGGCCAAACGCAGGCAGGTGGTACTAGTGTAGCTGGGACATGTTGGCTGGTTTGGGCAAGTCGGGCAAATGTGGGCAGGTTTCCACGCTGTATCACTCTATGACTCTATGACACGAGGTCCACGAGTGAGATTCTCTTCCATTATCCAAAGTCCAGTAATTGGAAAGTTGATGGCCAAAATGCACAATAGTTTGTTGTTCTTTTAACCCTCCATCCAACTTAATCCTGTCAAGTGCTGGAGATTAAAACTGAGACAAATATATTTAGCCTAAACGATTTTTAATGTTCCAACATTAAAACACTTCTCTTGATGATGTACAGATACCACCATAAGCGAGATATCAGCCTCTTTTCTCTGATACCTTGTTTTAAATGCATCCCGTATATAAAAATCATGCATAGCACAACAAATTCAGAACAGCTCACACAACAACATTATGCGGATCACAATAAAAATGACCAGATTGAAAGTACAAGGGAGCCCTTTGCTGGTTGCAAATTAAGTTCCAGCTACATTGTGCGTCGTGTTTCAGATATTCCAGGGATAATATGAAGTGCTGAAACAATTGCGGGATTCAAACACTTCAGATATGAATGAGGAGTATTTTCTGAGGTTTCTCTCCCTCAGAAAAGTTGGATTTAGCTGCCTTCTTAAAAATAAGGAATATATTCTTAATATCCCTTATGCTTAAACAGGCTTCCTTTAATTAATCACCATCTAATTTAATTGTGGGGTTTCTAGGCCTCGTCCTGAACCTTTCTCGAGTTGTTGTCTCCCCTTTTAAACAGTATTAACGTCAAAAGCAAAAGCAACCTAATTTCCTGAACGTGCCTTCCCCTGTAATGTGATGAATAAAAAGAGAGCCAAATTTGCCCATTGTCTGACCTCCACAATGACTGGGAAATATGAAAAGCTATTGGTTTTCAACCACAAATGTGATCCATGGATATGAAGCACAGTCTGCATTAAATGCAGACAATTTTCCTTAATATGAATAATAAGGCCAACTCGCAAGGCATCCTGTCTGTGAGATTCGCAATTGAGTCATCTGTTTTCTCTCTTCATCGTTCCGTGTCGTGTGCCCTTTTTTCCCCCCCTTGATGATCCCTTTTAATCTCCAGCCAGATCCGCACCAGATATCTCAATCGCCCACAGGAAATTGGGAGCAGTTAGGTTTTTCATCTTTTTCATCCTACTTTCCATATTTAATTACTTCTCACTAATCTTCTGCAGATTTGGATGGAAGAAACGTTTTGGGAAAACTTGTTTCATCTTTAGTTTATGAATTTGTTTTCCTGACAAACCATAGAGAAATAGTTGATTTTATATAATTCTAGATCTCCAGACCCGATCCTCGATGCGTATTTTGACTTTTGGCTGATATGAAACATAGAACAGTTCCTTCGGCCTACCATGTCTGTGCCAAACATGATGCCAAGACCAACTCTTATCTGCCTGCACATAATCCACATGACTTTATTCCCTGCATATCCACGTGCCTATCCACAAGCCTCTTAAATGCCACTATTGTATTTGCCTCCACCAACTTGTGCCACACATCTCCTTTAAACTTTCCCCTTCTCACTTTTCTTCCTTTCCACTTTTCTTCTTCTCCTCAATGCCGTATGGGGTTCTCGTTACCTAACTCAAATCAGTTCTTCTCTTAAAAGATACACCATTGTCTGCCTTAACTAGGGCGTCACAGTGGCACAGCTTGTAGAGCTGGTGCCTCACAACGTCAGGGACCTGGGTTCGATCCTGATCTCAAGTACTGTCTGTGTGGAGTTTGCACTGTGAATGCATGGGTTTCTTCTGGGTGCTTCGGTTTCTGTCCACGTCACAAAGACATGCAGGTTTGTAGGTTAATTGACCTCTGAAAATTGTCCTTCGTGTGCGTAGGAAGAGGATGCAAAAACAGATTAACATAGAACTAGTATGAACGGGTGATCGATGGTTAGCGTGGGATCTGTGGGCTGTATGTCTAAACTAAACTACACCCTGAAGCAAGCCTTTCATTCACTCACATCTTGAGGTATACAACACACACCTTCATATCTTAGGACAGTTTCTTCACAGCTGTTATCAGGCAACTGAACCATCCTATCACCAACTAGAGAGCGGTCCTGATCGACCTCATTGGAGACCCCAGGACTATCCTTAATCGCACTTCACTGGACTCTACCTTGTACTAATCGTTATTCCCTGTATCCTGTATCAGAATTCAAACCTCTTTCTAATTGTGTTTTACACTAATATATTGTGGGGGGGGTTTACACAATTTTCTTTTTTACTGTCTTGCAAAATGTTGTGAAATGTATCTTTCATTTATGGGTTTTTTGGGTGTTTGAGTCTATGTGCCTTTGACGCTGTTTTAAGAAAGATTTCCATTGCACCTGCACCTCACCATGCTTGTGCCAGGGACAATACACTCAGCTTGACGACATGACGTGCTACCTTCACATGGGAGATGAGCCAGGGAGCCTGTGACCAGTGAGATTCTGGAGACAATCATATTGGAGGCTTCCTACTGCAATGCGCAAGGGCAAGATTGAAAACCTAACTGGGTGAGTCTGGCCGGATTGATAGATTCTCAAAATCTGTGCCGCAAAGCAAACTTGCCTCATTTCGTTCCATCCGGGTTGAATGCAAGCATCACAGAAGGATGAGTAACCAGATGTTATGCAGGAGATAGGCAATGGGTATTGAACGTTCTTTTAGGAAGGAGATGAGGAGGAATTTCTTTAGTCAGACGGATGGTGAATCTGTGGAAATCTTTGTCACACAAGGCTGTGGAGGCCAAGTCAGTGGATATTTTCAGTGGCAGAGATAGATAGATTCTTGATTAGTATGGGGTTAGGAGGGAGAGATAGAGCAGCCATGATTGAATGGCAGAGTGGACTTGTTGGGCTGAATGGCCTAATTCTGCTCCTATCACTCACGATCTTATGGACCAGTTATTAGAGTCATAGGATCAATCAGATTGGAAACAGGTTCTTCGGTCCAACTTGCCCACACCAACCAACATGTTCCATCTGCACCAGTCCCGCTGGCTGTAATTGGCCCGTATCTCTCTAAACCAGTCCTATCCATGAACCTGTCTAAATGTTTCTTTATCATTGCAATAGTCCTTGCCTCAACTACCTCCGCTGGCAGCTCGTTCCATACACGTACCACTGTTTGCGTGAAAACTTTGCATAATTTGCATGGTGCGTGGGCAGAAGAAGCAGGGGTTGTTTCCCACTGATCCCAAATGGTAAACCATAAAATCTCCCCACTCCATTACCCCTATGATCTTTCATGAATGGCATCTCTGATAATGTATACCCCCCCCCCCCCCCCACGGTCGCCACATGCTCTCTTCCATTTTGGCAATCCCTCATACCCACAACTAATAATAATAATAATAATAATGCATTTTATTTATATAGCGCTTTTCATATACTCAAAGACGCTTTACAGAGATTTAGAGAACATAGGGAAATGAATAAATAGATAAATAAGTAAATAAGTAAACGAACAGAGAAAGGAGACAGAAGGTGAGGTGACCTTCAGTGGTTGAAGGCAGTACTGAACAGGTGAGACTTCAGCGATGTTTTGAATGTGGTGAGTGTGGAGGAGTCTCTAACGGTTTGGGGTAGTGAGTTCCATAGGGTGGGAGCAGCGATGGAGAAAGCCCTGTCCCCCCAGGATCTGAGTTTGGTCCGGATATGGGGGGATAGGAGATTGGCAGCAGCAGAGCGGAGGGTGCAGGTGGGAGTGTGCCTGTGGAGGAGGTCGGTCAGGTAGGATGGGGCCAGGTTATGGAGGGCTTTGTAGGTTATGAGGAGGATTTTGTACTGGATTCTCTGGGGGATGGGGAGCCAGTGGAGTTTGTTATCTCTCACACCCACTCCCTTTAAGACTCAAATGCCTATTTCAACCTCACCTTCCACACTGAGTATCTTGCCATTGCAGGGGTTTCTGCCCAAAGTGGAAACCAGTGCATAACTCCTTTCCCTGCAATGATCATGCTGCTGCAGTAAATTGGGGCCAATACTAAGTCAGAGTGTGATTTGTTCTTGTAATGATGATGAGGTTGAGTTTAATTTATTGTCACGTGTTCCATGGTACAGTGAAAAGCTTTTGTTGCATGCGAACCAGTCAGCGGAAAGACAGTATACGATTACAATCGACCCGTCCACAGTGTACAGGTACACGATAAATGGAATAACGTAAATAACGTTTGGTGCAAGATGAAATCTAGTAAAGTCCGATCAAACATAGTCCGAGGGTTTCCAATGAGGTAGATAGCTCAGGATTGTTCTCTGGATGTTAGTAGGATGGTTCTGTTGCCTGATAACTGTTCCTGAATCTGGAGGTGTGCATTTTCACACCTACTCCCTTTTGCCTGATGAGAGAGGGTACAAGAGGGAGTGACTCCGGCCTTCATTATGTTGCTGGCCTTGCCGAGGCAGAGTGAGGTGTAAATGGAGTCAATGGAAGGGAGGTTGGTTTGTGTGATGGTCTGGGCTGCGTCCACAATTCTCTGCAATTTCTTGCGGTCTTGGATGGAGCTGTTCCCAAACTCTGTTTAAAAACTCTGTCAAACTGTTAGCCTTGCAAGTTTTATCCTTACAAACTCTGCCCTTCACATTGATAACAATAATAAGTTACAAAATCCTTTAACTTATTCTGTGAGGGATAGCAAGCAAGAAGGAGCTTGATTTTTTCCCCCCATTTTGGGACTCATTCATTTAGCACATGCAGCCAAACTTTCAGTTAGCCAAAATTGTCCTTCGTGTGCGTAGGAAGAGGATGCAAAAACAGAATAACATAGAACTGTAATGTGCAATCACATTGATGTCATCAAACCTCAAGCTTTTTCTATTTTCCTTAAGTACAATAATTTTCTTCCATAATATGCAAGTAAATTAGGTAGTCACATCCTTGAACTTTGGATTTTTGGTGCAACGAGTAATTACAATATAACATTTGGCTTTTCCATTGCTCAAAATAATTATAATGAATGGAAGTAATAATAATGTTAGAAGGTAGAGTTACGACATTTTATTCAACACAGATTTAGAGCAAAATACCAAGTAATGTTTAGGCATGATTTGAATGTACTGTTTCCGATCTCAACTCATTCATAGAGGCTCAACAGACGGCTCACTGACACCAAAGCTGCTTATAAATCAAATGTCAATTGAGCAAATGCATCAACTGCTAAACCATGTTCTGGCCCGAAATGAACTTTAGACCAGTTTATAGACACAAGAAGCTGGAGTCATTCAGAGGGTCACGCAGCATCTCTGGAATAGGTGTCGTTTTGGGTCGAGACCCTTCTTCAGACTGAGAGTCAATGAAAAGCCACATAGAACAAATGAATGAGATATGCAAAAGAACAATTCAACCAAGCAAGCACCTGCAGTCCCTTTCTGCACATTTAGACCAGTTTTTCCCCTTTAAAAGGTACTCCTGAACACAACAAGCAAAACATTTAGAATCATAGACACATGCAACATGGAAATAGGTTCTTCAGCCCAACCTGCATATGCGGATCAAAACTCTCGCCCCATCTGCTCGCTTTTGGTCCATATCCCTCTAAACCTTTCATATCTATGTACCTTTCAAAGCGTCTTTTAAATGTTTTTGTTTCATCTCCCTCAACTACCTTCTCTGGCAGCTCATTCCATATAACCTCCAAAACCCAGTGTGAAACAAACCCTCATTGTTTAGGAAGGAGCTGCAGATGCCGGTTTCCACTAAAGATAGACAAAAAATGCTGGAGTAACTCAGCGGGTCAGGCAGCATCTCAGGAGAAAAGGAATAGATGATGTTTCGGGTCGAGACCCTTCTTCAGACCGAAGAAAGGTCTCGACCGTAAGTGGCTGACTTGTTGCTGAATTTCAGTGATAGGAATTTCTTTGGGGTCAGAATAACAATTGAACACGGGTTAATTAAATTTTTTTTTTTTTTCATATTTCAGATACAGCGCGGAAACAGGCCTTTTCGGCCCACCAATTCCGCGCCGCCCAGCGATCCCCGCACATTAACACTATCCTACACCCACTAGGGACAATTGTTACATTTACCCAGCCAATTAACCTACAAACCTGTACGTCTTTGGAGTGTGGGAGGAAACCGAAGATCTCGGAGAAAACCCACGCAGGTCACGGGGAGAACGTACAAACTCCTTACAGTACAGCACCCGTAGTCAGGATCAAACCTGAGTCTCCGGCGCTGCATTCGCTGTAAAGCAGCAACTCTACCGTTGCGCCACCGTGCCAATGTTGGATTGTAACGCAATTTCCTTCTTTCAATGCCGAAGCATAAAGTGTTGACCCACTTGGATCTTGACCCAAGCAATGACATGTTATTGTGTTCACACTGCTGGGTGCCAAAGCACTGACAGGAGGAGAGGGGACATTTTTCAAAGACACAAACTATTTCACTGTCACTATCAATGATCAATAAGCTGAACATTAAGTGCTTCCTCTAATATATGTGTCTAAACCTTTCTATATCACACTATTAATTTTTTGAATGCTTCATTCCTGAAACACATCAGCTGGTTTGTACAGAATCAGTTCATACCCCTATACCAATAAAACATTCATATTACGATAATGGGTACCTTGAAGATGAGTAACACAATCCATAACATTGTTCCGCACAATTAAAATTAATTAATATGCTCAATACTAACTCTGCTCAATTAGAATGATTTCTTCTGCGTGCTAAGTGTAAGAAAGTCTTAAATCTATTCTTCACAATTCTAAATTAGGGCAGAAATCTTTTTTTTAAATTTAGAGATACAGTGTGGGAACAGGCTCTTTGGCTCACCAAATCAATACTGACCAACGACCACTTGTTCACACTGGTCCAATGTTATCCCACTATCAATGCTGACCAACGACGGCTTGTTCACACTAGTCCAATGTTATCCCACTATCAATGCTGACCAACGACCGCTTGTTCACATTGGTTCAATGTTATCCCACTATCAATGCTGACCAATGACTGCTTGTTCACACTGGTCCAATGTTATCCCACTATCAATGCTGACCAACGACGGCTTGTTCACACTGGTCCAATGTTATCCCACTATCAATGCTGACCAACGACGGCTTGTTCACACTAGTCCAATGTTATCCCACTTTCTTGTCCATTCCTTACACATTCGGGTCAATTTTACGTAGGCCAACTAACCAATAAATCTGCACTTCTTTGGGATGTGGCAGGAAACCGGAGCACCTGGAGGACACCCACATGGTCACAGGGAGAATGTGCAAACTACATCCGGACAGCAGCTGAGGTCAGGATCGAACCTAGACATCTCTGGCGTTATGTGACAGCACCACTACCAGCTACGCCACTGTGTCTTCAATCTTCATTCGTTATCCTTATTTTTCCTTTTTTTTTTTTGTTGACTGCTTAGTTTTGTTTCCCTTTTTAAAAATAGCCGGCATTAAAACATTTCATTTGCTTTGTTAGAAGGATGAGAGGAGATCTTATCGAAACGTATAAGATTATTAAGGGGTTGGACACGTTAGAGGCAGGAAACATGTTCCCGAAGGGCCGAATGGCCTCCTCCTGCACCTATTGTCTATTGTCTATTTTTTTTTCTCCCCTTTCAGTGCCCATGCTGGAGATGGAACCAATTTTCATGAATAGACTAGACCAAGTGGACCCGTTGGGCCCAAACCTCTCCTGCATTGGTGCAGAACCCTCTCTTCCCTCTCCCCCTCCCCCTCCCTTTCCCCCTCCCCCCTCTCCCTCCCCTCTCCCCCCACCCCTTTCCCCTCCCCCCACTCCATCCCCTTATCCTCCCTCCTCCCCCTCCCTCCCCCCTCCCTCCGTAGGAGATAGATTTAAACTTTAAAATGTGAATAACTTTAAAAATATAACACCGATCTCAATGAAACAGTGAGTAAGGTGGGCCTAAAATTGTCGCGCTATCGTGTACTGTTTTGGCTGTAGTTCAGGAACAAACAAACAAATAAACGAGTTTTAGTATATAGATAGATGATCACTGATCACACAACCCATGCCAAACATTCATTCTTTTACAGAAAGAAGAAAGAATCCAACTTATTCACAAGATTCTGGAAATTAAATAGAATTAGATTGTTTTGCGAAGAGAAAGCAGTGAGATTACAGTATAAAAAGTACATATATTATGAGCTCACATTCAACATAAAGCCTTAAAATTTAGTTCTTCATTTCGAGTTTAGAGATACTGTGTGGAAACAGGCCCTTTGGCCCACCGAGTCTGCGCCGACCAGCGATCACCTCGTACACTGGCACTATCCTCTACACTAGGGACAATTTACAATTTAGAGAAGCCAATTAACCTACAAGACTGTACGTCTTTGGAGTGTGGAAAGAAACCAGAGCACCCAGAGGGAACCCATGCAGTCACAGGGAGAACGTGTAAACTCCATACAGGCAGCCCACGCAGTCAGGATCGAACCTGGGTCTCTGGTGCTGAAAGGCAGCAACTCTGTGCTGAATGATTTTAGCAGGACATATCATACATTCATTTAAGTAAACTTCGATCAGCTATTTTGGTCCTTGCTCTTATAACTCATAATAGCTAAGTAAATCTATTTTAAGTACAGTTTTCTATTATACATCATAATTTTGTGACCATGGAGCAAAATTAGATTGTGCGTTTAGGCTGATGGAACAAGAATATTCCAGCGGGCACAAAAATAAACAAAGGCCAAAAATAAATATAAGTTGTCCACTGCGTTTAGGTAAGAGTGTGTGAATTACTCTTGATCAACTTACATGTTGAGTTGTGGACAACTCATTATTCACAGTGAGTTTGTGTAATGCATTTAATCAGCCCGCTGAGAGCAGGAATAAAGGGAATGTGCAGGGAGAAACCGCAAATGCTGGTTTAGACCGAACATAGACACAAAGTGCTGAAGTAACTCAGCGGGTCAGGCAGCATCTCTGGAACAAAGGAGCAGGTGATGTTTCGGGTCGGAACCGTTCCTCAGACTGAAAGATTAGAGAAGGCCAGAACAAAACCGGGCCGGCATCAGAGAAGGTTCACCAGATTGATTCCTGGGATGGCAGGACTTTCATATGAAGAAAGACTGGATAGACTCGGCTTGTACTCGCTGGTATTTAGAAGATTGAGGGGGGATCTTATAGAAACTTACAAAATTCTTAAGGGGTTGGACAGGCTAGATGCAGGAAGATTGTTCCCGCATTGTTGGGGAAGTCCAGGACACGGGGTCACAGTTTAAGGATAAGGGGGAAGTCTTTAAGGACCGAGATGAGAAAGTATTTTTTCACACAGAGAGTGGTGAATCTGTGGTGAATCTCTGCCACAGAAGGTAGTTGAGGCCAGTTCATTGGCTATATTTAAGAGGGAGTTAGATGTGGCCCTTGTGGCTAAAGGGATCAGGGGGTATGGAGAGAAGGCAGGTACAGGTTACTGAGTTGGATGATCAGCCATGATCATATTGAATGGCAGTGCAGGTTCGAAGGGCCGAATGGCCTACTCCTGCACCTATTTTCTATGTTTCTATGTTTCTATGACCTCAGGAAGGGTGGAGTCCATAATGCCCCACTGTTAGTTGGGGAAGATGTGCTTAAGCAGGGATACAAGCATACAAACAGTGGAGCCAGTAGGGCAACCAGGGTGGGGGGAAAGGGTGGAGGGGGGGGGGGATGCAGGAGTCACTTGAACTTTTCAACATTCATACCGCTGACTTGTGTGGGCTCACTCTGTCAGTGGAGAAGGCCCAGGACAGAAAGGTCAGTATGGGAATGGGAATGGCAAGGGGAGTTAAAATGTTTGCCAACCGGGAGATCACATAGGCCAAGGTGGACTGAGCGGTTGAGGTATAAAGGGAAACGTTGGTAGTGCAAACATTTTTCAAAGGAGCAGGGGGATTATGTGGACAGTAGACAGGATTCCCAACAAACTACAGATGCTGGAATTTGAAGCAGAGATAAACCGCTGAAATGACTCAGCAGGTCAAGCAGCATCTGTGGAGGCAAAGGGATGGTCGACATTCTGGGCTGAGACCCTGCATGCATCAAGACAAAATAGCCCGTATGGAGCGGTGCTAGAGGAGTGAGGCAGGGCAGGTGATAGATCAAAACAGATGAGGGGATAGAAACATAGAAACAAGATACAGGAGTAGGCCATTCAGCCCTTCGAGCCAGCACCGCCATTCAATATGATCATGGCTGATCATCCAAAATCTGTACCCCGTTCCTGCTTTCTCCCCGTATCCCTTGATTCCATTACCCCTAAGAGCTACATCTAACTCTCTCTTGAAAACATCCAGTGAATTGGCCTCCACTGCCTTCTGTGGCAGAGAATTCCACTGAGGGATGAGGGAATGATGAGCAGAAGAAGCCGGCCAAGTGTTGTGGAGAGGAGGGGAGCCTGTTGAGGCAGAGGCTTGAAAGTGATAGTGGAAAAAGATAGGGAAGAAGCCATGGGCAGATGGAAGAGGGATGATGTGGTTATGACTTCTCATTGATTTATTTTGCATGACTGCTCAGTGGTCTGTGAATATTTGATGCTGAATATCCCAATCAGAAGAAAATGGAAGTGACAGGAAATAAAACATTTTCCGAGACTCCACGGACATAAATATCATTAGCAAGTCAACGTTGTGCAGTTCATAGTTAGATATGCAGACACTCGCTGACCCGCAACTAATCTTGCCCTGCGTATCTGGAGAAAAGGAATAGGTGATGTTGCCTACTCCTTTTCTCCAGAGATGATGCTTGACCCACTGAGTTCCTCCAGCCTTTTGTGTCTTGTCTTCAGTTTAAACCAGCATCTGCAGTTCCACGCTACACACTAATCTTGCGCTGCCTGGCAACACACTTTAAAATTACTTCAGAGATACGGCATGGAACTTCAGTACCAAGTCCACACGGACCATCTAGGCCACCTGTTCACATTAGTTCTATGTTATCCCACTATCTAATCCACTCCAGACACATTTATAGAATTGCCAATTAACCAACAGACCTACATGTCTTTAGGATGTGGGAGAAAACCGGAGCACCTGGAGGAAACCCTCGCAGTACAAACTCCGTACAGACACCATCTGTAGTCAGGCTCGAAACCTGGCCTCTGGTGCTGTAAGGCAGCAACTCTACCAAGGAAATCACTGGGAGAACGCAAGGTGAAGATCGAACCCGGGTCCCTGGTGCGGTGAGGCAGCAACTCTACCAGCTGCGTAACTGTACCGCCCTGATGGACTGATGGACCATTTCACACAATATTCCTCAGTCAGAGTATTTAATAGTTGAAGTGATGCATGTTGAAAGAAGTCATGCCGCGGTGGTGCAGCGGTAGAGTTGCTGCCTTACAGCGAATGCAGCGCCGGAGACCCGGGTTCGATCCCGACTACGGGTGCTGTCCGTACGGAGTTTGTACCCTCTCCCCGTGACCTGCGTGGGTTTTCTCCGAGATCTTCTGTTTCCTCCCACACTCCAAAGACGTACAGGTTTGTAGGTTAAAATGTGCTGAAGAAGGGTCTCGACCCGAAACGTCACCCATTCCTTCTCTCCCGAGATGCTGCCTGACCTGCTGAGTTACTCCAGCATTTTGTGAATAAACAGGTTTGTAGGTTAATTGGCTTGGAAAATGTAATAATTGTCCCTTTTGTTATATACTATAGGATGGTATTAATGTGCGGGGATCGCTGGTCGGCGCGGACCCGGTGAGCCGAAAGGGCCTGTTTCCACGCTGTATCTCTAAACTAAAATACTTAGATCAGCTGGCATTCAAGATGGATGGCATTGACCTGCCATAATGCCACCAACTCCAGCCACGGCTCCGGCTACTCTCCGTGTCAATGTGTGAGTGGAAGCACACGTGCTCCTGGGACGCCGTGTTGTGACGGCAGAAAGCTCCCAGGATGCACCGCGGAGCTGAACGAAGGAGGACCCGGCAGGGGCCACCGCCTGCGGGGGAAGCTCGGAAGCCGCGAGCTTGGCCCCGAAGACCGGAGAGTCAAGGAGAAGGGAGCCGCGAGCAACGATGGACACGAGGAGTGGGCCGGTAGAAGGACCGGGGTATTGCCTCCAGCGCCTTCGAGGTCGGCTGCTGGAGGCAACCCCAGGACACAGAGGCAGTCGGGCGAGGAGAGGGACATCGGTTCGTTGGCCGAGCCGTTCAAGTGTGACGGAGGAGGCCCTGCAGCAGCCCGGGGCTTACCTGGATCGGGAACAGCTCCATTACATCGAGCACGTGGACCTGACTTTAGACTTTTGTCAATGGTGCCAAAATATGTCAAGCCGCGCAGGTGTGAGCAATGCAAAAAAAGATTTCACTGTGCAGTGCGGACGTGACAATAAAGAACCATTGAACCATATGCTCTGCGGCAGCATTAAACCATGCGTTGAGTTGCACCATAGGTTTGAGCGTGACTTGCATCCCGGTCGGTGCCAGTCAAGGTCACTTTGCTCCTCAATGTAGCTTCGGGAGCATCTGCAACATCAGCTGCTGCAGAATGCATCAAGTAAATTATTAATGCATAAGTCAGCACTGCCAATAATCTCATCTCGATTTATAACCTATATACACAATAAGGGAAGGTTGCTCTCCTCATCTAGGTCACTGCAACTTGCCTCAGTCTAACCCTTCATGGCATTAACCTCACGCTATAAACACAGGTGACAAGATTGTTGGGTGCACATTCTGGATCAAAAACAGAGATAGCAGGTTGTTGTTTTAGGTCGGTGAACATTGCCCAGTCCATCAAGGGTTATGACCTCCCCACCATCGAAGGGATTTACAGGAGTCGTTGCCTCAAAAAGGCAGCCAGCATGATCAGAGACCCACACCACCCTGGCCACACACTGGGGTGGAATCTGAAGGGAATTGATGAGAATATGGGGAGAATAAAATGTACGATTAGTGTAGATGGGTGGTTGATGGTTGGCATGGACTTGGTGGGCTGAAGGGCCTGTTTCTGTGCTGAGTGACTCCAGCTCAAACATTTAAGCTTTGTATCTGCTGAATAAGGCATCATAATAATCAGCAATAGAAATTCTCACCCTGCCTAACCTCTACTTAACTGATACAAAATCTGTTTCCTGCATACTTTGAATCTGAACATATCAGTATCCTGCTTCCATGGGATGATCTCAAGAGCCAATATTTGCAATGTGGAGCAGTAACAGCAGATTTTACAACAATTATATTGAGTTGCTTTATCGGGAGAAATGGTCCCAAAGTCCACTGGACATTCTGCTGCTGCAATTTTGGTGGTGACTATTTTACACGGGTGGTGAGAATTTAATTTGAGTCTGAAAATGACTATTCCTCAGAGTTGCAATGAAAATATGAAGACACTGTGGCAAAATGTCTGAGATCATTGAGGACTGTGCAACTTGAAATAAAAGTTGAACGTGTAGGAACTGCAGATGCTGGTTTACACCAAAGATAGACACAAAATGCTGGGGAGCGTCTCTGGATAGAAGGATTGGATGACTTTTTTGGGGTCGAGACCCTTCTTCAGACTGAGTCAGGGAAGAGATAATGAAGTGCAAGGTGTGAAAATGAGACATCAAAGGGGGTGCTGTTCAAGGAAACGTATTTGCATCCCATTCTCAGAGTATTTATTCAATATGCTCCCAGACAGAAACACATATATACATCTGATTGTGCAAATCAAAACAGTACAAATCCCAGCACTGTTTAATGCTTCCTCTCCAATAAAAGTCACTTTTATGTTGAGTACTATATTCACTCATGAGGACATAAATAAAAGTTTGAATTATAATTTAGACCTCTGAGATAATCTGGCATGTGGTGTATTACCAATGCATTACCTCAAAAATGGATGCACATCAAAATGGCACAATGTGATTGAAACCTTCCATCTCTGTTCTCTGTTGACTGTGAATACAGATGCTGTTCATGCAGTCACAGAGATCATTGCGTTCCACATTCTATTTCTCAATGAAGTTTGGGAACGGTTTGATAAAGAGCATGATTAGACTTCAGCGGTAATGTCCTTCTCAGAATGAACAGCTGTCTCAGATTCATACATTTGGGATCAGATGTGAGAGAAAAAAAATAAACGCAATGAGTAACCAAAGTGCTATTGATGATCTGAGAAGCCAAGATTCAGCTACTTCAGAGGAAAATGTGAAATTGCTACAAGGCATCATTAAGAAACATCATGAAAACAGTCCGATATAGATTTACTTTTAGAGATGGAGCGCAAAACCAGGCCCTTCGGCCTACTGTGTCCATGCCAACCAGCGATCCCCGCACACTGACACAATCCTACACACAATTCACAATTTACAATTTTACCAAAGCCAATTAGCCTACAAACCTGCACATCTTTGGAGTGTGGGAGCAAACTGGGGCCACACGGAGAAAACCAACGCAGGTCACGGGTAGAACGTACAAACTCCATACACACAAGACCAGTAGTCAGGATCGAACCCGGGTCTCTGGCGCTGTAAGGCAGCAACTCTACCGCTGTGCCACCATGCCTCACCCCAGCAGTACCATGCCTCCCCCTGATTGTATTCATGTATGGTATAATTTGATTTGGTTGGATTGCACACAAAAGCTTTTCACTGTATCACCGTACACTTGACAGTGATAAACTAATACCAATTAGAGACAATAAATATTCAAAACTGAATTATTAATCTCAGTGTAATCTCAAGACAGTACAATGAAAGCAATAAATAGGGCTCTAATTGTGGAACATTGGATAACAATTGTTACTACTGGCATTTTTGTTTGAAATTTGCATAAGTTTAGTTCAGTTTAGATTAGTTTATTGTCACGTGTACCGATGGACAATGAAAGGTTTTTGTCACGTGCGAACCAGTCATCTGAAAGACAATACATGATTACAATCAGGTCATTCACGGGGTACAGATACATGCTAAAGGGAATAACGTGAATAACGTTGAGTGCAAGACAGTGCATAACTCACCACATTAAAGTGTAAAAGCAGAAAAATGATGGAAAACTGTGAGAAACAGCAGCTGAACTTTACTCTGAGTTACCAGTGTTATCCACAATGGAAAGCAAGCAAGCTAGCATTGGGTAGAAGGGCAATACCATATCAGGTGTTGCAGCTGGACATAGAGGGCCAAACCTATGCTGAGCTAGGATAAGAACATCCCTGCACTTACACTGACCCGATAGAAGACTTAAGCTGGCACTGTGACGTCCCTTTGACACACTGCATTAAACCTCAATCAAGTATCACATCCAAGACTGGAACACCAGCTTTGGAAATCGTAGTCCACCACCAACTCCTAGTCTTGTTCAGGGCGATGACGTGGCATCCCAATCAAGATCATCACAGGGAAACGACGAATCTTCACATAATTTCTAGACTTCCACACTCTGAAAAGGTCTCCCTCAAAACCGATATGTGAATTCAGTCACAAAATGCTGGAGTAACTCAGCAGGTCAGGCAGCATCTCAGGAGAGGAAACTCAGCAGGTCAGGCAGCATCTCAGGAGAGGAAACTCAGCAGGTCAGTTACTCCAGCATTTTGTGAATAAATACCTTCGATTTGTACCAGCATCTGCAGTTATTTTCTTACACTACCTGTTGCTCCACTGTGATTTCTCCTCAAGGTATGTCCACTTTGAAGAAGTTCTCCTCCTCTCTTCGACGAGAGTTTAGCAACATGCTCTCTCGCTGCTCCCCCTCTGTGATTTCTCCTGCCCTCCTATTCTACGACCACATTTTGACCCAGACTCGCTCTCCAACTTTAGATAGTTCCTCTGTCCCTCTCTTCCCCTCCTCCTTCCCAGATCTCCCTCTATCTTCCTGTCTCCACCTATATCCTTCCTTTGTCCCGCCCCCCTGACATCAGTCTGAAGAAGGGTCTCGACCCAAAACGTCACCCATTCCTTCTCTCCCGAGATGCTGCCTGACCTGCTGAGTTACTCTAGCATTTTGTGAATAAATACCTGTGAATTCAGTCCGTCTATAACCACTTAAGGAGGAGACATTGAACTCAAAACCAGATTTAACATAAGCACGTCATTAATTGAGCTCACTGGCTTCTTGTTGAACTTGGGATACAACATGCGCAGTGACACATGGTGATGTTTTTACTGAAGACATTAACAGATTCAGTTTGCAGGTGTTTCAATAAAACGGGAGATAAATTAGTGATTGGTTTAGCTGAAAGCTTTTTAATAGAACGCGCTAGTGAATTGTGTGTAGGATGTGTTGATTTCTCTACTTTCAAGTAACTCCTGCATTCCCGCCCCTCCCCTCTCTCTTCCCCCCTCCCCCACCCTAGTCATCCTACCAGTTCCACTGGTCGCATCCGTGTATCCCCTCGTTATCACACTTTCTCCCACCAACAGTGGGCCATTAAGGGGCTCCACTCTTCCTGAACTCATCTGTTGTCAGCCCTGATTTGTTCTGGTCTTTTTTCATCTTGTGTTTACTCCCCTACCCCCCCCCCCCCCTACGCCCCCCCCCCTACCCACCCCCCACCCCCCACCTCCACTTTCAGTCTGAAGAAGGGTTCCCACCCAAAACATCACCTATTCTTTTTCTCCAGAGATGTGGCCTGAATCGCTGAGTTCCTCCAGCATTTTGTGTCCATCTTCGTGCTTGTGAATTATCCAGTTTGGCGACAAAATGAATCGACACGTTTGCTGTCATTAAAAATCTCCCTGAAAATTCACTGATTTCACATTTTAGTAACAGTTCACGTCGGGATTTGCTGTGAACATTGAGATTTACTTCAAAATCGCCGTCTGGATACGTCAATGTGCGATGATATCTTACTTCACGCAGAGAGGCATCTGTAACTAGAGCAGACACCAGAGGCTGATCCATCTAACGAGCTCCGGTCCCTATGGCAACAATTATTTGTTTCTACGATGCAACCAACAGAATATTTAACGACAGCTTATTGAAGGATGACAAAGCCAGTTGCTGTCATTTAAATGTTATTCAGTAATAAATAATGTATTCCATGAACATTATCTTTTGGGACTATTTGGTAATCAGTATCAATAATACATTTCCACTAAAAGGTCTCCTAAAATTAGTGGAGTTGCCAGTTCCCAATTTTCATTTGGCGATCTTTCTGTGTCGACACACTGATGTACAAAGGACCTCAATCATTAGCAGGACCCGTTCAAAAATCAGCAACGTGTCTAGGCTCCTCCGTGGCACAAGTGGGAGAGCCATTCATGTGCAAGGAGGCTCGGCCAGCTTTGGTATCATTTAATGGGACTTTCCTGAGTGGCTCCGAGATATTGGGAATTCAACTCAGTTACAATATTGTTAAGCAACCCCGCCTCTCCTAAAAGGCCGCAACCCTCCCATCCAAAAGATCTCATCAGATCTGAGCGGAATTAGGCCATTCAGCCCACACAGATAGTACCCAAGGTCAGGATCGAATCCGAGCTTCTGGCACTGTGAGGCTGCTGCGCCACCCTTTGGTTATCACTGCAAGGTGACGGGCCTATTGCACAGTAAGAACCAAGGTTCTTTCCAGTCACTGAACAATTTCTAGGCTGGATAATGTTTGTATCTTAAGACGGAAGGCCTCCACCTCAATATATTTTAATGGCTGTGACATTGATTCCAAGGAAATGACTAAAGATGGGTTGACAGAAGTTATTTTCCATCTCGAATTGCCTCGTGAAAGTAGCAATTGAACTTCACAGCAATTATTTTAGCCACTGAGTGGCTTGTTTGCCCGGTTCAGAGTACGTGAAGAGTGAACGTACAGGAATGAACTGCAGATGCTGGTTTAAACCGAAGATAGACATAAAAAGCTGGAGTAGGGTCTGAAGAAGGGTCTCGACCCCAAATGTCACCTATTCCTTTTCTCCAGGTATGCTGCCTGACCCGCTGAGTTACTCCAGCTTTTTGTGTCTATCTTACGTGAAGATTAAATCATGTATTGTAGACACAGATGACAAGCCCACTCTGGCCAGAATTTAGCTGGTTCCATTATTTCAAGAGAACTTGTAAAGAGGAGCAACTTTGAGTAACGCCAAGGCAATTTTCATTCTGATTTTTTCTGAAGCTCTTTCAGAAAACTCAACATTTTGCTTTAAATATGGAGTTCCTTGTCAAAGACTGTTAGTTCTATGATCATTTCAATGTGCATTTGGCTGTAAAGGATGGACTGTCATTGCAGGAGTGAACAGTGACACTAAACTAAAGAGAATATAGAAAACATAAACCTTAAGATCACGACAGTGTCACATCATTTGAATTGCACTGGTAATGAGTTTCACTCGAGGCAGAAACACATCCACCACTAAAAAGGGGAAGAGGAAGACATTTTTAAAGAGATAATCCTTTTCCTTGTTTAAAACTAACCCTACGTTATGAACTAAACAATCATATTATGCAACAGAAAAGTGTGTACTCATTATTCTGGTGATACAAATCTCAGAAATGTGATTATTTTGAATTGATTGGAAGCTACAGTATGGAAACAGAACCGTCGGCCCACCGAGTCCATGCCGACCATCAATCACCCATTCACACTAGTTCTGCGTTATTGCACTTTCACATCCTATCCCACTTTCATATTCACTCCCACACAATTCCACGTACGCACTAGGGGCAATTTTCAGAGGCCAAATAACCTACACACCATCTGGATGGGGAGAGGGTGTTCCCGCTAGTCGGACAGTCGTGGAGCGGAGGCCACAACCTCAGAATAAAAGGACGTACCTTTAGAAAGGAAATGAGGAGGAATTTCTTTGGTCAAATAGTGGTGGATCTGTGGGATTCATTGCCACAGAAGGCTGTGGAGGGCAAGTCAATGGATATTTTTAAGGCAGAGATTGACAGGTTCTTGATTAGTACAGGTGTCAGAGGTTATGTGGAGAAGGCAGGAGAATGGGGTTAAGAGGGAAATGGTAGATCAACCCTGATTGAATGATGGCGTAGACTTGATGGGCCAAATGGCCTAATTCTGCTCCTATATCTTTTGAAACCCCCACCGTCACAGGCAGACATGCAAACTCCACACAGACAGCACCCGAGATCAGGATCGAGCAACAATGTGGATCAAATTCCCGTTCCAATGTTTTTTATGTTCTAGTTAACCTACCGGCACATCTTTGGGATGTGGAAAAAAACAAGACAAAACCACATGGTCATGGCGAGCTCATGCAAACTCTGCGCAGACAGCACCTGAAGTTAGGATTAAACCAGAGTCCCTGAGGCTGTGAGGCAACAGCACAGATTGCTGTGTTAAAGTGCCACCTTTGAACATAGAACATAGAACAGTACAGCACAAGTATGGGCCTTTCAGCCCACACTGTCCATGCTGAACATGATGCCAGGGTCATCTCTTATCCAGCTGCAGGTAATCCACATCCCTCCATTTCCTCCATATCCATATGCCCATCCAAATGCCTCTTAAATATCACTATTGTATCTTCCTCAACCACCAACCCTGGCAGGCATTCACCACACCCTGTGTCAAAAACATCAGTCAGAGAATATGGGCAAGGGCGGCACGGTGGCGCAGCGGTAGAGTTGGTGCCTTACAGCGAATGCAGTGCCGGAGACTCAGGTTCGATCCTGACTACGGGCGCCGTCTGTACGGAGTTTGTACGTTCTCCCCGTGACCTGCGTGGGTTTTCTCCGAGATCTTCGGTTTCCTCCCACACTCCAAAGACGTACAGGTATGTAGGTTAATTGACTGGGTAAATGTAAAATGTGTCCCTAGTGTGTGTAGGATAGTGTTAATGTGCGGGGATCGCTGGGCGGCGCGGACTCGGTGGGCCGAAGGGCCTGTTTCTGCGCTGTATCTCTAAATCTAAATCTAAAAATCTAAAAAGTTGTCCTGCACATCTCCTTCACAATTTGCCCCTCACCTTGCTAAATCTATTCTGAATAAACCTAAATTATTATGGTATCATACAGCATAATGGATAGTGTCTTAATGTTGAAGATGGGACTAGGTCGGTGGTAATGTTTCTCAGTTATTTGGAGTTGAACTTTGATGTACGTTGACCTCTATATATTTGCTAATTCAATGCATCAAATGGTCTTCAGCCTGGTGTTTAACATTAATCAGCTATGGGAGGATATCACTTCTTAACGAACAGAAGATTTCCTTGCCCATATCTGACTGATGTTTTGATAGCTTGTAGATGCTATTGGCAATGCTTAAGATTTCTAATCCAGCCTCTTCCCAATCCCTCTGTGCCTCCAAGATACACCACAGTTGATAATGCAGAATTCTCTGAGGATAGACACAAAATGCTGGAGTAACTCAGTGGGACAGGCAGCATCCCTGGATAGAAGGAATGGGTGACGTTTTGGGTCGAGACCCTTCAGATTTTCTGAAGAAGGGTCTCAAACCCGAAACGTCACCTATTCCTTCTATCAAAGGATACTGCCTGTCCCACTGAGTTACTCCAGCATTTGGTGTCTATCTTCAGTGTAAACCAGCAACCTTCCTACACACGGGAATTCTCTGATGTTGATTAAAAGGTACAAGTGTGGCGACATTGAACTTCTACTCGACTAGCTTGTGGATTTGCATTCCTAATATTCTCCGTAACTCAGAATTCAGTGAAGAGGAAAACACAAAGTGCTGGAGGAACTCAGGGGAGGGAATGGACAGGCAATATTTCGGATCAGGATTCTTCTTTAAACTGATTGGAATAGAGGGGAGGGAGGGGGGGAGCTGGAAAAGAGAGGTGGGCGAGGGACACCATAGATAAAAACGAAAAGACACAAAATGTTGGAGTAGCTCAACAGGTCTGAATAAGAGTCCCGACACGAAACATCACCTATCCATGTTCTGCAGGGATGCTGCCTGACCCGCTGAGTTACTCCAGCACTTTGTGTCTTTGTTTCTGTAGACCAGCATCTACACTACACACAGTAATAGATGGATACAGATGAAGGGGGGCTTGATTTGCAGATGGGTGGAATAAGTGACAAAGACTAGAGTTCAAAATGAAACAAAGGGGTGTCAGATAAGGAGAGGAGGGGTGAAATGTAAAGCCAGAGGGGGGATGTGGATGGAAGGAGAGGGGAAAGGGGGGGGGGGGGTTAAACAGGGAAGAGGTCTTTGCTTGATTTATTGGTTTTCTGTCACACTCAAATTCAGTGCCAGTCATTGTTAATAGTTTGTCACGTTTTATCCGTATAATTATTTTCATAAGTTCATGTTCATAAGTGATAGGAGCAGAATTAGGCCATTCAGCCAATCAAGTCTATTCCACCCTTCAAATATGGCTGATCTAACTTCCCCTCTCATTCTCCTGCCTTCTCCCCATAACCCCTAACACCCGTACTAATCAAGAATGTATCTATCCCTGCCTTAAAAATATCCATTGACTTGGCCTCCACAGCCTTCTGTGGCAAATTCCACAGATTCACCACCCTCTGACTAAAGAAATTCCTCCTCCTCTCCTTCCTAAAGGAATGCCCTTTAATTCTAAAGGCTATGACCTCTAGTCCTAGACTCTCCCACTAGTGCAAACTTCCTCTCCACTCTATCCAGGCCTTTCACTATTCGATAAGTTTTAATGAGGTCCCCCCTTATCCTTCTAAACTCCAGCCAGTAGAGGCCCAGTGCTCATCATATGTTAACCTATTCATTCCTGGGATCATTCTTGTAAACCTCCTCTGGATCCTCTCTAGTGCCAGCACATCCTTTTGTAACTTTTTCCACCCCAGTTCCATGCAGATACATAAAGGCACCTTTGGCCAATAGTTGTATATTTCCCTTTCTTAAACAAATTAGTGGAGCAGCTGTGTTTTTACAACAATCCCATACTTTCATGGACTCCATTATTGATTCCAGCTTTGTTTAATGAACTGTATTTACACATCCCAGATGTTGTGGTGAGATTTAAACTCGCCTCTCTGCATCATTTATTTACCATCTGAATTACTGGTCCAGCAACCTATCACTATGCTAGTGAACCCTTTTTAAGCGGAGGCATCCCCCTATGAGTACTCTGGGTAAAGATGATCGCTGGCTGAGAGCTCTCGACTTCTACCAGCTCTCTATCTTTCTTCCAAAAACATTGTGCCCGTTGTAAATTGCAGACGTATTTAATTAATTATCTGGACATAAATCCTCAAAGAAAGATTCCGTTGCAGTTCCTTGCAACACAACTCAATTGTTCAACGACCGCATCGTTACAGCTGTTCAGATTTTGTGAATGTAGATGAGGACATACTGTTTGCAGCTGTGTGCTTGTGGAGAATGATGTGCCCACTTGCAGCATTTACTCTTCAGACAGATACAAGAGACTGCAGATGCTATTTTACAAAAGAAGAAACTGAGTGCTGGAGTACTCAGCAGGTCAGGCAGCATCTCAGGGTAACATGGAGAGGTGAGGTTTCAGGTTGGAACCCTTCTTCAGACCTTCAGAGACTGAAGAAAGCCCCCAACCTGAAACATCACCTGTCCATGTTCTCCAGAGATGCTGCCTGCCTGGCCTGCTAAGTTACTCCAGCACCTTGTGTCTTTTTTTTTGTCAGCTTTTATAAGTTCATAAGTTGTAGGAACAGAATTAGGCCATTGAGCCCATCAAGTCTACTCTGCCATTCAATCATGGCTGATCTATCTTTCCCTCTCAACCTCATTCCCCTGCTTCTCCCCTTAACCCCTGACTCCCTTACTCTTCAATAACTTGATCCCAGAAGCTCATTTTGCATTTTGCCAGGACCACTCTCAGAGATCATCACAGTAATGCACTAAAGCGGTGAATTCAGAGGCAAAGATGAGAGTGACTGCTCTTGCCATCAAGGCAGAGTTTGACCAAGTAGCAGAAAGTGGCCCTGGTAAAAATGAAGTCCAAAGGGAAATACATTCCACTGGCTGGAGTCACAACTTTCACAGAAGAAAGTTTTTGTCATTATTGGAGGTCAATAATCCCAGCTCCAGGATATCTCTGTTGGGGTGAGGCAGGGGGGAAGCTTGCAGTCGATACGGAAATCAATAACGGTGAGTTCAGTAGACTGGGCAGGCAGGAGCATTGCAGGGAGCAAGGATGGATGGTTGGATTAAATTGCATTGATTTCAATGCAACAGGTGATGTGGAAGAACGATAAAAAACTTGGCTAAGGAAGGGACAGGACTGGAAGCTTAATGTTTCAGTGCAGCGAGTCCTAGTGCCATAGAGTACAGAAACAGGCAACTTTGTCCCAGCCTGTCCATGCCGACCAGGATACCCCATCTAAGCTAACCCCATTTGTCTTTGTTTGGTCCATATTTGTCTAAACCTTTCCTGGGAATGTTACAGTGCGTTTATTTTAAATTATGTTAATGCACTTGCCTCAACTACCTCCTCCAATGGCTCATTCCCTATATCTACTAACCTCTGAATGAAAAGGTTGCCCCTCAGGTTCCTTTAAATCTTGCCCCTCTCACCTTAAAGGGAATAAATCCCATTAGCCGGAGTTGTACCTGGTACAGAGGAAGGATTTTGTACAGGTGCAACTTGCGGGCTAGGGCTTCATAAGTGATAGGAGCAGAATTAGGCCATTCGGCCCATCCGGTCTACTCTGCCATTCAATCATGGCTAATCTATCTTTCTCTCTCCGCCCTATTCTCCCGCCTCCTTACCATAACCCTTGATACTCTTACTAATCAAGAATCTGTCAATCTCTGCCTTAAAAATACTCAACGTCGGTCTCCACCGCCATTTGTGGCATTGAATTCCACAGATTCACCACCCTCTGACTAAATAAATTCCCCCTCATCTCCTTTGTAAAGGTACGTCCTTTTCCCCCACCAGAGGAGGAGTTGATTAAAGAGAACATAGCGGTTGTGGTCTAAGATGACATAACTGAAGGATCATCCAGTGAGGCTATATGTGTGGAGCTGAGAAGTAAAAAGGGGATGTCCACCTCGTACTATAGGTATCTATCTCACCCCCAAATACGGGACAAGGTGACGTCACCACCCCGCGCCCCACATGACCTCATCCAGCCAGCAGCCACGTGCTCCCGCTCGACCAATGGAGGCTGCCCGGGCCGGAAGGCGCGTTGCTAAGCAACCTCCATTAGGCGGAGCCCGGCCCCCTGGCCTAAACTGCCTGGAGCTAAAATGTCGGAAACCTAGAGTGTCGGGACCAAAACTGTCGGGTCCTACAGCGTTGGGGCCTACAATGTCGGGGCCTACAGCGTCTGGGCCTACAGCACCACCTGGACCTAATACGGGACAAGGGCAGTCTCGTACAGGACAAACCAATTTAGCCCAAAATATGGGATGTCCCGGCTAATATGGGACAGTTGGCAACCCTAACTATAGGCCCCTAAATAGTCAATTGGAATTATGACAGGCGATTGCAGGCTGCTGCAAGACTACTGATATTGTGATAGTGGGGGATGTTAACTTTCCCAAAATAGACTGGGACCACCGTTGTGCCAATGGCTTAGATAGAGTGGAATTTATTGTGTGTTTTCCTCAGGAAGGGAGTAGAGGGCTCTTTAAGGGAGAGGGCAAAGCTTGAGCTACTCGGGAATTGGGCAGGGCTAGTGACTGAAGTGCAAATGGGTGAACTCCTTGGGTACAGCAATCACAGTTTCATTAGCTTTAAAATAGTTATGGGTAAGTGCAGGGTTAATCCACAAGTTAAAGTTCCTAATTGGGGCAAGGCTAGCAATGATGGTGTGAAAGAGAAACTTACAAAAGCTGATTGAAGGGTGGTGTTTGTGGGCAAAGGGACATCCATGGAGTTAGATGCTTTTAAAAGTTTAATTGTGCGAGTTCAAAGTATGCTTGGTCCTGTTAGACTGAAGGACGAGGCAGATGGAAGTAAGGTTCTGACTAGAACCTTAAATTTCTCTCATCAGTCCTGGATGATGAGAGAGATTAAGGTTCTGGTCATGAAATAGGCACGGGTCAGGTTTAGGCAGCTGGGATCACATGTATCCCTGGAGGAGTATAAGGGATTGGGGACCATACCTAAGAAGGCAATCAGGAGGACGAAAAGGGACAGGAGATAGCTCTGGCGGATAAGACTAAAGAGAATCCACAGAGATTTTATAAACATAATATGAAAAAGGGTAACTAGAGTGAATAGGGCCCTTCAGTAACCAAATTCGTCATTTACATGTCGAGGCACAGGTGATGGACAAGGCCCACAATGAATATTTCTCCTCTGTTTTTACTGTGGAGAAAGGGAAATTCAGGAAGAGCTACAGCAGCTAATTGGATAAAGAATTGATTTAATGGTAGGAAGCACAACGTTTGGTGGGAAGGTTTATCTTTCAGACAGGAGGCAGATGACTGGTGCTGTTCTTCAGGGGTCAATGTTTGACCCATTGCTATTTCTTATCTACGTAATTGATTTGGATGAAAACGTAAAGGACATGTTTAGTAAGTTTGCAGGGGATATTAAAATATGTGTCATAGACAGTGAAGATGGTTATCAAGAATAACAGTGGGATCTTAATCAGCTGGGTAAGTGAGCCGAGGAATTGTATGCTATGGAGTTTAATTCAGGTATTTGTGTGATGTTGTATTTTGAGAAGTCAAGCCAGGGCAGGTCCTTCACAGAGAATGGTAGGGCCCTGGTATATATTGCAGAGCAGAGCAATTCAGGAGTACAAGGAGTTCATATTTCATTGAAAGTGGTGTTGCAGGGAGATAGGGCGGTGAAGAAGGCTTTTGGCACATTGGCCTTCATCAGTCAGGGAACTAAGTACAGAAGTCAAAACGTTACATCAAAGGTTGCACAAGACATTGGTGAAACCACTTTTGGAGTAGTGTTCAATATTGGTTGCCTTGCTAAAGGAAAGACAGCATTAAGCTGGAAAGTTGGGAAGATTTATGAGGACTTGATGGCCTGAGCTGTAGGAAGAGATTGGACAGGCTATGGTTTTATTCCTTGGAGCTCAGGCGGCTGAGAGATAATCTATGATGGAAATGGAATTGGTGAATGCACAGTCTTTTCCCCAGGATCGGGGAATCCAGCATTCGAGGCATCTGGGCCAAATGCAGGAAAATGGGTTTAGTGTAGATAAAGGGCCTGTCCCACTTAGGCGATTTTAAGGTGACATGAGGTAAGTTTCATCCAATGCACTCAGCTTTGAATCATCGTGTCGGTTGTCTGACTGTAAGTAACCCAATATTAAATGAGTGAGAATGTGTACAAAACTATAAACAAAGACATACTTAATTGCTTTGCTGCTTCTCAAAGTAAAACGATTTTACCTCAGGAACCCTTGCACATAAAAGGTAAAGCAAGCAACAGTCTGAAGATGTGTTCCGTCACCTAGTATAAGAAAATAACTGCAGATGCTGGTACAAATCGATTTATTCACGAAATGCTGGAGTAACTCAGCAGGTCAGGCAGCATCTCGGGAGAGAAGGAATGGGTGACGTTTCGGGTCGAGATCCTTCTTCAGACTGATGTCAGGGGGGCGGGACAAAGGAAGGATATAGGTGGAGACAGGAAGATAGAGGGAGATCTGGGAAGGAGGAGCGGAAGGGAGGGACAGAAGAACTATCTAAAGTTGGAGAAGTCAATGTTCATACCACTGGGCTGCAAACTGCCCAGGCGAAATATGAGGTGCTGTTCCTCCAATTTCTGGTGGGCCTCACTATGGCACTGGAGGAGGCCCATGACAGAAAGGTCAGACTGGGAATGGGAGGGGGAGTTGAAGTGCTCGGCCACCGGGAGATCAGTTCCGTCACCTATCCGTTTACTCTGGAGATGCTGCCCGATCCACTGGGTTACTCCAGCATTCTGTGTCTATCTTTGGTATTTATTTAAGGAACCTTTGCACATGCACATATCAGCCCCATTAACAAAAAAACAAGTATTATTTCTGGAAGTAATCAGTACAGAAGGGTTTCTATGTGTTCTCTTGATTTACACGGTGAGATTTTTAAAATAATGAGTCAAAGTCAAGTAGCACAAAAACAGGCCATTTGGCTTGACTCGTTAATGCCGACTGTGATACTTAAGGGCCTGTCTTTTGGGCGATACCGACGACTGTTAAAGTCGTAGCAGATCGCCAAAATTTTCTTTTACCCTATGACAATGACCACGACAATGCCGAGTCAGGTCGATACAAGTTACTTTTTTTTGTGAAACTAGCACCTGGCTAAGAGATTACACCGTCTTCGGAAACATCGCAAAATTCCCACACTTACCTGACCGTCAAACTGTCGCCTCCAATCTACCTGTCAAATGCCCTGACGGTAAATAAATTGGTTAAACACAAGTATTTTATGGTATCTTCAACTGCCTTTTCTTAATTTAATGTTACGTGCTTCTAAATGCATCTGCGACAACCTAGCACTGCTATTCAATGGGGAATTAATTCCAAATGTGCCCTGTATGAATAAAGGACATAGCTGAACAGTATAACCCAGGAGCATGCCCTTTGGCCCACCATTCCTGTGCCAAACATGATGCCGTTAAACTATTCTTCTCTGCCTGCATGTGTTCCACATCCCTTCATTCTCTGCATATTCATGTGTCTATCTAAAAGCATCTTAAACGCCGCTATCATACCTGCCTCCACCACTACCCCTG
The DNA here is from genome assembly GCF_053455715.1 of Rhinoraja longicauda. Lineage (NCBI taxonomy): Eukaryota > Metazoa > Chordata > Chondrichthyes > Rajiformes > Arhynchobatidae > Rhinoraja > Rhinoraja longicauda. The sequence goes on from NC_135976.1 coordinate 12,652,748, forward strand.
GCAGCACGTTCCAGACACCAACAACTCTCTCTGTAAAAACACTGCTCCACACATCTCCTTTACACTTACCTGCCCCTCTCACCTTAAAGGTATGCTGTCTAGTCTTTGACATTTCCACATCGGGAAAAGGTTTGTGAGTGCCCATCCGATACATCCCTCTCTTAATTTTATCTAATTACATCATTTCTCCCCTCAACCTTTGACGTTCCCGAGAAAATACTCCAAGTCTATCCAACCTATCCCTGTCATTAATACCCTCTAATCGAGGCAGCATTCTGGCAAATCTCTTCCGCACCCTCTCCAAAGTCTCCACATCCTTCCCTGAATGAGGTGACCAGAACTGCATGCAATACTCCAAATGTAGCTGAACCAAAAACCTATAAAGCTGCAACATGACTTCTTATACTCAATTTGCAGACTGAGGAAGACAGGCGTACCATACACCTTCTTTACCACACTATCTACTTGTATTGCCACTTTTAGGAAGCTGTGGACTTATAGTTTATTGTCGCATGTACCGAGGTACAGTGAAAAGCTTTTAGACAATAATAGACATTAGACTATTGCAGGAGTAGACCATTCGGCCTTCGAGCCAGCACCACCATTCAATGTGATCATGGCTGATCACATGTTTTCGCATGCTAACCAGTCAGCAGAATTACATTACATGATTACAATCGAGCTGTCCACAGTGTACAGATACTTGATAAAGGGATAACATTTAATGCAAGATAATGGCCAGTAAAATCAAATTAAGGATAGTCTCAAGAGTCTCCAATGAAGTAGGCAGAAGTAGATATACGTGGACCACAAGATCCCTGTGTACCTCAATACGGTTAGTGGCCTTGCCATCAACTATATGCCCTCACCTTACATTCGACCTCTCAAGGTGCAACAACTCTGTTGTTCTGCTGCATAAACTCTAATGTATTGCAGATCCATGTATTATACAGTAGACTAGTCGGGCGTGGACTCTCCTGCGACCCTCCGTGCAAACTTCTCCTGCAGGTGCGGCAACCTCCATTGGGTGCAAGCCTCTCCTGGAGGCAGCCCTCCCCCGACTGACGATCTGTGGACCCCTTGCTGGCCGGGGAGTGTCCCCCGGGGCCATGGGCGGGAGAAGAAATGGGAGAGGCAGCCACTCACCCCGGCCCCGGGTGGCCAGCGCGGCGGCCAGAGCGAGCCATGGACCCATTGGGTGGAAACCTCTCCTGCAATGGCAGCTCGATGGCAACGGCCATCTTCTTTGGCCCTCTGCCACCGCGCTGCACCATGGGAGGAAGGTCAAGCGCGGGGCCGCTGGTCCTCCCGGACGGGGGGGGGGGGGAGTGCATTTATTAAAGTTTATTAAGTTAATTGCTTTTAATATGTAACAAAACTTGATCAATCGAGACCGCAGGGTAACGGTGAGTAGGGTGGGCGTAAAATTGTTGCGCTGTCGTCTACCGTTTAGGCTGTATTTCGGGCACCTACTAAAATGCAATATATATATATACGCACAAACAAGATGAGAGTTTTAGTAATATGTAGATAAGAATGGCAAAAAAGTTGCAGGGAATACAAGTGTAAAGAGTAATAGCTTTCATTGCCTGGATGAACTTTGTGAAGATTTGGTAAGAAATATATATCAAACACTTGCAGTTCATTAACCCATCACTGTACAAACAAAAGAACATTTCAAGAAAGTGTTGAATATATTTCAAAATTTACATTACCAATGTCCTCAAGAGATTTTTTGTGTTTCCAGTTGCATTCCCCTATGTTAGGATGGGCGGTTGGCTCCTTTAGTTCTGCGTTCATACTTTCTCTTTTCGTTTCTCCTCTGAAAGATGAAAACAAAATGACTTGATGTAAAAATCATATTTTCATGATTAAAGGTTTAAATCAACTATACAAGCATTGAAAAATATCTAAAGCTTACACTATTTGCAAGGATGAAGCAGGATTATTGTTCAGTCAGAGAGTTGTGAATCTGTGGAATTCTCTGCCTCAGAAGGCAGTGGAGGCCAATTCGCTGAATGCAATTCAAGAAAGAGCTAGATAGAGCTCTTAAGGATAGCGGAGTCAGGGGGTATGGGGAGAAGGCAGGAACGGGGTACTGATTGAGAATGATCAGCCATGATCACATTGAATGGTGGTGCTGGTTCGAAGGGCCGAATGGCCTCCTCCTGCACCTATTGTCTATTGTCTATTGTCTAATATCAATGAGTCAGAAGTTCTTCGCTTTACTTAAGAGATACTGTGTGAAAAAAGACCCTTCAGCCCACCGAGTCCACGCCAACCAGCGACAACCCCGAGACACTAGCACTATACCACTACATACTAGGGACAATTTACAATTGCCAATCAACCTCCAAATCTGTATGTCTTGGGAGTGTGGGAGAAAACCAGAGCACCTGGAGAAAACCCACACGGTCACAGGGAGAACGTACAAACTCCATACAGACAGTATCCTTAGTCAGGATCGAACCCGGGTCTCTGGTGCTGAAAGGCAGCAACTCTACCACCGTGCCAACGTACTGCCCAAAATTTGTTCAGTGTACTTTGCAAGATAGTTATAAGATAATGCTGAATCCCAGAACCAGGGGCCACAGTTTAAGAATAAGGGGTAGGCCATTTAGAACGGAGATGAGGAAAAACTTTTTCACTCGGTGAGTTGTAAATCTGTGGAATTCTCTGCCTCAGAAGGCAGTGGAGGCCAATTCTCTGGATGCTTTCAAGAGAGAGATAGACAGAGCTCTTATTGATAGCGGAGTCAGGGTGTATGGGGAGAGGGCAGGAACTGGGTAATGATTGTGGATGATCAGCCTTGATCACATTGAATGGCGGTGCTGGCTCGAATGGCCTACTCCTGTACCCATTGTTTATTGTCTATTGTCTATAATACTTTATTGATCAAAAGAGGACAATTTACACATTTTAGATCTGCTTTAAGATCTGCCGTTGAAATGTATTCAGACTGTGCATAGCTCCAACGAACCACAAAACTGATAGCACAGTGAGGTCAGACATGGCAAGTTGATTTTAATGACTAATGTTAATTTTAGTGTGGAAATAAGGAACTGCAGATGCTGGTTTACACAAAAGGACACAAAGTGCCAGAGTAACTTTCTACAAACTAGAAACTGAATGGGTGAATGGCGACATGATGTATGATCAACATCCTCATGTGTGCATTTATTAATGAGCCTTTCAGTAGAATCCTATGTGTAGGAAGGAACTGCAGATGCTGGTTTACAATGAAGATAGACACAAAATGCTGGAGTAACTCAGCGGGACAGGCAGCATTTCTGGAGAGAAGGAATGGGTCGAGACCCGAAATGTCACCCATTCCTTCTCTCCAGAGATGCTGCCTGTCCCGCTGAGTTACTCCAGCATTTGCTGTATATCTTCAGTGGAAACCTATGCAACTGTGCACTTTGGAAATGTTCTCAAATACTCAACAGGCCGGGCAGTTGCTGTGGAGAGGGAAACAGTAAACATTTTACTTTGCTGACTTTTCATCACAAACACCCACTCCACCCCCCCACACGGTTTGCCTGAGCTTCTACATTCAGGGTAGCACGTTGGCGCAGCAGTAGACTTGCTGCCTTACAGCGCCTGAGACCCGGGTTCAATTCTGTCTATGGGCGTTGTCTGTTCGGAGATTGTATGTGCTCCCTGTCACCACATGGGTTTTCTCTGAGAGCCCCGGTTTCCTCCCACAATCCAAAGATTGGATTGTAACGTGTCCCAAAGGTCTAGGATAGAACTAATTGATCGGTTGATCATGGTCGGCACGGACACAGTGGGCCAAAGGGCCTGTTTCCACGCTGTATCCCTAAACTAAAGTAAACGTCCAGCATTTTCACTTTTTATCCTTCTCTTGGGAGAATTGGCAGTGATAATTCCTTTGAATGAAAAAGGAGATTGAGAGACTTCCACTTAATACAAATCGTTTTTGCCAGGCACATATTGTTCCAAGCTGAGGAGATTTATTGCATTTGATGATGGACTATCTCACTGCATGGTGTTACAGGAGCACCTGAGGTAAATTCATAATGCCATTAGCTTTTATGTCCAGAGTGGGTATCTCATGAACACCATCTGTCCCTCCTCTTCTTCCTCTACCTCCTGCTGCTGCCTGACCACCAAGGGATATAGAACATACAGCAGTACAGAACAAGAACAGATCCTTCGGCCCACAAAGTCTGTGCCCAACATGATGCCAACACCAACCTTATCTGCCTGCAATAATCCCTATCCCCCCATTCCCTGCCTATCCGTGTCCTTATGCAAAAGCACATCGTACCAACAACTAGAGAGCAGTCCTTAGCTACTATCTATCTCATTGGAGACCTTTGGACCTTCTTTGACTGGATTTTGATGGCCTTTATATTGCACTAAACGTTATTCACATGATTGCCTTTATCGTGTATCTGCGCACTGCAGACGGCTCGATTGTCTTTCTGCTAACTGATTAGCATGCAACAACAGTTTTTCACCGTTCCTCGGTACACGTGACAATAAACTAAACTCAAACGCAAGTACCTCAAATGCTGCTGTGGTATCTGCCCCTAACAGTGCTTTCCAGGCACTCAACTCCCTCTGTGTAACAATAAGATGTGCCATGGGCTGATGTGGTTGAAAACGGCAGGTGGTTTTGGGTGGGTGGCACCAGAGGGGTACATAAGTCAGGACCCCAGCTTCAGGATGCTCCTTCATGCTCCAAGTTGCCCTGTCAATGTGTATGCAATTACATTTTCCAGCCAACTGAGCATTCAACAATGCAATGAGCTACAAATGAGTCTTCTGACTGCAGAAATATCGTCATTGTAGACCTTAGGTGTAAAAGGAAAGATGTTGGCCAGCTGGAAAGCAGCAGAGAACCTGGAGCACAGGAGAATGGGGGGTGATCTTAGAGAGGTGTAGAAATCATGAGAGGAATAGATTGGGTAAATCAGGTAAACGGCCAGTCTCTCGGGGAATTGAGAACCAGATGACATAGGTTTAAGGTGAGGGGGGAAAGGTTTAATAGGAACATGAGGGGTAATTTTCTTATATCGAGGGTGATGGGTGTAAGGAACGGTCGGTGTATGGAGGAGGTAGTTGAGGCAGGTACTATTGCAACGTTTAAGGGGGACAGGGCTTTCTCCATCGCTGCTCCCACCCTCTGGAACTCACTACCCCAAACCGTCAGAGACTCCTCCTCACTCACCACATTCAAAACATCACTGAAGTCTCACCTGTTCAGCACTGCCTTCAATCACTGACCGTTACCTCACCTTCTTTTTCCTTTTCTCTTCGTTTACTTATTTATCTATTTATTTTCTTTTATGTTTTAGTAAACCTTGTAAAGCGTCTTTGAGTGTTTAGAAAAGCGCTATATAAATGTAATGCATTATTATTATTATTATTATTATTAAGAAACATTTAGACAGGTACATGGATAGTGCAGATTTGGAGGAATATGGGCCAAATGCAGGCAGGTGGGACCAGTGCAGATGGGACGTGTTGGTCAGTGTGGGCAAAATGGGTTGAAGGAATGTTTCCACACTGTATGGCTCTGCGACTGTCCGGCTTCATAGCTGAACAAAGTTGGGCACAAAAAGGTTCGCTATGTATCTAGAAAGCTTCTGTAATCCATGCAACACAGACACACAAGAATGACCATAAGAATATTCTGCTGATAGTCGCGTACTATCGGGGGATTCAAGGAATGAATGCATTTGCAGTTTGTAAAGAACTCCCCGTTGATGTTTGGTACTCAGACTGCCACATGAGTATACTCTACCACTCAGGCACATAATGACCCCAGCAATGATATGTGCTCATCTTTACTTAAGGAGAAAGAGATTCAGTTTTAGCTTTAGAGATACAGCGTGGAAACAGGCTCTTCAGCACAACGTGTCTGCGCCGACCAGCGATTATCCAGAAACTAGTTTCATCCCAATTAACCTGCAAACCTGCACGTCTTTGAAATGTGAGCCGAAACCGGCGCACCAGAGGAACCCACGTGGTCACAGGGAGAACGTACAAGCTCGGTAAAGACAGCACCCATAGCCAGGATTCAACTCGGGTCTCTGGCGCTGTAAGGCAGCAACTCTACCGCTGTACCACTGTGTCACCCATCTGGAAATTCAAGGAATTCATGCATTTGCAGTTTGTAAAGAACTCCCGGTGAAGAGTTTGTGTTCAGAATGTCATGAGTATACTCTACCATTCGGAAATACTCCAGTTCTACTCCATATCATTCCTGAACCATTTAACATTTCTTCAAAATCCTGAGTTGAGTTTGGTTTATTTTCACGTGCACAGTGAAAACCTCTTTGTTGTGTGCTAACTAGTCAGCGGAGAGACAATACACGATTACCATCGAGCCACCCACTGTGTTCATATACCTGACAAAGGGAATAACGTGAATAACGTTTACTGCATTAAAATCCAGAAAGTCCAATCAAAGGTGGTCCGAGGGTCTCCAATGATGGTCGTTCAGCACTGCTCTCTAGTTGTTGGTGGGATGATTAACAGCTGGGAAGGAACTGTCTCTGAATCTGGAGGTGTGCACTTTCACACTTCTATACCTTTTGCCTGATAGTAGGGGAGAAAAGGGGGTGGCCGTGATGTGACACCCTTGGTTTTGCTGGTGGCCTTGCCGAGGGAGCGTGAGGTGTAAATGGAGTCAATAGAATGGAGGTTGGTTTGTGTGATGGTCTGTGCTGCGTCCACAGTTCTCTGCTCAAGGGAAGATAGACACAAAAATCTGGACTAACTCAACGGGACAGGTAGCATCTCTGGAGAGATGGAATGTGACGTTTCGGGTCGAGACCCTTCTTCAGACTGGTGTCTGCTGATTTCCACCAGTCCGAAGAAGGGTCTCAACCCAAAACGTCACCCATTCCTTCTCTCCAGAGATGCTGTCTGTCCCGCTGAGTTACTCCAGCTTTTCGTGTCTATCTTCAGTTTAAACCAGCGTCTGCAGTTCCTTCCTACACACTGCTCTGCCGAAGGGGATGGATAATGAATGTCCGAGACATGGAATCGATGTTTCCAATAATGGGAGGGTCTCGAACAAGAGGGCGCAGTCTCAGAAGAAAAGGATGTACCTTTAGAATGGAGACGAGGAAGAATTTCTTTATCAGAGGGTGGTGAATCTGTGGAATTCATTGTCACAAGCCAAGTCATTGGGTGTTTTTAAAGCAGCAATTGATAGGTTCTTGATTAATAGGATGTCAAAGGTTACGGGGAGAAGGCAGGAAAATGTGGTTGAGAGGGAAAAATAAATCAGCCATGATCAATGGCAGAGTAGACTTGATGGGATAAATAGCCTAATTCTGCTCCTATGTATTATGGTTTTAGCATTGTGCTTAGATGTGTTAGGTGTACAAAATCATGAGAGTAATATATTGCGTAAATGCACAGAGTCTCTTGTCCAGAGCAGGCGGAATCAAAAATCAGAGGGCAGAGGTTTAAGGTGAGGGGTTAAAGATTTAATGGGAACCTGAGAGGAATCTGGACTAACTCAACGGGACAGGTAGCATCCAAAACAAGGGGTCACAGTTTAAGGATAAGGGGGAAGTCTTTTAGGACCGAGATGAGAAGGGTTTTTTTCACACAGAGAGTGGTGAATCTGTGGAATTCTCTGCCACAGAAGGTAGTTGAGGCCTGTTCATTGGCTATATTTAAGAGGGAGTTAGATGTGGCCCTTGTGGCTAAAGGGATCAGGGGGTATGGAGAGAAGGCAGGTACGGGATACTGAGTTGGATGATCAGCCATGATCATATTGAATGGTGGTGCAGGCTCGAAGGGCCGAATGGCCTACTCCTGCACCTATTTTCTATGTTTCTATGTATTCACAAAATGCTGGAGTAACTCAGCAGGTCAGGCAGCATCTAGGAGAGAGGGAATGAGTGACGTTTTGGTCGGCGTGGGGAAGTTGGGCCGAAGGGCCACAGTGTATGACTCTATGATACAGGCATGAAAGTGTTTTCCTACAGGGCAGTGCCGCATGGACTGACACCACTAGTGCAAGCCCTGTGTCGCATATCACGTTCACATGGGCAGCTCATCAAAGATTGATTATGTGCCTGAGATAGCAATCACATGTCACACTCAGTCAATGTTGTGGCATTTAAAGAAGCAGTTCCATATTATTGAATTGCCAGGCCACTAACATTTGCTCTGTTTTTCTTCATGTTGACCTTAATAAATTACCAAATACTTACTGCTGAGATGTGTGGACTCAGCGCAAACTGGGTTTCAAATCAGGGACAAATAAAGTTTTGAGCGGGGGTGCAAAACGCGCATTAAAACGACACAGCCTCAGAGACCTGTGGTAAACCGTGTTGATGTAAAGGCTACAGAATGTTAATGTAAATTCAATTGGCTTTTTACCCAATTTAACCACTTCAAGTGAATGCAGCAGTGTAAAGTACCTCATCAGAAAACAACAGTGTATTCATATTTGCAGCTGTTTCAGATTAACACAGAGTCTAATTTAATAGGATTTACCCATAATTAACAAGCAGGGCTCCTTTAAGACCAATAAAAGTTAGTATTTTAAAGTAGCGACTTTTATTTAACATAAACTTTAAAATAAGTTATTAAAATGTCTACATAAATAGCGAACACAATAGGGGTTGAATCAAGCGTGCGTGTTCCGACCAGCAATGGTTGGACTAACCTCTTCAGTCAGTTGATACAAGACAAAAGAAAGTATTTCTATGAGTGCTCATTTTTCTTCACAATCAACCAAGTCTATGGATGGCACAGTGGCTCAGCTGGTAGAGCTAGTGCCACACTGCACCAGGGACTCGGTTCGATTTTGACCTCGGGTTTGCATGTTCTCCCTGTGACCGTGTGGGTTTCCTCCAGTTTCCTCTCATGTCCTAATGACATGCGGGTTTGTACATCGATTGCCCTTTGTAAATTGCCCCTAGGGTACAGGGAGTGGGTTAGATTTTCCTGTCAACATAGGAGGCAGATGACTTACAGGTAGTTTAGATTTAGATTTAGAGATACAGCGCGGAAACAGGCCCTTCAGCCCACTGAGTCCGCGCCGCCCAGCGATCCCCGCACATTAACACTATCCTACACTAGGGACAATTTAAAAAAAAAACATTTACCCAGTCAATTAACCTACGTCTTTGGAGTGTGGGAGGAAACCGAAGATCTCGGAGAAAACCCACGCAGGTCACGGGGAGAACATACAAACTCCGTACAGACGGCGCCCTTAGTCAGGATCGAACCTGAGTCTCTGACGGCGCTGCATTCGCTGTAAGGCAGCAACTCTAGTTTAGATACAGCGTGGAAACAGGCCCTCTGACCCACCGAGTCCCTGCTGGCCAACAATCACCCTGTACACCAGTTCTATCTTACACTCTTGGAACAATCTACAGAAGCTGGGTAGCCTACAATTCCGCATGTCTTTGGAATGTGGTAGGAAACTGGAGCACCCTGAGAAAATACACAAAGGCACATGGAGAACGTGCAAACTCCATACAGGCAGCACCCATAGTCAGGATCGAACGCGGGTCTCTGGCGCTGTAAGGCAGCAACTCTACCGCTGCGCCACCGTGCCGGGTAGTGGAGAGCTTTTTTGTAAAGTGGAGGAGACAGCAGTCAGAAACAAACTTTTTTTCAATTGCTGAGGATCAACATGAGTGAATACAGATACACGGTTTAATACAATTGACTTGGGCAGAAAGCATTATGGAATCGTTTAGTGAAGGAAATGATTAATGCAGTGATAATATTCACTTTTAATAGCTTGGAAAACTGAAACTGGGATTAAAAAAAGAAACTGATAAACTCAAGGGCAAAGTTCCATTCTAATGGAGGATAAACATCAAAATGTATTGATAGGTTTCAAAGACCCATTTGGATGTTGCATTTTTAATACAATTGTGCTTCTAGTCATTATATAAAAGCTTTTGCGATTGGCATGCAGTTTTATTACAACCCTACAAACCTGATAAGGATTGCTTATTTCTTCTAGAGTCATACAGCATGATTTATCCTTTCAGCCCAACTTGACCGAGCTGTCTCCACTAGTCCTATCTACCTGCGTTTGGCCCATATCCTTCTAAACCTTTGTGTAAGACGGAACTGCAGATGCTGGTTTAAACCAAAGAAAGACGCAAAAAGCTGGAGTAACTCTGCGGGTCAGGCAGCAACTCTGCAGCCAAGGAATGGATGGCGAAACGTCACCCATTCCTTCTCTCCAGAGATGCGGCCTGTCCCGCTGAGTTACTCCAACTTTTTGTGTCTATCTTCACCTTCAACCTAAGTCGTCTGGTTCTCGATTACCCTACTCTGGGTAAAAGACTTTATGTATTCACTCAACCTATTCCCCTCAACTTAGGTACCTCTATAAGATCACCCCTCATCTTCCTACAGTTGCTTGGCTGCTTTAAAGAAGCTTGGATCTGTGATGCAAAACCTTGTAGTGAGCTGGCAATTTTGCTTTGGTTGCTAGTTTTGGCTCATAATTGTACCAATCACATTAAGACACTAGTTTAGTTTAGTTTAGTTTAGTTTAGTTTAGTTTAGTTTAGAGATACAGCATGGAAACAGGCCCGTTGGCTCACTGAGTTTCTGCCAACCAGCGATCCCCGCACATTAACACAAGCCTACACACACGCGGGACAATTTACGCTTATACCAAGTATACAAGCCCAAGCCAATTAACCTACAAACCTGTAGGTCTTTGGAGTGTGGGAGGAAACTGAAGATCTCGAAGAAAACCCACGCGGCCACATGGAGAACGTACAAACTCCGTAGTCGAGATCGAACCCACGTCTCTGGCACTGCAAGCGCTGTAAGCCAGAGACTCTACCGCTGAGCTGTACTCTTATAGGTTATAGGTTTCAAAAAAGTAGCTCAAAGTATCAGCTATTCAAAATAAAAGTCAAAATAACCATCCAGAAGAAAAAATATTGCCAGATTGGTCGATACCGAAATGTTGACAAAGTGAACATTTTGCAGGCAAACCCAACTTTGAAATAATAATTCATCAGAACAGATATTTTTTTCAAAGCTGCTCATGTGTCCCGAGTAACATTGGAGGAGCGATATTGGAAAAAAAAGATCACTTGCTTATTTGTTATACCATAAAAAGTTGCAATACTTCCTTTTTAAAGACTACCCAGAAGATTGGATTTGTGATGGCTTTATTCCAATAGTCTTTCAGTTTAATCTGTTAACCAGATGAAGTTCAGGATAATCATATTGGGAGGAAACTTATCACAACCAACAGGGGATAGAGATTCAAACGTTTTGGGGAAGGTCCAAGTGAAATGTAACTAGCATGTGCAGCTCGTACATTAATATTTAAGTGAGGGCAATCAACCATGTGTCGAGCTTTCGCTTGATTATGTGTCTTCCAGCTGGGTGTCTTAATGCTGCCACAGATTAATCCTTCTTTATGTGGCCCCATATTAATGTGATACTCCATCACATTTTTATTTGGACTTTGTCTCAGTTAAAATTTTTCCATCCGTCCACATCAGCATATCAGAGTTCTGACGCTGCTCTTTTCCAAGCTTGCCACATTTATTGGAGTCCTCCTGTAAAATCCTAAAGTAATCTAACATTTCTTCAGAAGCAAATTACTCTCCACATATCACACAGTCGTGAGCACAAAATAAGAGTCGCAGACATGTCGATGACGATTTCATACAACCAGCAAAGGAGATGAGAACAAATAAGCTGAATATTGTACCAGGCCTGAAAAGCCAATTAAAGTGCAGGAAGATAGACACAAAAAGCTGGAGTAACTCAGCGGGACAGGCAGCATCTCTGGAGAGAAGGAATGGATGATGCTTCAGGTCGAGACCCTTCTTCAGGCTGGTGAGGGATAAGGGAAACGAGGGATATAGACGGTGATGTGGAGAGATAAAGAACAATGAATGAAAGATACGCAAAAAAGTAATGATGATAAAGGAAACAGGCCATTGTTAGCTGTTTGTAGGGTGAAAATGAGAAGCTAGTGCGACTTGGGTGGGGGAGGGATAGAGAGAGAGGGAATGCCGCCGGGGTGACCTGAAGTGAGAGAAATCAATATTCATACCACTGGGCTGTAAGCTGCCCGAGCAAAATATGAAATGCTGATCCTCCAGTTTGTATTTCGCCTCACTGACAATGGAGGAGACCAAGGACAGAAAGGTCTATGTAGGAGCGGGAAGGAGAATGAAAGTGTCCAGCAACTGGGAGATCAGCTTAGTTCAGGCGGGCTGAGCGAAGGTGTTCCGCGAAATGATCGGCCCAGTCTGCATTTGGTCTCGCCGATGTACGAGTCCACATCTTGAACAACGGGTACAGTAGATGAGGTTGGAGGAGGTACAAGTGAACCTCTGCCTAACCTGAAACCAGAGACGAGGGAGGAGGTACAGTGACAGGTGTTGCATCTTCTGCGGTTGCAGGGGAAGGTACCTGGACAGGGAGTGGTTTGGGTGGGAAGGGGTGAGTTAACCAGGGAGTTGCGGAGGGAACGGTCTCTGCGGAAGGCGGAAAGGGGTGGAGATGGGGAAATGTGGCTAGTGGTGGGATCCCGTTGGAGGTGGCGGAAATTTCGGAGGATTATGTGTTGTATGCGAAAGCTGATGGGGTGGAAGGTAAGGACTAGGGGGACTCTATCTCTGCTGCGACTAGGGGCAGGGGGAGCAAGGGCGGAGCTGCGGGGTAACGGGAGGTCACAAGTGAGGGCCTCATCTATGATGGGAGAGGGGAGCCTCCGCTCCCTAAAGAATGAGGACATCTCGGATGTCCTGGTATGGAACACCTCATCTTGGGCGCAGATGCGGCATAGGCGGAGGAATTGGGGGTAGAGGAGAGAGTCTTCGCAGGGAGCAGGTTGGGAACAAGTGTAGTTAAGATCGTTGTGGGAGTCAGTGGGTTTGTAATAGATGTCAATCAATAGTCTATTTTCTGTGATGGGAACTGGGGAGCAAGAAAGGGGAGGGGGGTGTCAGAGATGGTCCAAGTAAATTTGAGCGCAGGATGAAAATTGGTGGTGAAGTTGATGAAGTCCATGAGTTCTGCATGGGTGCAGGAGGTAGCACCGATGCATCATCAATGTAACGGAGATAGAGTTCGGGGATAGGGCCAGTGTACGTCTGGAACAGGGATTGTTCACGTACCCTACAGAGGCAGGCATAGCTGGGGCCCATGCGGGTGCCCATAGCTACGCCTTAGACTTGGAGGAAGTGGGAGGAGTCAAAGGAGAAGTTGTTGAGGGTGAGGACCAGCTCCGCTAGGTGGAGTAGAGTGTTAGCAGAGGGAAATTGCATGGTTCTGCGGTCGAGGAAGAACCATGCCCGGTACAGGTCAGCGCGCCAGACTACCACAGCACCTCCGTTGTCGGTGGGTTTAATTATAATGTCAGGGTTGCTGCAGAGTGAGCGGAGGGCTGTACGTTCAGAGGCGGTGAGGTTAGAGTAGGTAAGGGGGGTGGAAAAGTTGAGACGGTTGATGTCATGCCGGCAGTTAGAAATAAAGAAGTCTAGAGAGGGTAGAAGGCCGTCCTGGGGAGTCCAAGAGGAGGGGGACCGGTGTAGACGGGAGAAGGGGTCATCACTGGGTGGTGTGGACATCTTCCCATAGAAAAAGGCACGGAGGCGGAGGAAGAAAAACCCTACGTTGTGATGTAGGAAGTGTCGGAAGGGTCTGCAGATGCTGGTTTACACCGAAGATAGACACAAAATGCTGGAGTAACTCAGTGGGTCAGGCAGCAAGTCAATCTTGTCCTGCTGAGTTACTGCAGCATTTTGTGTCTATCTAAGCCAATTAAAGTGTTGCTGTGAGGGTCTCTTGTTAGACAATAGACAATAGACAATAGGTGCAGGAGGAGGCCATTCGGCCCTTCGAGCCAGCACCGCCATTCAATGTGATCATGGCTGATCATTCTCAATCAGTACCCCGTTCCTGCCTTCTCCCCATACCCCCTGAAGTACATCCAGTTATAATATTGGAATAAGGCCGACGGAGTAGGGTTCTATCATGTGCAAACGCTTTTTTTATATACAAAATTACACAGGAGCTTACAGAGTAAGTTAACGGAGCCATGGATTGCTGCCAGTGGAGTGAGGATTCGATGGGTGAGGTGAAGAGAATTGGAGAAAGATTGTGAGGAGCACAGGAGAACAAGGGAGGATAGATGTGGGGGAGGTGGGAGTGGGCAGCCAGTGAGATGATTGTCGATGGGTAATGGAGGACATCGAGATCTTCAAGAAAGGTTAGTCAGTGCAAGTAACGGGGACGTGTTGAGCTGGAGTTCAAGGTGATCAGCTTAAAAAACTGGGGCAGGAGATGGAGCAAGAATTGGAGTTAGCTACACATCAACAGTGCAGAGGTACCATGAAAACGATCATGATGGAAAAGGAACCATTCCTGAAAGAGGAATCCACCCTGGAGATGGAAACCAAGGACCCAAAGCAGCAGCCAAATACAACTAGGGCTGTTTTCCAATTCAACTGTTGGCAGAGCACTTGCTTCAATATTCATGTAAGTGGCACAGTGGCACAACTGGTTGAGCTGCTGGCTCACAGCACCAAAGACCGGGTTCAATCCTGACATCGGATGCTGTCGGATGCTGAGGAGTTTGCATGTTTAGACTCGAGACAATTTAAGACAATTTCTTCTACCAACGCCAATTAACCTAAAAACCTTTTCATCTTGGAGTGTGGGAGGACACCGGAGCTCCTGGAGAAAACCCACGTGGTCACAGGGAGAACGTACAGACAGCACCCGTCAGAACAAAGTGCTGGAGTAACTCAGCGGGTCAGGCAGCAACCTGGAGAACATGGATCGGTGATGTTGTTTTGGGTCAGGAGACTTCTTCAGACCATGCTGTCGTTGGGTAAAAGTTCTCTCCAAGTCCTCAAGTCTCTCTAAGTCCTCAAATCAACATTGATGTACAGTCACCTCATGTTATCCAACTACTAAGGAGACACACGACTGGACATGGTTCCCTCACACCGAAGTAGAATGAAGCACACACATGCACCGTAAATAGAATTATAGTCGCAGAGAGGTCACGCTAATTATAACCATTGTCTTCAGCAATGTGTCTCAGTGATTTTTCTGAGTGGAGTCGATTGAACCTATAAGCACCTCAAGGTATTTGATAAAACAGGAAATTAAGGTTCTGATTTTCCACTGCATCCACTGCAAAGTTAACATCGCTGCTGGACAACGACTCCCACCACATGCAGGACACTGTCACTGCACTGAGTAGCTCCTTCAGTGACAGACTCCTTCACCCCAAGTGCGTGAAGGAGAGATATAGGAGGTCCTTCCTTCCCGCTGCTGTGAGACTGCACAACCAGCACTGCTCCCAGCAGACCAGTCAACAGTAACAGTTAAGGAGTACACAGTAAACTGATGACAATTTATCCTCGTCTTTACTTTTATTTATAATGAATGATCTCTTGCTATCCACTTTGCTGCTGTAACACTGTAAATTTTCCCGGTGTGGGACGAATAAAGGAATATATTTAATTATTTATTTAATCAATTGACTAGTGAGAACAGTTAATGCTTATAGGTGACTTCCAATGCTAAATGAATCCCAGGACCAAAGATGAATTACTGTTCTTTTTATTTGGGGGAAAAAAAGATCACGGGGAAATAATAAAAAGTGGTAGGATTTCTATGAGGGTTGTCATGGATTTGATGGGGGCAAAAAGCCCCCTTCCAGCTCACCGGCAAACATGGAAATATGTAAGTTGAAGAGGGTTTCTTTGTCATATGTTCCAAAACTGAACAATGAAATTCTCACTTGCGGCAGCAGATCAGATATGTAAACATATTACTCTGCAAAACCCACAATGAACAACAAAAAAAGTTCAGCATATAAATAAAAAAACAATCAGACAAATAAATAGACAATAGCAGTAGTAAACAATAGACAATTTTAGGCAATAGAAACATAGAAACATAAAAAAAGTAGGTGCAGGAATAGGCCTATTTTTTTAGGCCTATTTATTCGAGCCAGCAACGCCATTCAATGTGATCATAACTGATCATCCAAAATCAGTACCCCGTTCCTGCTTTCTCCCCATATCCCTTGATTCCGTTAGCCCTAAGAGCAATATCTAACTCTCTCTGGAAAACATCCAGTGTCTTGGCCTCCACTGCCTTCTGTGGCAGAGAATTCCACAATTTCACAACTCTCTGGGTGAAAAAGTTTTTCCTCATCTCAGTCCTAAATGGCCTTCCCCTTATTCTTAAACTGTGATGCCTGGTTCTGGACTCCCTCAACATGGGGAATATTTTTCCTGCATCTACCCTGTCCAATCCCTTTAGAATTTTATATGTTTTTATTAGATCATATAAAATCATATACAATATATTTTTCTGGAGGCTGATGCATAGCTCTTTTTTTATAGAACAAGATGCAACCATATTAATGATTGGAATTATATTTAAATATTGTAATATTAAATTCTACCACAGGGTGGAATAAAGCAAGAAACATATCATATTTGATATCATATCTGTTTAAATGATAAATAGGAAAGTGGTAAAGAATACAATAAAAGTGGAAGGTATAAAAAGAATAGGATGTTACCACATGGAAATAAAAGAAAATTAAGGAAATATTGTTCACCTTAATTTGGGTTGAGAAGGAGAATATTTGTGGGAAGATGCCGGTATTGCGATTTTAGTTGAGTTTACTTTGGAGATACAGTGCAGAAACAGGCCCTTTGGCCCACAGAGTCTGTGCCAACCCGCACACTAACACTATCCTTCACACACTAGGGGCAATTTACAATATTACCAAGCTAATTAACCTGCAAACATGTACGTCTTTGTATTGTGCAAAAAATTGGAGGACCCGGAAAAAACCCAAACAAGTCACGGGGAGAACATACAAACTCCTTACAGACAGCACCCACAGTCAGGAACGAACCTGGGCCTCTGGAGCTGTAAGGCAACAACTCTACCGCTGCGCCACCATGCTGCCCATATTCTTAAAGTGTATACGTTAAACAACACAAGAACACAAAGTCTGATTTGGCAAAGAAGGCCGACAGTATAAGAACATTGAGGACAGATAACGTGACAAAGACAGCACAGTGGTGCAGCTGCTGTCTCACAGTGCCAAAGACCATAAGTTTGATCTCAACCTTGGGTCCTGGCTGTGTGGAGTTTGCACTTTATCCCTGTGACCGTGTGGGTTTCCACCAGGTCTTCGGGTTTCCTCCCGCATCCCAAGACGTGCAGATTCGTAGGTTAATTAGGCCTCTGTAAATTGTCCCTAGTGTGTCGGGAGTGGATGTGAAAGTGGGATAACATAGAACTACAGTGAAAGGGTGATCAATGGTCGGCATAGACTCGGTGGGTCAAAGGGTATTTTTCCATGCTGCATCGTTCAATGAATTCAATTAATTCAAAAACGAGTTGACAGTCACATCTACGGAGGTAGACACAAAGTGCGAGAGAAACTCAGCGTGTCAGGCAGCATCCCTGGCTTTGGTAAAAATTGTAAATTGTCCCTAGTGTGTAGCGTGTGGTAGTGTAACGGGGATTGCTGGTCGGCGTGGACATGGTGGGCCGAAGGGCCTGTTTCCACACTGCATCTCTAAACTAAACTAAACGACATACACTGGGACCAAAGATAATAGAGCAGAGCAAGATAGGCCACTCGACCCTAAAAACCGTAGTATGTCATGGCGCCATTTTAGTAGGCAGAAACTTGCAGAAACATTTAAAAAGAAAAATAACAAAAATCTGTGAATTGATAGATGAGATATATTCTGCATTTTTATGGTATCATCACACATACTGTTGCCCCAAAACACTGATTACACTGCGAGAGGCATAACGAACGGCAGGTTTTGCTTACTAAAATGGCGGACGTTATGCTCCTTTGTGTACTACACTTCAGTATAGGTGATTTTGACAGAGTGGTTCATCTTGCTCCTCTAGTATCTTTGCTCTAAACTAAATTATATACACTGTGACAATGATATTTCACTTATCATCCAGCTATTAAACTATCAATCAAATAAATTGCTGGTAAAAATTCAAAATTGATCTTAAGAGCAAATTTGTTCCAATAGATAATTTTCAAATTTACACCAATTATACTTTTGAAAAGATTACAGCTGATATGAACAGCCACCACTGAGAAGCTGTCATTAGCAGAGATATAACATGTCTTAGCCAGTACAATTATCATCAAACATTTAAATAATGCATTGACAATTTTTGTAACCAAGTTGACATGGTGGCGCAGCGGTAGAATTGCTCCTTACAGCACTTACAGAACCAGAGACCCAGAATCGATCCCGACTATGGGTGCTGTCTGTACGCAGTTTGTACATTCTACCCATGACCGTGTGAGTTTTCTCTGAGATCTTCGGTTTCCTCCCACATCCCAAATTACAAAGACGTACAGGTTTATAGGTTAGTTGGCTTGGTATAAATGTAAAATTGTCCCTAATGTGTATAGGATAGTGTTAATGTGTGGGGATCGCTGGTCGGTGCCGACTCCATGGGCCGAATGGCCCATTTCCGCGCTCTATCTCTAAACTAAACTGCGTGCCAAAGACAAGACTAAAGCATTTGCAACCATTTTCTGTCAGCAGTGTGGATAAGGTGATCAATTGTATATTGCACCTGATATCCCTGCCATCAGGGAAATAGTCTTAAGCTATTAAGACACAAAATGCTGGAGTAACTCAGTGGGTCAGTCAGTATCCCTGGAGAACATGGATAGGTGACGTCTCGGGTCGAGACCCTTCTTCAGACTGATTGCAGTGGTGGATGGGGGAGGGGAGAAAGCTAGAAGAGTGGAGGGGCAGCACAACGCCTGGCAGGTTCTAGTCTTAAGCTGATTAGATTCACTCTATATTATTTTGATAGCTAAAAACTAAGAACATTGGATGGCTCACAGATTCTGGAACTGAATAATACCTGGCTTTAGTGCTAACTACAATAGCAACATTTAAAACACACTTGGTTAGGTACATGGATAAGAAAGGTTTAAATGGATATGAACCAAATGCGAGCAAATGGATCTAGCTTAGATGGGAGCATCTTGGTTGATGTGGACAACTTGGGCCGAAGGACTTGTTTTGAATGCTATATGACTCTATGACTTATACTGTTGGACGAGCTTATCTCGACATGTTCTTGCACTAAAGTTGCAATATTGGGGCTTTATCCAGTGTAAAAATATTGCCCAATTGTGTCTTGCCTACAAGAAGCAACTATCGCCCTGACAATCTACTACCAATTATCAGCCATGCAAGGTCTTGTTAAAATGCTATTTAATGACATGTACACATAAATAACCTGCACACCTAAGCTCAGTTTGAATGTTACCAGTTCCACTTGACCCCTGGATTCCAGAGGTGAGGTGAAAGTGGCAGCTCTTTTGCTGAGGTAGTACGTAACATAGTGTGGCTTCAAACACTACTGGCAGATTTGAAGTCATCAGGCATCAAGAGGGAAACTCTCCGATGGCTACCCACCATCGAAGGGATTTACAGGAAACCAAAAAAGGCAGCCAGCATCATCAGAGACCCACATCATCTTGGCCACACTCCCATTTCCCTCCTGCCATCGGGAAGAAGATATAGGAGAATTAGGAGCCTGGAAACTGTGACGTCCAGGTTCAGGAACAATTTCTTTCCTACAGCCATCAGGCTATTAAACACAACAACCTCCAAATAAGCTCTGAACTACATGGACTTGGGGGCACTTGTTTGCACTATAAGTGTGTGTGTGTGTGTGTGTGTGTGTGTGTGTGTGTGTGTGTGTGTGTGTGTGTGTGTGTGTGTGTGTGTGTGTGTGTGCGTGTGTGTGTGTGTGTGTGCGTGTGTGTGTGTGCGTGTGCGTGTGAGTGTGCCTGTGTACAAGATGATGCCTAAATGAACTTATCTCCTTTGGACTTCAGAGATGCAGAGCGGAACCAAGGCCTTTGACCTGCCAAGTCCGCACTGACCAGCGATCCCCATTCCCTAACACCGTATATAGATAGTCTGAAGAAGGGTCTCGACCCGAAACGTCACCCATTCCTTCTCTCCAGAGATGCTGCCTGTCCTGCTGAGTAACTCCAGCTTTTTGTGTCTGTATATGTGTATATATAACATCATCTTGAACAGCAGCCCACTGTATCCATCTACCTGTGCTCACCAGGCCCACTGCAAAGTGATACAGTTTTGTAGGTGAATTGGCTTTGGTAAAATTGTAAATTGTCCCTTGTGTGTCGGATAGTGTTAGGGAATGGGGATCGCTGATCAGCCAGACTTAGCGGGACAAGGGCCCTGTATCCGCTCTGTATCTCTGAAGTCTGAAGGAGATTAGTTTATTCAGGCATCATCTTCAACACTGATATTGTAGGCCAAAGGGCATGTTCTGGTGATGTGTTCTATGCTGTAGATCAGAATTGCTGACCACTAAGTACACTAAGAATGAAACCAAGGAAATGTTTGGTCCAGTAACTTAGGGTATTCATAGAAACATAGAAACTAGGTGCAGGAGTAGGCCATTCGGCCCTTCGAGCCAGCACTCCCATTCATTGTGATCATGGCTGATCATCCACAATCAGTAACCTGTGCCCAACTTCTCCCCATATCCCTTGATTCCACTAGCCCCCAGAGCTCCATCTAACTCTCTCTTAAATTCATCCAGTGATTTGGCCTCCACTGCCCTCTGTGGCAGAGAATTCCACAAATTCACAACTCTCTGGGTGAAATAGTTCCTTCTCACCTCAGTTTTAAATTCCTTATTCCTATCCTTGAAATTCGTCTGCATTTCATCATTTACATTAAAAAAAAATTGATGATGTTTCCCTTTGAAGAGTCGCAGCCCTGAATCATTAACTCCGTTTTTCTCTCCACAGATGCCGCCTGACCTGCTGGGTGCTTCCAGCACCTTGATTTCAACTTTCCTGCATCTGAAACTTTTTTTGAAGTTTCTTTCATGCCACTGTCAAATTACATTATGCTGTTCATTCAAGCAATCACCAGCAGAGTTAGACTGGCAGATTAGGAAATATATATCAATGTTCTAAGTTGCACAATAGCAGGAGATAGGAAATTGCCTATAACCAGCTCCTGATATCATCTGTTCTGTTGGTAGAGTTTACAAACAGAAGTCGTATACTGAACAGAATAAGAGGGTAAAATATCAGGTGATAAATCACCTAAATTATCCCATTGCACCTCATTGTGTTCATCCATAGTAAACTTAAATTTGTTTTAAATTTAGAGAAGAGCGTAGAAATAGGCCCTTCGGCCCACCAAGTCCACGTCGACCATCAATCATCCATTCACACTCGTTCTGTGATATCCCACTTTCTCATCACCTACCCTACACACTCGGGGCAATTTTACAGAGGCCAATTAACATACAAACCCGGACATCTAATAGGAAACAGGAGCACCCGGTGGAAACCCAGTCGCTCACCGGGAGAACGTGCGTCCGATACCCAGGCAGCACCTGAGGTCTGGATCTAACCCGGGTCTCTGCTCTGGCACTGTGAAGGAGCAGCTCTACCAGCTGCAGCACTCTGCTGCCCATTCCCCTTCCTCAACATGGTGGCGCAGCAGTAGAGTTGCTGCCTCACAGTGCCAGAGACCCAGGTTCAATCCTGACTATGGTTGCTGTCTGTACGGAGTTTGTACGTTCTCCCCATGACCACGTGGGTTTCACCCGGGTGTTCCGGTTTCCTCCCACACCCCAAAGACGTACAGGTTTGTAGGTTAATTGGCTTCGGTAAAGATTGCAAATTGTTACCTAGTGTGTGCAGGACAGTGCTCGTGTACGGGGATCATGGTCGGCGCCGACTCGGTGGGCCGAAGGGCTTGTTTCCGCGCTGTATCTCTAAACTCTAAACAGTCTCTCAGGTTGAAGGATGAGTTACTCTAGGTTCTGCTTTCGGATTGAGAAGTGGAAGCTACTTGTGCATAACCTCTTTCAAGCTTCCCACACCAGTCACCACTTGAAGTTGTCAGAATGATATCTTGGTCCATTGGTGGGAAGATCCATCCCAACCATGCTCGCTGAGGGCACACATTATGGAATTCCGATTTACCCCAGGAATCCTATAACTTCTGCCGGTAATTCAGTCTTCCTTCAGATTTTACCTAATTTTCTAAATTTTTCAATAGAATCAAAGGAACGCTTAAGCAGACTGAAGAAGGGTTCCGATCCAAAACGTCACCCATCCTTTTTCTCCAGAGATGCTGCCTGACCCACTGAGGTCCTCCAGCGGTTTTTGTCCATCAGTATAAACCAGCATCTGCATCTCCTTCCTACACATTTTCCTAAAGATTTGGGAACAGGACAACATACTTCCAAGCAGAATTCCAATAAATAACTAAGGTAGGAAAAACACAAAAATAATTGAAAGAACAATTATCAGGAGTAAAAATTAAATTCCCATTTTTTAAAAACTTTTTTCCAAATATACTTATTATGCCCCAATGTTGATTAGTTACCACACATGCATAAGGTCAAATAATCTCAGGCTTAACAGTGCACAAAGAATAACAGCCTCCAAAACAATGCAGCATCAAATCTTTCAAAGGTTAATATTTAAGCTGCAACTTTCCACATTTTAAAAAGCGTTGCTCATAGTTGAATACGACTTACTTGTACATGAAAGGAGCTACCGTGGCAGTGTTGGGATGGCTGTTTTGTGTCGGAGATGGAAGCTTGATGACGTTGCTATTGAAGGACATTTTTACACCACCCGTCGCAGTGCGCTTTGGAGAAATCATGGAGGAGAGGGAGAGTTCGCACAAATCTTCGCTGTCATCTAAATGCAAATTGGAGAAACTGTAGGACTTCCAGCTAACATCAGATTTCCACTGCCTTTGACTGGAGCCGTGTTTGGGTTTCTCTGTATCTGTTGCACTTCCACATCTGGACAGCTGCAATAGATTATCATTTGAAATACTGAGTCTGGATTTACACTTTCCCCTGGGCGGGAGAGTCGCGACGCCCTTCTGCACATCGTTCAGAGCTCTGCTCCTCGTGTGGTTCAAGCCGGAAAGTCGAGAGGCTTTTGCAGAAGCAACTTTCCCCCTTGAGTTGATTCCGCTTGTATCACTCTTCTCTTCCTTTTGACCTCTGTCCGGAATTTTTGATGCAAATTTCGGCACGTTCTGAGTTTTATTCAAATACTGACCAATTCCCTTCCTTGGTATCCTCGGACTGGTGTGTGGAAATTCTCCGCTATCTGGTTCAGTGCCGCACAATTCGGGATTCCCAACATCCACTGAACCATCCAGCCCCTTGTTGTTCACAAAGACTTCAGCTCTGTCCTCTGTGCTCTGCCTTGAAGTTTTACTGTGGTATTTGTGTTCCTCCACAGATTTATTTGCATTAAATGAGCTTTTTTCATTTCCCGGGGTTGACACCTTCTCCAGATCATTTATTGAGGGAGAGCTTGAAGGACTAAACTGCCTCGCGGTCTGTTTGGAGGATGTCTCTGAGGTTTGCTTTCTGTTCGGTGGCAGGTTCCGTTGTTGAGAAGTGTTTGAAGAAGAATACTGGTGCCTTGTCGAATTTAATTGGACATTTCCATTCATGGCTGGTAGTTGTGTTATATTGTCCGATAAATCTGAAAAAGATTAAAAATAGGCTTTAGACTGTCTATTCTGATCACGATTTGCAAATTGCTTCTGATTTAAACACACAGTTAAAATCAAAATGGTGCAATATAAATGGCTATTAAGAACATACCGCAGCACAAAATAAATTTTCTATACAGATGCAATCTTGTTTGGATCTACTGGCCATCTTTCAACCTTTTATAATTGCTGAATAAAGTAGAATTTAAATGAACACCTTTTTTTAAAAAGAAGTGTAGATATAATCGCAAAAATTAAGGTGGAGTGAAAGATCTAACTTTACACTCCAGATTTAGGTCCTCAAAGTATTTCCTCACCCTTCCTGTAATAAAATACATCTGGCGTTACTCATGTAACAGCTGGGATTTTTTTTTCTGGAAGTCACAAATTTTCTCCATTTGTGTTAAATGAGAGCAGCGTGTAAAATATTGCCAAATGGACACAACCTCTCAACTTATGTAAATTTAGTGAAGTAATTAATGCTCGGCAATTTTGAGACCAAGATAACACCAAATTATGAACATCGACACAAAAAGCTGGAGTAACTCAGTGGGAAGGAATGGGTGACGTTTTGGGTCGAAGCCCTGCTTCAGTCAGAAACGCCAAACATCACCCATTCCTCTCTCCAGAGATGCTGCCTGTCCCGCTGAGTTACTCCAGCATTTTTTGTCTATCTTCGATTTAAACCAACATCTGCAGTTCCTTCCTACACATACCAAATTATGAATAAGAAAATAACTGCAGATGCTGGTACAAATCGATTTATTCACAAAATGCTGGAGTAACTCAGCAGGTCAGGCAGCAACTCGGGAGAGAAGGAATGGGTGACCCGAAACGTCACCCATTCCTTCTTTCCCGAGATGCTGCCTGACCTGCTGAGTTACTCCAGCATTTTGTGAATAAACCAAATTATGAATATATGTCTACATAAAAAAACTACCAAGACTGTAGTGTGGATTTAATAGCATAGAATACAACATGCCGAAAGATTACCATCAGTGAGAATCTCTTCCTCACAAATACTGGTGACGTGGTAATAACATTTACCCAAACTAGTGAATGGCAATTGGGAAAGTTCAGCATCCTGAAGTCAATGGGAATAAAACCACAGAATCTCTTCAATCTGACATCTAGTTTCCATTCTTGACTCATTGCTTTTCTTGGCATAATAACTATATGATCCAATAATTCAGTAAACATTATGTCCCACCCAGTGTTGGAGCAGCATATCCACCATTCAACATCACTCCCAATGAGAACATGTCATGAACACTTTTTAGACTTTTAACCATCTGTTTGCCATCAGTCTCAAGAATTTGTCAGTCGGTTTAGTTTAGTTTAGTTTAGTTTAGAGATACAGCGCGGAAACAGGCCCTTCGGCCCACAGGGTCCGTGCCGACCAGCGATCCCCGCACATTAACACTATCCTATACCCACTAGGGACAATTTTTACATTTACCAAGCCAATTAACCTACAAACCTGTACGTCTTTCGAGTGTGGGAGGAAACCGAAGATCTCGGAGAAAACCCACGCAGGTCACGGGGAGAACGTACAAACTCCGGACAGACAAGCGCCCGTAGTCGGGATCGAACCCGGGTCTTGGAGCGCCGCATTCGCTGTAAGACGGCCACTCTACCGCTGCGCCACCGTGCCGCCTGTCGACAGGTTTTATCTGTTTGTAGCTCATACAATGTACATCTTAAATAAATTCTGGAGTAATATAAATTTAATGCTACAGTAATATCAAACTAATAAACATCTGGACCACAATATCATACAAAAACTTTAAAAACACGTTTATATTTTCATTGCTCTTCCTGTTTCTTCCATTAACTTTGTGGCTTTTCAAGCATTGTTTGCAACTGAAGAAGGGTCTTGATCCGAAATGTTGCCTATCCATTCCCACCCCTGATGTTGCCAGACCTGCTGTGTTCCTCCAGTACTTTGTGTGTTGCTTAATGAATTACTAACAACAAGTTAAATATTTTATAACTATTCTATTGTTTTGTGCTCATGTACACTTTTCTTCCTTTTCAGGCTTTTTTCTATTTTGGAGATGGAATAAAACATATTTTTTAAACTCTATTAGTTTAGTTTAATTTAGTTTAGTTTAGAAATACAACATGGAAACAGGTCCTTTGGCCCACAAGTCCGCACTGACCAGCGAACCCCACACATTAATACTATCCTAGACACACTAGGGACAATTTTACATTTATTTAACTATACCATGCCAATTAGCCTACAAACCTGTATGTCTTTGGAGTATGGGAGGAAACCGAAGATCTCGGAGAAAACCCACACAAATCATGGGAAGAACATACAAACTCCATGCAGACAGCACCTGTAGTCAGGATCGAACCCGGGTCTCTGGCGTTGTATGGCAGTAGCTCTACTGCTGTGCCACCGTGCCACCCCATGTGATTATACTATTGTATAAATTCCATTAAGTGCCTGAGAAAGAGCATTTCAAACAAGCTTTTTCCTACATTAAATGTTTACATCCAGAAAGCCGTGATGGTTAACTGATGCAGCCACAGGAATTCGATAGTTACAAAATTAATCACGGGTTGAAAATACTTTATAAACCTTGCAGCAATTAAGATGGTCCCAATCCTCAGAACAAATGGGGCCTGAAATTAGTTTCACTGATGTCGATTGATTGGTACTATTGTAGATATTTTGATAGTGAAACTGCCACTTGGTACATTTGCTCACACACCTCAGCTATGAATTGTGCTGGATACCACATTGGAAAAGTTATTAATAAGCACAAAGCTAAAGTCTGACACAGTTTTGCATGACATCACTCTGTATTCAAAGTGAACATGATACCAATACAACTTTTTAGAGATCACATTTTCAACCTAAAGAAGGCACAGATCGCTGGAGTACCTCAGCGAGTCAGGCAGCAACTCAGGAGAACGTGGATAGGCGACCTTTTGGGTCAGGACCTTTCTGCTATCTGAAGAAGTGTCCCAACCTGAAATGTCACCTGTTCATGTTCGTCGTCACCTATTCATGTTCACTTATTCAGCTCAGGAAAACATGGATAGGCAACGTTTCAGATCAGGGCCTTCTCCAAACTGAAGAAGGGGCGTGACCCAAAATGTCACCTCTTCATGTTCTGATATGCTGCTGACTCGCTGAGTTACTCCAGCCTTCTATCTTCTTTTGTAAAACCAGCATCTGCATCATCTATATACTAAAATTCGTTTGTTTGTTTGTTTGTTCCTGAACTACAGCCAAAACGGTACACGATAGCGCGCCAATTTTAGGCCCACCTTACTCACCGTCGCCCCTTTGGTGCTAATGGAAGAAGTTTCATTGAAATCGGTGTTATATTTTTAAAGCTATTCACGTTTTAAAGTTTAAATCAATCTCCTAGGGAGGGAGGGGGGGAGGGAGGGAGGGAGGAGGGGAGGGAGGGAGGGGGGAGGAGGGAGGATAAGGGGGGTTGAGGAGGATGGTGGGGTGGAAAGGGGGGAGGGGAGGGGAGAGGGAGGGTGGGTGGAGGGATGGGAGGGGAAGGGGAGGGAGGAGGGAGGGGGGAGGAAGGAGGGGGAGGGTGGAGGGGGAGGGAAAGGGGGAGGGGAGGGGGAGGGTGGGTGGAGGGATGGGGGGAGGGTGAGGAGGGGAAGGGGAGGGGGGGAGGGAGGGGGGAAGGAGGAGGGGGAGGGAGGGGAAGGGCGGAGGGGCGAGGGGGGAGATGCAAGGGGGAAGAGGGAGGAGGAGAGGGGAAGAGGGAGGAGGGGAGGGAGGAGGAGGGAAGGACGGGGGGGGCAGAGGGGCGAGGGGCGAAGGGGGAAGAGGGAGGGGGGATGGGGGAGGGGGAGGAGAGGGAGCTGCACCAATGCAGGAGAGGTTTGGGCCCAACGGGTCCAATTGTCTCTAAATCTTCAGCCAATGCAGATTTGTAGCCGGCATAGCTGAGTGGATAGTGACTCGTAAAAACTGGCCACATGAACTATTTGTGTCGGAAGGAACTGCAGATACTGGGTTTACACATAAGTTAGACACAAAGTGCTGGAGTGACTCAGAGGGACAGGCAGCATCTCTGGAGAAAAAGGAAGAAGTGACGTTTCGAGTTGAGACCCTTCATCACATGAACTATTTAGGATCTGTTTATTCTGGTCATGTGTAGAGAGATAGGTTTGCGCACAATCCTGGCAAGTTATACCATAGTTAAGTACATCATGTTGGACAAAAGAGAAAATAGAAAGTGCAGATCAGTGCGTTACCACCACAGAGTAAGGGCCAGATAGAATAAATACAAGGACCACAATAAGGTAGATTAGAAGTTTGGGAATTTATCCTTAGTCTATGCAACCACCCCATCCCCAGGCACTTTCCCCTGCAACCGCAGGAGATGCAACACCTGTCCCTT
Organism: Rhinoraja longicauda; assembly: GCF_053455715.1. NCBI lineage: Eukaryota > Metazoa > Chordata > Chondrichthyes > Rajiformes > Arhynchobatidae > Rhinoraja > Rhinoraja longicauda. The sequence goes on from NC_135976.1 coordinate 12,680,706, forward strand.
TACCTCCCCCCTCAACTCCATCCAAGGACCCAAACAGTCTTTCCAGGTGAGACAGAGGTTCACCTGCACCTCCTCTAACCTCATCTATTGCATCCGCTGCTCTAGATGTCAACTTCTTTACATGGGCGAAACCAAGCGCAGGCTCGGCGATTGCTTCGCTCAACACCTGCGCTCAGTCCGCCTTAACCAACCTGATCTCCCGGTGGCTGAGCACTTCAACTCCGCCTCCCATTCCCAGTCTGACCTTTCTGTCATGGGCCTCCTCCAGTGCCATAGTGAGGCCCACCGGAAATTGGAGGAACAGCACCTCATATTTCGCCTGGGCAGCTCGCAGCCCAGCGGTATGAACATTGACTTCTCCAACTTTAGATAGTTCGTCTGTCCCTCTCTTCCCCTCCCCCTTCCCAGATCTCCCACTGTTTTCCTGTCTCCACCTATATCCTTCCTTTGTCCCGCCCCCCTGACATCAGTCTGAAGAAGCGTCTCGACCCGAATCGTCACCCACTCCTTCTCTCCTCTGAGATGCTGCCTGACCCGCTGAGTTACTCCAGCATCTTGTGAATAAATACCTTAGTATATGCAAAGTCAGATCAAGCGTCTAATCCTAAACATATCTATACGAATCATCAATTTATTACAGGCTGTTTGTAGTGCGGACAGTGGTGGTGGCGGTGGCAGGTGGCAGGCGTGGCCTGGAAGTGCCTGTGGAAGCTGTGTGGGCTGGCGGTGGCGGCAGTAGTCTGGCCTGGAAGCACCGACCCCGGGCTGTCGGTGCCAGGCCGGGGGCAACGTCGATTGCCAGGTCCGGCGATGAAGATCGACACAATATGCTGGTGGAACTCAGCGCCGTGTCCATCCTCTACAATCAAAATCCATTATAAAGTGGTCCGTAATAACAATGCTTTAATGTAGCGCAGGAATGATAGCCTGAAATGCATTTATTTTTGAAGGCTAGGCGAACAACAGGTAAGGAGAATGAGTTAAGAGCTTGGCCTCGTGCATGACACTCCAATAATTTAGCAATTGCCGTCACTTGAGTGAGAGTAGGTCAGCACTGACAGCTGAATGTTCCAGGATACAGATGTAATAGAGAGGGGTGTAAAGAGGTAGGAGAGTTTCATTACTGATTAAGGTGAACACCATGGCTACACTAAGAAAGGCCATCTTGGAAGGTTCATCCAGTGTGACCATATGGATAGAACTAAGGAATAAGGAAGGGCAATACTGAGATTGGATTGTACAATATGTCTCCAGTCAATGGGAACCAGAGGCAGACAGGTCATGGAAAGATGTAGAAATAAGGGTTACTGGACCAAGTGTACACGTTGGGCCCAAACCTCTCCTGCATTGGTGCAGCACCCTCTCCCCCCCCCCCACCCCCACTCCCCCCCTTCCCCTCCCCTCTCCCCTTCCTCCCCTCCCCCTCCCTCGCCAACCTCCCCCTCCCCCTCCTTCCCCTACCCCCCCACTCCATCCCCCTCAACCCCCCTTATCCTCCCTCCTCCCCCCCTCCCTAGGAGACAGATTTAAACTTTAAAATGTGAACAACTTAAAAAAAATAACACCAATTTCAATGAAACTTCTACCATTAGCACCAAAGGGACGATGGTGAGTAAGGTGGGCCTAAAGGGACGACGGTGAGTAAGGTGGGCCTAATATTGCCGCGCTATCGTGTACCATTTTGGCTGTAGTTCAGGAACAAACAAACAAACAAACGAGAGTTTTAGCATATAGATTACAGTGGGTAATTCTAACTTCCCCAATATTTACTGGGGACTTCTTTAGTGCCCGCGAGATCTTGAGCTGTAAGTACATCCCTCTCTGAAATGGCAACACAAGTTGGATAGGATGGTAAAGAAGGTTATAGTATGTTTGGCTTCATTCAATCAGAGCAGTGATTGCAAAAGTTGGGAAGTCATGCTGCAACTATGTAAAACTTTGGCCTGGCCAATTTTTTAAATATTGCTTGCAATTAAGAATCAGCACACTTCAGGATGGATGTGGAGGCCTTGTAACAAGAGATTCATCCGAATGTTGCTTGCAATGTTATGATGTTTACATATTCCGTAGTGCTGCTGCAAGTAAGAATTTCATTGTTCTGTCTGGGACATGACAATAAAACACCTTTGACTCTTGAAGTCAAGTCAAGTCAAGTTTATTTGTCACATGCACATACACGATGTGCAGTGAAATGAAAGTGGCAATGCCTGCGGATTGTGCACAAAAAAGAATTACGGTTCCAGCATATAAATAAAGTTAATACAGAGAAGACAAAATTTAGTCCCTGGAGTTATAAAAGTTAACAGTCCTGATGGCCTGTGGGAAGAAACTCCGTCTCATCCTCTCCGTTTTCACAGCGTGACAGCGGAGGCGTTTGTATAAAATGTACAGAATTTGGATTGTTTTCTCTGAAGAATAAGAGGCTGTGGAGCGGCTTGAAATAAGTAAATGAAATTATGAGAGGCATAAATAGGGTAGATAATCATAGGCTTTTTTTTCTCCTGGCTGTTTATGTCAAATATTAGAGGACGTTGGGAGACAGTTAGAGAGGGTTAGTTTAAAGAAGATTTGCTCGGCAACTTTTTTATACCGAGAGTGGTATGACAAGGGAGATGGTCAAAGTAGATATAATAGCAATGTTTAATAGGAACTTGTACAGATACATGGATGGACTTCCCAGCTGTTATCAGGCAACTGAATCATCCTACCACAACCAGAGAGCAGTGCCGAACTACTATCCATCTCATTGCTGACCCTCAGACTATCCTTGATCGGACTTTGCTGGCTTTACCTTGCACTAGACGTTATTCCCTTGTCATGTATCTGTACACTGTAAAAGGCTTGGTTGTAATCATGTATTGTCTTTCCTGTAGGAAAATAACTGCAGATGCTGGTAAAAATCGAAAGTATCACAAAATGCTGGAGTAACTCAGCAGGTCAGGCAGCATCTCAGGAGAGAAGGAAAGGGTGACGTTTCAGGTCGAGACCCTTCTTCAGACGGTATTGTCTTTCTGCTCACTGGATAGCACGCCACAAAAGCTTTTCACTGTCTTTCTTCGGACTTCAGTCTTTAGTCCTGACGCGATGCGTCACCTCTGCTGCCTGACCCGCTGCGTTACTCCAGCATTTTGTGCCTTTCTTTGGTATGAACCAGCATCTGCAATTCCTTTTTATTACAGGTTAAATAATTCTTGGTTTCGTCCCTCACTGCCATTCCCCTGTATTACAATGACAGGAGAAGCACTCCTTGGTTCGAGCCTGGTGCAGTAAATTCAAGAGGATTCCCCTTCAGAACTGACAGCAGACTCTGCTTCCTCCACCTTTTTTTACAGCGCTAGAGCATTTCTATCAAAGCTATCTTAGACAAATTACCTTCCATTTCAGACATTTGTGAAGAAGCTTGAGGAGCTGCCAAGAGTTATACTGTACATTAATTCCAAGGCAGAATACACAAGATCGGCACTTCAATACGATGTTCTGAATGGAAGAGCAATCTGCAACACATACAATGGGAACATCCGAGCAGTTTGCTGACCAACTTACCGAAGGGTGACGGTGGCAAGAACATCTCATCCATCTTGGATTCACTGGAATTTAGAAGGATGAGAGAGGATCTTATCGAAACGTATAACATTATTAAGGAGTTGGACACATTAGAGACAGGAAACATGTTCCCAATGTTGGGGGAGTCCAGAACAAGGGGCCACAGTTTAAGAATAAGGGGTAGGCCATTTAGAACTGAGATGAGGAAAAACTTTTTCAGTCAGAGAATTGTGAATCTGTGGAATTCTCTGCCTCAGAAGGCAGTGGAGGCCAATTCTCAGAATGCATTCAAGAGAGAGCTGGATAGAGCTCTTAAGGATAGCGGAGTCAGGGGGTATGGGGAGAAGGCAGGAACGGGGTGCTGATTGAGAATGATCAGCCATGATCACATTGAATGGTGGTGCTGGCTCGAAGGGCCGAATGGCCTCCTCCTGCACCTATTGTCTATTGTCTATTGATCCTTCCAGCTGCACCTGGAGAAGGTTGGAATCTCATAGTTCGCCAGTCACAGTTCTGTATGAAAGGTCACTTAGGCTTTCCGTTCAAAACACAATGAATTGCATTTCATTGCCTTTTACAGAGACCGTCATGTTAAGGCAGCAAAGAGAAACACAACGTGCTGGAGTAACACAGTGGGTCAGGCAGCATCTCTGAGAAAAATGATGGCTGACTTTTTCCATCGGAATCCTTCTTCAGACAGGAGTCTGGAGAAGGCTACCGACCCGAAACGTCACCCATCCTTTTTCTCCAGAGATGCTGCCTGACCCGCTAAGTTACTCCAGCACATTGGGTCTATCTTTGGTGTAAGCCAGCATCTGTAGATCCTTGTTTCTATCAATCAATCAAACAATCAATCAATCAATGTTAAGGCAGCAAATATTACCCAGGTAACTGTTTGTACGTTCTCCCTGTGACTGCGTAGGTTTCCTCTTGGTGTTCCCTTTTCCTCCCGCACTCCAAAAAAGTACAAGTTTGTAGGTTAATTAGCTTCCGTAAAAATTGTGAATTGTCTCTGGTGTGTGGGGTAGCACTATAAGGAGATCGCTGGTCAGCGCAGAATCAGTGGGCCGAAGGGCCTGTTTCCACACTGCATTTATAAACTGGACTAAAATAACTAAACTAAACTAAACTACTGGCTTCATATGACACTGACTGCCCAGAGATGTGACACCAACCTCTCAGACCCAGTCATCTTCAGCTCTTTCCTTTCATCATGCAGTCAGAAGTTAGAGCATTTGCTTGTGATTGCACCATAGATAATTCCTACTCAAAAAAATCAATGCAGTCAGGGAAACATTCAGACTTGGATCGAGTAACATTTGCTTCACCAAAGAGCCAAAGAATGACCAGCTCCAAGAGAACATCTCACTATTGGCATTCAATAGCTTGACTATCCCTGCCCCCCACCAAGAACATCCTTGGGGCCATTACAGACCAGACCTCAATTGGACCAGTCACTTAAAATGTAAGATCACATCACGGACATGACCAATTGCCTCAGTTCCTGTCAACACAATGCCTTGGTCCACATTTGAAATCAGCAGCTTGATGAAATACTCTGCACACACCCGATGAAGTGTATCTGCATCAACTCCCAAGCAACTCAACACCATTCAGAAGAAAACGGTCTGCCTGATAAACCACCCAAGACTTTGCTGGCTCTACTTCTATCAACACGATCTCCCAGTTCACAAGCATTTTAACTCCCTTTCTCACTCCCAAAGCTGAAGAAGCGTCTCAACCCGAAACGTCACCTATTTATTTTTTCTCCAGAGATGCTGCCTGACCTGCAGAATTACTGCAGCTTTATGTGGCCATACTGACCATTCTGTCCTGGGCCTCATCCACTGTCAGAGTGAGACCACACGCAAATTGGAGGAGCAGCACATGTTTCGTTTGGGCATCTTACAACCTAGTGCTATGAACGCTGGTTTCTCTAATTTCAAGTAACCCTTGCATTCCCTCGCCCCTCCCCCCCCCCCCCCACACACACACACACACACCACACCTACTCATCCTACTAGTTCCATTGTTCAGATCCTTGCAACCCTTCATTATCATATCTTCCCCAGCCAACAATGGACCGTTATGCGCTCCGTCCTTCCTTGGTCATCTGATGGCGGCCCTGCTTTGTTCCAGCCTTTTCTCACCTCCGGTTCCCTCCCCTCTACTTTCAGTCTGAAGAAGGGTTACCCGACCCGAAAGGTCACCTATACCTTTTCTCCAGAGATGCTGCCTGACCCGCTGAGTTACTCCAGCACTTTGTGTCCATCTTCGGTAGATACCAGCATCTGCAGTTCCTTTCTACATACCATTTCCTGGCTGCAGTTTGTACAAAGTACAAAATTGTCGCTCATCGAGCCTATTCCAACCTCCCAAGCCGGCAGCCTCGACCACTGAAGGCAAGGAGAGCAAGTACACTACAGCTCCATCACCTGAATATTCCCCTCCGGGTAACACACTTCCTTAATGTGTCAATGTATTGCTGAACTTTAATTGTCATTAGATTGAGAGACTGGAAATCTCCACTCAACTAGGCTGTGACACCACCATCCCCACAAGGACTGCAGCCTACCATCACCTTGAGCGATCGACAATGAACATTAGTATAAGAAAATAACTGCAGATGCTGGTACAAATCGAAGGTATTTATCCACAAAATGCTGGAGTAACTCAGCAGGCCAGGCAGCATCTCAGGAGAGAAGGAATGGGCGACGTTTCGGGTCGAGACCCTTTCTTCAGACACTAGACCCGACAGCCGTATCCATATGTCATAAATGTGTGTGTGTGTGTGTGTTTTTTAAAATAAATATTTGTGGGTTGTGTTCTCAGAATTATGAAATCTCCAACGTCAGCGATTCAACAAAGCACAAGCTGCTGCAGATGTGCCCGTAGAAAGCATTTCATCCAGAGGCACCACAGCAGGGTCTGGGAACAGCTCCATCCAAGACCGCGAGAAATTGCTGAGAATCGTGGATACAGCCCAGACCATTGAAGCATACAAGATGTGTAGGAAGGAACTACAGATGCTGGTTGGAGATGGACAGAAAATGCTGGAGGAACTCAGCGGGGCAGGCAGCATCTCTGAGAACAGGTGACTTCGGGGTCGGACGAGGTGTCTCGATCTGAAACATCACTTATTCAATTTTCTCCAGAGATGCTGCCTGACTTGCTGAGTTACTCCAGCATTTTGTCTCCATCTCCCTACCATTGACTCCATTTGCGTCTCACACTGCCGCGGCAAGGCCACGAGCATAATCAAGGAAGAGTCGCCCCCTGGCCACTCCCCCTTCTCCGCTCTCCCTTCAGGGAAGAAGTATAGAAGTGTGACAATGATTCAGGGACAGTTTCTTCCCAGCTGTTATCAGGCAACTGAACCCTCGACCCAACAACTAGAGTGGTCCCGAGCTACTATCTACCTCATTGTGGACCCTCAGATTATCTTTAATCAGACTTTACTGGACTTCCAATGTCCACTTATACTTTATTGTCACATGTACCCAGGTGCAGCAAAGTTTTTAGTTTTTGGGTTAGTTTAGAGATACAGCGCAGAAACAGGCCCTTCGGCCCACCGGGTCGGCGTCGACCAGTGATCCCCGCACATTAGCACCATCCTACAAACACTAGGGACAATTATTACATTTGCCCAGCCAATTAACCTACAAACCTGTACGTCTTTGGAGTGTGAGGGAGGAAACCGAAGATCTCGGAGAAAACCCACGCAGGTCACGGGGAGAACGTACAAACTCCATACAGACAGCACCCGTAGTCGGGATCGAACCTGACAGTGTCTCCGGCGCTGCATTCGTTGTAAGGCAGCAACTCTACCACTGTGCCACCGTGCATACAATCAGCATACAGTTTTTGCATACGATCCAATAATATCATAACAGCAGACCTCACCTAGGCAGTTCACAAAGGATCTCCACGTTTCTGGGGCCAAGAGAATTTCATAAGTTCCCGGTACAGTCTAATCTTCTCGAAGTGGCAAACCAGGCCTGCCTCCGCACGTGGCCAAAGACAACCCACCGGGTCCCTCTTTGTTCTCGGCAGCCCCCTGCCGGGTCCCTGTTATACTTGGTGGCCCCCTGCCGTTCCCTTTTCATTCTCGGCGGCACCCTTCCGGATCCCTTGTTATTCTCAGCGGCGTGGCCCACTGCATTGCTCACGGACCGCCAGGTCGTACGGCTCCGCGGCGCATCCCGGAAGCCTTCATCTTGAAACTAAACATTATTCCCTTCATCCTGTATCTGCACACTGTGGACAGCCCAATTGTAATCATGTACGGACACAAAATGCTGGAGTAATTCAGCGACACAGGCAGCATCTCTGGAGAGAAGGAATGGGTGATGTTTCGGGTCGAGACCCTTCTTCAGACTACACATGTAATCATGTCTGGTCTTTCTGCTGACTGGATAGCACGCAACAAAAAGCTTTATACCCTACCTCGGTACACGTGACATTAAACTAAACTGATCTATTGAGCCCCGTGTTTACGAACCTCTTGTGCTGCTGCTAGGAAAATTTTTATTATTCCGCTTGGTACATATGAAAAAACGCTCTTGACTGATGAACACAAGTATTGAGCGAGTTCTGTGTTTCTCACACTTCCAAGTGACTTGCTATCTGGTGCCATCTATAGGGCACCTGTGGCCTCAGGAGTTGAATGTTTTACAAGCGATTAAGTACTTTGTGAAGTGTAATCACGAGCGTAATGTAACATGGCACACAAGTATCGGTGGTGGGCAAAGCATCTGCAATTGGTTAAGTTACACTGATAAAAGTCACCACCCCTCCTAACTACGACACGTTCTTGTGGAAGGATAGTCCATTTGAAAAACTGTGTTCCAATGATTCCCTTACTAGTGAATTTAAGAGCCAAAACATAAAATAAACTGACTACAAATTGATTCCAATAAAATTCAAGAGGTAGATTTCTACGTAGATAATCTACGTAGACGTAGATTAAAATCGACGTTTTAAAATGACAAGCATTGAAATGCATACATTTTCTAAATGAACATTGACAGTGCTAAAATCATCTCCTTGTCTGGAAATCCTTATTTGCCAAGTAAAAGAAAAACTTCAACGAAGTATCTCCTAAAATAATACCATATGCTTATTGTTCCATTATTTTTTAAAAACTTAATTGGAAGAAGGCTGCAGAAATTGAAAATGCTTTTTTAAAGGATTTAATCCAATTGAAGGAAATAAGAAGATTTTTTGGATCACCATTTATTGGTTAGCATCAAGTAAAGACGTACAGGTATGTAGGTTAATTGACTGGGTAGTATGTAAAAATTTGTCCCTAGTGTGTGTGGGATAGTGTTAATGTGCGGGGATCGCTGGACGGCGCTGTCTCAGTGGGCCGAAGGGCCTGTTTCCGCGCTGTATCTCTAAATCTAAAAATCTAAAATCTAAACAAAGTCTGAAGAGTGGCCCCATCTAAAGGGTCCCAACGCTAAACATTGCCTACCACGTCCTCCAGGCGTGCTGCCTGACCCTCTGAGTTATTCCAGCACTTTGTGTCCCACATCCGTAGTCTCATGTGTCGCCATCAAATAAATAATAATGATTTTGGTAACAGGATTAAGGATTAAGCAGAGGAAATCCCATTCAGTATTTTTATGATGCCATAAATATGTGGCTTCTTCCCTAAAGCCATCAGGTTATTAAACACAACAACCTCCGATAAGCTCTGAACTACATAGACTATTTACTGTCATTATTGCATTATTGTTGTTTGTTTGTTATTTTATGTGTACATATGTGTGTGTGTGTGTGTGTGTGTGTGTGTGTGTGTGTGTGTGTGTGTGTGTGTGTGTGTGTGTGTGTGTGTGTGTGTGTGTGTGTGTGTGTGTGTGTATATATATGTCTGAAGTCTGAAGTCTGAAGAAGGGTCTCGACCCGAAACGTCGCCCATTCCTTCTCTCCTGAGATGCTGCCTGACCTGCTGAGTTACTCCAGCATTTTATAAATATATATATATATGTATATATATATACACACACACACACGTCACCCATTCCTTCTCTCCAGAGATGCAGCCTGTGTCGCTGAATTACTAGCATTTTGTGTCCGTACATGATTACAATCCGGCTGTCCACAGTATATATATATATATATATCTACGCACACACATACACACACACAGAACTTTTTTCTCGTTTATTATATTGCTTACAGTGTACTATGTTTACATATTCTGTTGTGCAACTACAATTGTTCTATCTGGGACATTGGACAATAAAACACTTTTGACTCTTGACGTCTCTTGTTCCAATTAAAGTTATTTTATCCCATTATTATTATTTGGAAACATAATCCTTGCACAGCATTTCTGTTTTTTTTTGAGAAACTTGCCAGCATCCTGCTCCTAATCTTAAAACAGAGTAAACAAATAAAAAATTGAAACTCAATAAATGCTGATGGAAACTGCGGCTCGAGTAATTGCCTATTACAAAACAACGATAGTAGTGTAGTGGTATATATTATATCAAAATGCAACGTGCATTGACAGAGTGGATTCATGAATCACAGTGTGGATAACCTACACCGCAAGATCGTCACAAAATGCTGGAGTAACTCAACAGGCCAGGCAGCATCTCTGGAGAAAAGGAATAGGTGACGTTTTGGGTCGAGACCCGTCTTCAGACTGACAGACTTCAGTCACCTATTCCTTTTCCCCAGTGAAGCTGTCTGACCCTCTGAGTTACTCCAGCTTTGTGTGTCTATCTTCGGTTTAAACCAGCATCTGCACTTCCACCTACACAAGGCAAAAAATGTTCATTGATATTATTTAATACATCCTTTTCAAAGGAATCATGTCACTGAAAGCACATGTTAGTAAGCAAAAAGCCATTTTTTAAGTTCCAACTAATTATTAGGAAATCATCTTGTACATTCCCTAGACAACATTAAATTCTCACTTGACAATTGATTTGCCAAAGCATATATTATGAATTACGGGACAATCAGGTTTACAGAAGACTTAAGGGAGAAGGCAGTTATGAGTAATGATTATAAATGTTCTTTCCAGTTGCCAGCATTGGAGGGCCTGTGCTGAAGAGAGAGGTGGGACAGGCTAGGACTTTATTCCTTGGAGCCTTGGAGGCTGAGGGGTGATCTTGTAGAGGTTTATAAGATCATGAGGGGGATAGGTAGGGTAGATGCACAGTCATTTACCCAGAGTAGGGGAATCAAGAACCTGAGGACATAGGTTTACAATGAGAGGGGGAAGATTTAAAAGGAATCCGAAGGGCATTTTTTTCACACAGAGGGAATGAGCTGACAGAGGAGGTAGTTGAGGCAGATACTATAACAACATTTAAATGTCATTTGGAAAGGTACATAGATGGGAAAGGTTTAGTAAAGGTAAAGTGCTTTCCAAAAATCTGGCTTGAAAAATGTAATTTCTTTTTGGAAAATTAACAAAGGTGCAGGTAATGGAATAAAATATCTATTTGTAAATGTTTGCAGTGGTAGAGTTGCTGCCTTACAGGGCTTACAGCGCCGGAGACACGGGTTCAATCCCGACTACGGGTGCTGTCTGTATGGAGTTTGTACGTTCTCCCCATGACCTGTGTGGGTTTTCTCCGAGATCTTCGGTTTCCTCCCACACTCCAAAGACATACAGGTATGTAGGTTATTTGGCTTGATATAAGTGTAAATTGTCCCTAGTGTGTTTTTGATAGTGTGAACATGCAGGGGCTGCTGGTCGGTGATGAATCTGTGGGCCAAAGGGCTTGTTTCCGCGCTGTATCTCTAAACTAAACTAAACTGTATAAACATAGAAACATAGAAAATAGGTGCAGGAGTAGGCCATTCGGCCCTTCGAGCCTGCACCGCCATTCAATATGATCATGGCTGATCATCCAGCTCAGTAACCTGTACCTGCCTTCTCTCCATACCCCCTGATCCCTTTAGCCACAAGGACCACATCTAACTTCCTCTTAAATATAGCCAATGAACTGGCCTCAACTACCTTCTGTGGCAGAGAATTCCACAGACTCACCACTCTCTGTGTGAAGAAATGTTTTCTCATCTCGGTCCTAAAAGACTTCCCCCTTATCCTTAAGCTGTGACCCCTGGTTCTGGACTTCCCCAACATCGGGAACAATCTTCCCGCATCTAGCCTCTCCAACCCCTTAAGAATTTTATATGTTTCAATAAGATCCCCCCTCAGTCTTCTAAATTCCAGCGAGTACAAGCCTAGTCTATCCAGTCTTTCTTCATATGAAAGTCCTGCCATCCCAGGGATCAATCTGGTATAAAGTAATTACTGTTCGATTATCTATTACTTAATGCTCAAATTAACTGTTTGTTCTTGTTCATTCAGCCGATAACTCGTCATTCAGTCAAACAAAGCTGGAAAACAGTATTACCCAAGGTCAACTATCATTTGTTAAATGGCACAGCAACGCTGTTAATCTTCTAGTCCAGCTTTCCCGCAATAACAGAATTGCCTTGGTTGTGAACCTTGCCAAGAACGAGAAGTCCTTGTAGTATAATGTGTAAAGACTTGTACCCCAGCCCAAATTCTCCCTTTTTACAATTCTAAAGTACAATATTTAGCATGAAACATGCGCAGTATACCGAGGCCAATTAACCTACGAGGTGCCACATCTTTGGGATGTGGGAGGAAACTGGAGCATCCAGAGGAAATCCAAGCAGTCACTGGGAGAAGACGCAAACTCCACACAGCCGGGCACCCGAGGTCAGTATCGATCACGGGTCTCTGGCCCTGAGAAGCAGCAGCTCTACCCGCTGCGCCACTGAAAAGCTTTTTTTTCCCTCTGGATATTTCCTCTCGGTGTTAAGTTCAAGTTACTTTTTAGTTTAGCTTAGTTTAGAGATACAACACGGAAACAGGCCCTTTGGCCCACCGAGTCCACGTCGATCAGCGATCCCCGCACACTAACGCTATCCTACACACACTGGGGACAATTTACAATTTTATCAAGCCAATTAACTTACAAACTGACACGCCTTTGGAGTGTGGGAGGAAAGCCGAGCTCCCGGAGATAATCCACGTGGTCGCAACGAAAACATAAAACTCCATACAGGCAGCACTGTTAGTCAGGATCGAACCCGGGTCCCTGGCGCTGTGAGTCAGCAACTCTACCACTGTGCCACCGTGCCACCCCGAAATGCAAAAGCTAAACACTTCAGAAGCTTACAATCTGAAGTAAAAATCAGAAATTGATAGATATACTCTGCAGCTCAGGCAATGTCTATGAGGAGAGAGGCAAAGTTAATATTTCAGGTGAAGAACCTTTCATCAAGGGAGCATCCGTGTGCAGAGAAAGTGTGTCCTTGTTTCGGGTCAATGCTCCGCCATCCATTTCATGACTAAAAGGAAAAGCGGTCGGTCACTGGTTAATGCGAATTAGCTAAAATCATTGAAATGTGCATGCAGGTCAGCACACATGATGAACATGACAAATATTTGAAAGGGGTTCACACCAGAAAAGGATTCTGTTACTGATTTCTATTTCCAAACTATTTTGATATCTGAACAGGCCATGGTTGTGAACTGTGTAGATAATGAGCTGAGTAGTGCAGTATATTTATATATCGAAGACTGACATGGGAATTTGTCACACCCTCATCTCCACAAGTGTGCTATCGGACTGCGGGTGGAAGCCACGCTGTCATGTTCCCTTCCTGAAAGGTAGGAATGCACTGCATGCTTGCATATTTCCCTCATCAATCTCATCTCCAAATGGGGCATCACATTGCCAAAGTGCTGATAGACAATAGACAATAGACAATAGGTGCAGGAGGAAGCCATTCGGCCCTTCGAGCCAGCACCGCCATTCAATGTGATCATGGCTGATCATTTTCAATCAGTACCCCGTTCCTGCCTTCTTCCCATACCCCCTGACTCCGCTATCATTAAGAGCTCTCTCTTGAATGCATTCAGACAATTGGCCTCTGAGGCAGAGAATTCCACAGATTCACAACTCTCTGACTGAAAACGTTTTTCCTCATCTCAGTTCTAAATGGCCTACCCCTTATTCTTAAACTGTGGCCCCTGGTTCTGGACTCCCCCAACACTGGGAACATGTTTCCTGCCTCTAACATGTCCAACCCCTTAATAATCATATACGTTTCGATATGTCCAATCAGCATTTTAATGCTTTCTCCTCATCTGTTACACACCAAAGGTTGGTACAGTGAGGAATAAAACTATCGCCTAGTTTTTCCCCGTTATCTGTAGGCCTTTTTGATTGGGAAATTGGATTGAAGGGTGAGTTAATTATATCATTCCTCAGCTTGCAACTAAATGACTCCTACCAATGACACAAGGCAGGTCACGGAACAGATGCAGGTCAATTGCCAGAGCTCCTGTATTTACAGCATTTTGCACTTCATTGTTACCAAGTTTTGCTGCCTTTTGATTTTTGGCCATTGATTACAGAAGGTGTTTAGGTTTTATTTAATATATGAGTTTAGAAGGATGAGGGAAGACCTCATTGAAACATACAGAATAGTGAAAGGCTTGGATAGAGTGGACGTGGTGAGGATGTATCCACTCGTGGGCGAGTGTAGGACTAGAGGTCATAGCCTCAGAATTAAAGGACGTTCTTTTAGGAAGGAGATGAGGAGAAATTTCTTCAGACAGGGGGTGGTGAATCTGTGGAATTCTTTGCCACAGAAGGTTGTGGAGGCCAGGTCAGTGGATATAAGGCAGAGATAGATAGATTCTTGACTAGTACAGGTGTCAAAGATTACGGGGAGAAGGCAGGAGAATGGGGCTAGGAGGGAGAGATAGATCGGCCATGATTGAGTGGCGGAGTGGACTTGATGGGCCAAATGGCCTAACTCTACTATTCATTATGACATTATGACCTTAGTATTGCGAAATACAGACACCCCAAGCAATAGGTGACTTACGTAAACTCGCACTTACGTACACAATTCTGTTCTCATTCCCTAGTGTAATCAAGGCAGTTTGCAGTTTCCACAACACTGTACCATCACTGTACCATTACATCGGAAATAAGCCGGCAATGGTAGCAATGCCGACCCCGAAGGCCGTGCGCCACAGAAACTGAGAGTTAATACTCTCGGTGAGTTATTTCGGGCAGGGGATGGGAATAGTGATTCCGACGCGTAAAATCTGACATACGCAATGGGTTCACGGAACGTAAACCTTACTTAAGTCAGGGAGTGCCTGTACACACCACCAAAATCAATGCCATTCAGCATCATTATTAGTCATATTTGGCATGTATGTTTAAAATTGCCACTCTTTGTTTTCGGGCAGATTTATTCGAAGGTTTTAAGTGTTGGCCAGTGATATTAGTGAGCTAACTCATGCAAAAGCTGGATAACAATAAGGAACAGCATGTTCCACAAACTGCTGCAATCCAAGGAGAAAGACTTGTCTTGGAATTCAAGAAACAGCATAGCATACAATATATGATTTTTAAACTTTATATTCCATGCGGGAGAGAGATGAGGTAATATTTGCCCATGACTTCTGATTATATATGGCATCTCAGTCCTTTGAATCTGATGTCCAGATATGAATATGCAGAAACATGGTGTTTAGTCAGAAATATTCCTGGCACAAAATAAAAACACTGTTCCTGAATAAGATTCTGACACTGTAAAATTGGCAAGCATTTCAATACGTTACATTGCAGGAAGACAGGAGTTATACTCGTTTGCTGAGGGTTGTGGAAAAATGTAGGTCAGCTCTTCAGAGTACATCTTAGTCGACATGTAATTGTCAGATAACAGACGGGAGTAACAGCAGTAATCGACCAGAGGAATCTGACCAGTGCCTCTGCAATGTGCAGAATGCACAGCAGGCTGAGAACACTAAGTCTTCTTTGGTTTCGTGATCATGCAATGTTTAACTAGACTTTTGCTATCTGGGAAGTCTAGACTGGAAATCAGTTTCCCCAAACAGGGAAGGGAAAATATAATCATTGTAAAATGGAAAGTTGGTGTTCTGTGCCATGGATATTTTGCTATTTTAATGTTAACTTCTGGACATATGCCTCAGAATAAAATGACTTAGCTTTACAGTGATGAGGAGGAACTTCTTCAGTTAGAGGATGGTGAAACTGTGGAATTCATTGACATAGACAGCCATGTGAGACAAAGTCATTTGGTATTTTTAAAGTGGAGGTTGATAGGTTCTTGACGAGTAAGGGCGGAAAAGGTTATGGGAGAGAGTTGGATTTAGCTCTTAGGGCTAAGGGAATCAAGGGATGTGGGGGAAAAAGCCAGAACAGGGTACTGATTTTGGATGATCAGCCATGATCATATTGACTGGCGGTGCTGGCTCGAAGGGCCGAATGGCCTACTCCTGCACCTATTTTCTATGTTTCTATGTTCTATGTTTCTGTGGGAAGAAGGCAGGAGAATGGAGTTGAGAGGGACAAGATAGATCAGCCATGAATAGCAGAGCAGGCATGATGGGCTGAATGGCTTAAATCTGCTCCTATGCCTTATGGTACGTTATGTTGCTTGATCCACTGAGTTAATCCAGCACACTGTTTCTCTTTCAGCTGTATGGTATTTTGTATGTTGTAACAAAAGACTTAAAATTGAAGTATTTTCAGAAATTACCAAATTCCTAAAGACTACACTCTGTTCATCGTAAATAAAAAGTGCTGGAGTAACTCAGCGGGTCAGGCAGCCTCTCGGGAGTTCACGGAAAGGTGACTTTTCAGGTCAGTCTGGAACACCACCGAACCATTCTCTCCAGAGACGCTGCCTGACCCGCTGAGTTACTCCAGAACCGTGTAGGTTTTTTGTTAACCAACATCTGTAGTTCCTTGTTTCTACACTGTTCATCGTTTTGTCTGATTAAACTACATTAAGCGCAAAAAAGAGTAAATAGTAAGATAGTTCATAAAGTTTGAACCTGCCAAACTTTGATGCATCTGAAGTGATGTTATACACACAGTAGACACCGGTCAATGCAATACGCATTGACACCGGTCAATACGCTTAATGCATACCGAAATTTCAGATCTCCTAATGGCCACCAAATCCTAAAATATTATTACTATAAGGATGGCACAGTGGCGCAGCGGTAGGGTAGCTGCCTTAAGGCACTGGTTTCGATCCTGACTGTACGGAGTTGTACTTTCTCCCCGTGACCACGTGGGTTTTTCCCCAGTGCTCGGTTTCCTCCCATACTCCAAAGACATACGGATTTGTAGGTTAATTGGCTTCGGTAAAAGTAAAATTGTAAATTGTAATAGAGTGTAAGATTGTTCTGGTGTACGGGGATTGCTGGTAGCATGAATACAGTGGCCCAGAGAGCCTGTATCTCCAATATAAATTAAACTAAGAGCTGATACTGGGGAATTATTTACCCTCTCTATACCTCTTATAATTTTCATGTACCTCCATCAGGTCACACCTCTGCTTCCTTTTCTCGAGGGGATATTAACCCAGCCTATCCAGTCTCACCCCGTAACTAAAGCAACCTGCGATAGTCCTGGGGACTTATTAAGCCTCATGGGCCCCATGATATCTAATTCATTCCCCTTCTACATAACAACATGCTCTAGATTATTCATGTTCACCTCCCTCAACTCAGTCTTCAATATTCTTCTCCTTGAGGAACACAGATGAGAAGTCTCCATTTTGGACCTTGCATGGCCTGACACATACATTATCCAAGGTGACTCTTCTTTTCCTGGCTCTGCTCTTGCTTCTGATAAAGTTATAGAATGTCGTGGTATTCTCTTTAATATTATTTGCCAAGAATATTTCGTGGTCTCTTTCTGCCCTCCTACTTTCTTAAGTCTTCTCCTACACATACTATATTCCTCAAGTGGCTTCCACCATCCCAGTTACTTAGATCTCCAGAGTTACTCCAGCATTTTGTGCCCGTCTTTGGTGTAAACCAGCATCGGCAGCTCCTTCCTACGACTTACATTTGCCGTATGTTTCATAGAACAGAAAAGCACATGAACAGCCCCTTCAACCCACATATTCCATGTCGAACATAATGCCACGTTAAACACATCTCCTCTGCCTGCATGCGATCCATTTCCTTCCATTCCCTGCATATCTATGGTGGCGCAGCAGTAGAGTTGCTGCCTTACAGCAAATGCAGCGCCGGAGACTCAGGTTCGATCCTGACTACGGGCGCCGTCTGTACGGAGTTTGTACCTTCTCCCCGTGACCTGCGTGGGTTTTCTCCGAGATCTTCGGTTTCCTCCCTCACTCCAAAGACGTACAGGTTTGTAGGTTAATTGGCTGGGCAAATGTAAAAATTGTCCCTAGTGGGTGTAGGATAATGTTAGTGTGCGGGGATCGCTGGGCGGCGCGGACTCGGTGGGCCGAAGGGCCTGTTTCTGCGCTGTATCTCTAAATCTAAAAAAAAATCTACGTGCCTATCAAAAAGCTTCTGAAATGCCACTTTGGTACCTGCCACCACCACCACAGGCAGCACATTCCAGGCACCCACCACTCTCGATGTAAAAACTTGCCCCACATATCTCCTTTAAACGCTGTCCCTTTTACCTTAAAGTTCTGCCTTCTAGTCCTTGACATTTTGACCCTGGGAAAAAGATTCTGACTGTCTACCTTATCTGCGTCTTTGATAATTTTAAATACTTTTATCAGATCTCCTCTTCGCCTTTGACGTCCCAGAGAAAACAATCCAAGATTGTCCAGCTGCTCGTTATAGATAACACTGTCTAACCCAGGCACCATTTTGGTAAACCGATTCAGCACCGTTTCCAAAGCTTCCACATCCTTCCTGTAGATGGGATGACCAGAACTGCACACAATGCTCCAAATGCAGCCTAAGCCAAGTCCCATGTTTCCTTCCATAGCTTGCTTTTCCAAACTTGCTATGTCCACACTTGTTTCTTCAGGTATATTTCAGCATGCGTTTCAGCGTGTGTTTCTTGTGATCTCTATGAATCACCTGACCTTCATGAGTCAGTAAAGGAAAGGTTCCCAATAACCCATAGACAGAATATCAAAACATGTTAGATGGAACAATAAAATGTTCACAATGACCAGTACAAACAATAAATGTCATAAAGTTATTATAGTGGAAAATGACATTATGATATGACCAAAAATAAAAATCTAGAAACTATTAAAATGGTGCATTTACATAGCGCCTTTCTCGATCAGTCGATGTCCCAAAGAATCGCTTCGGAAGATAATTTTATTTTGTAATGTAGGAAACACAGTAGCAATCTGACCATAATTGGGTCCCATCAACACATATTTTTCAACGCCCAGATCTACTTGCAGTCTGAAGAAAGGTTCCGACCCAAAACGTCACCTATTCCTTTTCTCCAGAGATGCTGCCAGACCCACTGAGTTACTCCAACATTTTGTGTCTACTTTCATGGCGTTGGTTCTGCGATGAATACTGGCAACGACGCACCTGGCATAAGGTGGCTGTGGTGGGGTGTGTATCATGTGCAGGCAGGCGAGATTAGTTTAATTTGGCATAGACAACTGAAGATGTGTCTGAATGGTAGCACCTAGTGGTCATCCCCAAGAACAACACCAGTCAATTGTAGTGCAAACCCTAGGGATTGTAACGTCCAGTCCTACTAATCAATCTGGGCTGAAGGGCCTGTTCCTGCAGTTTAAGAATAAGAGGTAGGCCATTTAGAACTGAGATGAGGAAAAACTTTTTCAGTCAGAGAGTTGTGAATCTGTGGAATTCTCTGCCTCAGAAGGCAGTGGAGGCCAATTCTCTGAATACATTCAAGAGAGAGCTGGATATAGCTCTTAAGGATAGCGGAGTCAGGGGGTATGGGGAGAAGGCAGGAACGGGGTACTGATTGAGAATGATCAGCCATGATCACATTGAATGGCGGTGCTGGCTCGAAGGGCCGAATGGCCTCCTCCTGCACCTATTGTCTATTGTCTATTGTGACGTTTCAGGTTGAGACTTTTCTTCAGAATATATATATATATATATATATATATATACACACACACACACACACACACACACAAGCACACATACACATAAAAACAAACAAACAATAATAGCACTAATAGGAAGGTTGATCAAGAGAAAGGTGACCAAATATAAGATGTGGAAAAAATATCAGGAATGAAAATAGAAAAGCCACTAACTGCGAATAACATGACATTTTCTAATTCTTCCTCGATGACTCTCCTATACACAAATATACTGGAAAAGTAAGCCTCAAGTTTGATTGTTTCCGTAATTGATTTTGGCACTTTGCAATTTAAGTTTGTGTTTGAAGGGAAAATAGCTAATAGCAAACATCTGGTGTTGATCTAAGAACCCAGTTGTGTCATGTTAGGCAGTATTCCAGTCCCAGCGATTTTCCAAATAACAATTGCATTTATATAAAGTTTCAAAAAAAATTACTGTTGTGAGCAAAACATGTTATTAACACTTTGAAACACAATTTGATCAGGTCAAGATCTATTCACTGACATTTTACATCTGGTATTAGTTACAGAAATGTCACTAGTATTGTTCCTTGTTAACATTTTTTAAAAGCTTGAAAAATAAAGCACAATGAAAATTGCCTATTTTTGATTGCCGATCGTTTTGATCTTTAGTGATAACATCAATTTATCACAAAAAATCAAAATGGTTGCCAATTGGAAATAGGCATCTTTAATTCAACTTTACTTTTAAATATTTTATTACAACATCAATTGTGATAGATTGGTTAAGTTGCCGTTCTTACATCTTTCCCACATACAATTTACATTGCCTTCAATGGAGATGAATATCAGGAATGTTGTGAAAGGGGAAATTGTATCATTATTACCCCTAATCACAATTAAGACTCAGGTATAAACCATTCCTACTATAATACGTAATTACCGATATTCAGTGCCATACTTGTTAAAGCTTTTGGCTAGCTCTATCTGTCTGCATATTTTTTCAGTAAGATACAATCCAACAACTGCTTACAGTTAATGAACTGCGCAATTTGTTCATATTTGATTTTGATAACGCTAATTATCCTTATTGAGAATACTGCAGAGCCTTTTAGTGTTATTCTGCCATTGAATACTTGCGTTTAATGGCCACTTGCAATGTCTTGAATACTGGCAACATTGTTAAAAGTTACAAAAGACCTGCTTATATTACAACTGTGCAACACCATTTTATCATGCTTCAGGAAAGTAAGCCTGTTACAAAATTACTTTGTGCCAATAAATAACAAAGCCAAACCCTCATCTCACTTTACCGATAGAACAGGAGGTGCATATTTAAGTATTAAAAACATCAGGAAATCTGCATTTGTAACCAGAATAAGTATTTTAGCATAAGCCTTGGGCACGTAATTCAATACTGGCAAGCACTTCAAGTGAATGAAGACATCATTTTCAAATCAGATCATCCTCAATTAAGCTACATTCAATCTCAGAGGCTACAGCGTAAATGTACCTTGACTGCCAATCTATGAAGATTCACCTTTACATAGGGAAAATAAAACATTAGGATGAAGCGTTTAACAGCATCGCAAACCTTCTTTTGACCATGAATTCATCTGGGTCACATACCCGACTGCAACTAATTTTATCTACAAACAAATGTCACCAATCAATAGATTAAAATGTTGGCAACGTATTAAAATCAATGGTGTTTTATTGAAGTTCCCTTACCTTGGCACAGTGATACAAAACTTTTGATCGCCACATTAATTTTCCAATAATAATAACCTGGTGACCTGTTATTTTAAGAGTAATTAGTAACACTTGGGACAGTAGTTCGAAAAGTTGATCACTCTTTCACACTCTGCAAGTTCAGCCAGTCCTGAACTTTTAACCATCCTTGCATTTTGTGCTTAACAAAAATGGCGGATATCTCAGCATCTCTTCCCCGCCATAGGAGTTGGCTAAATAATTGGAAATCGGTAACTGCAACTCAATCTCCATGCTGCCAAACATTTTTAACTCTCCTTCCCATTCTGACCTTTCTGTCCTGATTCTCCTCCACTGTCAGAGTGAGGCCACAAACAAAATGAAGGAACAGCGCCTCATATTTCGCTTTTGCAGCTTACAACTCAGCGGTATGAATTTTGATTTCTCTAATTTCAAGTAACCCTTGCATTCCCTCTTTCTCAGTCCTCCCCCCCCCCCCCCCCTAGTCATCCTGCTAGTTTCACAATTCATATCGCTTCATTATCACCTCTGCCAATCAACAAGGGACCATTGTGGGCTCTACCTTTCCTGAGTTATCGGTGCCAACTCCTATTTGTTCTGAACCTTTTCATACCTCTAGTTTCCCTCTCCCCTGACTCTCTGTCTGAAGAAGGGTCTCGGCCCAAGACGTAACCTACTCCTTTTCTCCAGAAATGCCGCCTGACCCGTTGAGTTACTCCAGCATTTTGCGTTTAACTACAATTCAATTCAATTAATGTATTAGTGAGCTTTTGTCCCACATATATAAATAGGAGGTAAAAAGTTGTTTCTTACTTCCATTGCCTTTAAAATGCAGCCAAACACAGAACATTTTGACGGAAACGAGTTAGACTTTGGTTGGAGTACTTAGCTACAGATATTTATCTTTCTCCAGCTGCTTTTTAGCACAATAATAGAAATACTAAAACATACTTATATCTAGATTATGCTTATTATTATGTAAAACCGAGGTACAGTGGGCTTTGTTTTGCATGCTATCCAAACAGATCAGATAAACCATACATAGATACAATCAGTTCAAAGTCGTACAATAGATAGAGCAAAGGGGAAGATACAGAGTGCAGAATATAGTTCTCAGCATTGTAGCACATCATCTCCATAGGCACAGTCCAAAGTCCTCAATTGGGTAGAGGTGAATCAGACGGTAACCTGGCCTCCGGAAAGATCGTCCAGAGGCCTGATAACAGAGAAGAAACTGTCCCTCTGTGATCTATTTGTTTAGCTTTGGTATTAAATCAATAAAAAGATTAAATCATAGCTGGCCACTTAAAAATATTACTTCGTAGAGTATGTTACAAATTCAATGGCAGGATGTGTGCAGTAATAACTAGAAAAGCACCTTTTAAGGCACAACACATTAGATAGAGAGCTCAGTGCTGCGAAGCTTGGGTTTGTACATGACTTTGAATTGCACTCAAGATTGCTTTTCTCTTACATTCATGATAATAACATTGTTCGACTGAACACATTGTTGGTGGGACAGTAATTCCTTACAGTATAATGCAGTACCTTCAAGAACTACAAACCTTTACAAGCGTCAAATTAGCGTTCCTATAATTAATCCCATTATCACCGTTTTAATCAACGTTACACTTACCAACGTTTTGTTACCAACGATAATTGAATTAGTTTTGGCAAGCTTCAAATCCAGCTAACTTTCATAATGCACCAATACATAACATAGTCCTTACCTTTGTGGCTGCTGGACTTGCTGGGCAACGTGTTGTGCTTATTCATACAGCTAACAGATTGACCTTGTCTGTTCATAGTTGCGAGAGACTTGGAAACGCTGCTGATTGCTGGAGTCGCCCTTGTAGTGGGGCCAGGAATCCTGAAGGAAAAAACATGTTGGCTGGAGCGTAAATATGAAGCAGATTCATAGGGAAGAGACGGTCTGGGTTTAACCACAAATGGATGCAGCACTGAAATCACCAACGGAGAGGGGGGTGGGGGATGTGGAAATAAACTTTCAATTACACTGATCCACGTATAAGGACTAAAAGTTAAAGAAATTACCTCACCACTCGACAGAAATATGATAGGTCTGCAGGATTTCAGATCTTGTGGGTATTTTTTTATTTAACATTTAGAAATGTAGCTCAGTGGTCATTTTAACTCTAACTACAAGTACTAAAATGCACTTACCGTCAGGGATATATGCGGGGCAGGAATGGGCAGATCCCCAAGCCAAAATTATTATTTAACATAAGCCATCCACTACTGAATCACAAGCAGAGCGTGTCTACTGCTGAGTCGAGAATCCTAATCCCATAATTGAACAGTAGCGGAAGATAAAGAAATAACGCAAAACGGCGAGATTCGTACAGCCAAGGTATCTAAAGGAGGCGCTGCCTCAAAAAGGCAGCAAGCATCATCAAAGACCCTCGCCACCCTGGCCATAGAGTCACAGACCCTCACCAATGAATCTATGTGCACCACGTTGCTATGGCAAAACAGTCAACGTAATCAAAGACCTTTCCCATCTCGGTCGCAGTCATAGAGTCATAGAGTGATACAGTGTGGAAACAGGCCCTTCGGCCCAACTTGCCCACACCGGCCAACATGTCCCAGCTACATTTTCGTCCAGCCTGCCTGCGCTTGGTCCATCTCCCTCCAAACCTCCCCTATCCATGTTCTCGTTTCACTCCTGCCATCAGGTAGAACGTACGGAGTCTGAAAACCATGACCTTCAGGCTCAAGAAAAGCTTCTTCCCAACAACCATCAGGCTCTTGAACATGACAAAACACAGACTGATTTATTCACAAAATGCTGGAGTAACTCAGCAGGTCAGGCAGCATCTCGGGAGAGAAGGAATGGGTGGCGTCTGAAGAAGGGTCTCGACCCGAAACGTCACCCATTCCTTCTCTCCCGAGATGCTGCCTGACCTGCTGAGTTACTCCAGCATTTTGTGAATAAATCGATTTGTACCAGCATCAGCAGTTATTTTCTTATAAAACACAGACTGAACTATGAACACCGGTCAGCCTAAGGACTTCAGGCTTTTTTGCACTGTTATTGGAGTCATTGATTTTTTGATTTTTATGCTGTTTATTACATGTTATCTTATGAGTATTGTGTTTACAGGCCAGTTATGCTGGTGCAAGTAAGAATTTCATTATTCCGTTGTCGGTAGATAATGGTGATTAAACTTTTTGACACTTGGCTATTGACAGAACCTGTCTGAAGATTCAGGTCTTGACCCAAAACATCACCCATTCCTTCTCTCCAGAGATGCTGACTGTCCTGCTGAGTTACTCCAGCTTTTTATGTCCATCCTCTTCTAGTTTGTTCACCAAAGTTTACCAAAGATTGTCTATTTAATCATTTAAAAATATACATAATTTATTAAAAAAAGTGATGAATAAACCAAATAAGAATTGCAATTAAGAACGTTTCTATGATATCAATTTTTTAATTTATTGGTCCCAGGTTGGTCCTTGTTGTAGGCGGATCATCAGAACCATAGAGGAGGGCAAATATATATCAGCTTCAGTCAGAGAAAGGTCTCGACCTGAAAGGCCACCCATCCTTTTTCTCCAGAGATCCTGCCTGACCTGCTGAGTTACTCCATTAGTATGTGCCTGTCTTCGGTATATGCCAGCATCTGCAGTTCCTTTCTCCGCATTCAAATGTGTGTCTTTGCTACTCCTGGGTAGTTCCCTGAAACAGAGGATAACTTGCTTCTACCCCGGTTCTTTGAATTTGGAGGAGGCAGATGAGGCCGGTGTAGGACCAAAAGACTTTACCTCAGGTGAGCCAGTTGATGCTTGAATGGACAAGTTGGAAACTAGGAAAGTAGTGAATTCCCTCCATCATTTACATGGGGCCACGTTTGGAAAGAGAATTTTTGAATACCCTTGAACTATTTCCTCTTCGACTTGCTCCAGTCTCTTCCTGTGGTATAGCACCGAAAAGTAGCTGTTTTGGGTTTTGGGTCTACAGACGATGTGTTCTGCAGATTAGGGGTGACTGAGTGTAATTAAGGCCTCGCTGCTGGCCTGCCCGAAGATAACGATGGTGGTTCACATATTCTGATGGTGGATTTAGTGGATCCGCCAGAGAGAGAGATGGTAATATCTGCACGGTGCTTTGATGTGCCTGCTGTAGGCATTAGAACCATAGTGGAGGGCATGCAGGACAGTGTTTGAAAGACCGCAAAACCAGGAGGCACCAAAGACTGCAGATGCTGGAATGTGAACAAGTTGCCGGAGGAACTCGGCAGGTTAGGCAACATTTGCGGTAGAAAATTGACAAGCGGCATTTCAAGTCGGGAGCCTTCTTCTAGAGTTGAGCTCGCAAGTCTTATCTTGAGATTCAAATGTGTTTTTCCTCTACTCGCCCAAACCTGTGTTGGTGTACTGGAGACAATGGCGAATGTCATCGCCAACGCCTGCAATGGTTCCTAATATATGGAACTGGTCCAAGGACTTATCATGGACCTTCATTAGTCATAGAGTCATAGAGTCCTCCAGCATGGAAAAAGGCCCTTCGCCCCAACTTGCCCACACCGGCCAACATGTCCCATCTATACTCGTCCCACCCGTCTGTGTTTGGTCCATATCCCTCTAAACCTGCTCTAAGCACGTACCTGTCTAATTGTTTCTTAAATGTTGGAATAATCCCTGACTCAACCGCCTCCTCTGGCAGTTTATTCCATACACCTACCACAATAGACAATAGACAATAGGTGCAGGAGGAGGCCATTCGGCCCTTCGAGCCAGCACCGCCATTCAATGTGATCATGGCTGATCATTCTCAATCAGTACCCCGTTCCTGCCTTCTCCTCATACCCCTGACTCCACTATCCTTAAGAGCTCTATCTAGCTCTCTCTTGAATGCATTCAGAGAATTGGCCACCACTGCCTTTTGAGGCAGAGAATTCCACAGATTCACAACTCTCTGACTGAAAAAGTTTTTCCTCATCTCCGGTCTAAATGGCCTACCCCTTATTCTTAAACTGTGGCCCCTGGTTCTGGACTCCCCCTTTATGTGAAACTGTTACTACTCAGATTCCTATTAAATCTTTCCCCCCCTCACCTTAAACCTACGTCCTCTGGTTCTCGATTCCCCTACTCTGGGCAAGAGACTCTGTGCGTCTACCCAATCTATTCCTCTCATGATTTTGTACAACTCTATAAGATCATTCCTCATCCTCCTGCGCTCCAGGAAGTGGGTCCTAGCCTGCTCAACCTCTCCTTATAGCTCAGGCCCTCGAGTCCTGGCAACATCCTCGTAAATCTTCTCTGCACCCTTTCCAGCTTGACAGCATCATTATTATTGGATAACACAGTACATTGGGGGCAGGATGGTAGTGGATCTTTATTTTGTGGATGTTGAGCTTAAGCCTAGATAGTTTGCAAGTCAGAAATGCAACCACCCACCAATATACTTGAATAAATCCAAGGCTATCTTGTAGTTAAACCAGGACATTTAACTCAATGATTCAGCTTTAGCCATGAACTTAGTTCCTTCAAGGCAGAAGATGTCTGTGGCCCAAAAGTAAACCCATCCCACCGCCCTGCCAAATGCTTGTTCGTATGTACGCGTAGCACACAAGTCAGGCGTTCATAGATTAGAGAGGACCTGCATTTCAACCAGGTCACCCCTCAGCCTTCTTTGCTTCAGGTGAAACAACCACAGCCTATCCAATCTTGCTCCGTAACTAAGTCCTCCAATCCAAACAAAATCTTGGAAAATCTCCTTGGCACTCTCGACAATGCAACTCCCTTCCCATTGTGTGGCGACCAGACCCGCTCTCTGTACTCCGAGACCAGCCTGAGATCAGGTCGGAGATAGACACAAAATGCTGGAGTAGCTCAGCGGGGCAGGCAGCATCTCCGGATAGAAGGAATGGGTGACTTTTTGGGTCGAGACCCTTCTTCGGATCAGGTCTGTCGAACCTACATCGCAAAATATTCATGGCAATTTGCCCAAATAAATTGGACTAAGAGTTCACTGGGAAATGCCAACAGCTCCTTCCCAAAGGACAACAATTATTCCTGTGAGCAACAGGAAGTCTGGAACTGAAGTACAAACCTACAAGCATACTCCTCGGTAGAAATCCGTCGGTGATTTCCCAGCGATGTTCCACATCGAGTCAACATCTGAGCATGACCCAGTTGAATTCCCCACCAGTTCCGTTGTGACCTTAAAGTTTGCACACAATGGCAACTGCATTGAGATGTGATCAAAGTAAACTGAGCACATAATCAGCAAAGCTACAAGGTTTTTAAAAGTAGTAATAAATAGCTTGTGACCTATTTAAAGACGAGAAAAAAGTCCCTTCATTTTACATTTTCCAGAAGAAACTCAATTGTGAAGACTGAAAGAGGCCCCCATTCATCTCCAAGGTTTAGACTTATTATTGACATGTGTATCGAGGTACAATCCAGTTTTTTTGCGCATGTTATCTAATCAGATCAAATAGCACGATACATAAACACTGTCTGAATCAGTCTGAAGAAGGGTCTCGACCCGAAACGTCACCCATTCCTTCTTTCCTGAGATGCTGCCTGACCTGCTGAGTTACTCCAGCATTTTGTGATACCTTCGACACATAAACACAATCAAGTCAAACGCATGTACAACAGATAGAGCAAAGGGGAAGATGCAGAGTGCAAAATGTTGCTCCGAGCCTTGTGGAGCACCAGTGTCACGGACATAGCCCAATGCCCGCAATCGGGGCGGCAAGGTGGCGCAGTGGTAGGGTTGCTGCCTTACAGTGCTTGCAGCGCTGGAGACCCGGGTTTGATCCCGACTGCGGGTGCTGTCTGTACGGAGTCTGTACGCTCTCCCTCTGATCACATGGGTTTTCTCCGAGATCTTCGGTTTCCTCCCACACTCCAAAGACGTACAGATTTGTAGGTTAATTGGCTTGGTGTATGTGTAAATTATCCCTGGCGCGTGAAGGATAGTGTTAGTGTACGGAGGTCGGCATGGACTCAGTGGGCCGAAGGGCCTGTTTCTGCACTGCATCTCTAAAACTAAAACTAAATGGGGCAGAGGTGAATCGGATGGTACTCGAGCTTATGGAAGGACCATTCAGAAGCCTGGTAACAGAGGGGAAGAAGCGGCTCCAGAGTGTGGTGGTGCACACTTTCAAAGTGTTTCTATCTTCCGTCGGATGGCAGAGGGGAGAGGAAGGAATGAGTCCACCAGTTCTCTGCTTTTCTATTGTCAACTTACTTTTGTGGCTCTACCCAAATAAATCACATTCTCTGATGTTTAACACGAATTGGCTCTCAATTCTAAAACATTGTTCTTGTTTTTTTTAGCCTTTTCTGCACCTTCACTCCCCCTGAGCATCTTATCTCACACATTCTAAATACTTCAGCCAATTCTTACACACCAAATCATTGTCTTTATAAATCAAAACCATACTAAGGATTTTTCGGAAGACAGTTTATATCCGGTACTGACCTTAACACAAAATCAAATTTAGACACTTGCTTTTGGCATCTCATTCAGTTCAGTTTAGCTTATTATCGTCACGTGTACTGAGGTATAGTGAAAGGCGTTTTGTTGCATGCTGACCAGTCAGTGAAAGGACCAGATATGATTCAGATAGGAGTTTGAAGAAGGTGCTCGACCCAAAACGTCAACCATTGCTTCTCTCCAGAGATGCTGCCTGTCCCGTTGAGTTGCTCCAGCATTTCATATCTATCTTGGTGCCACATAGCATTAGAGGTACTGCCTTACAGAGTCAGAGGCCCGGGTTTGATCCTGATAAAGGGCGAGATTTTCGGTTTCCTTGCACTCTCCGAAGATGCCCGGGTTTGTAGGTTAATTGGCTTAGTATTAATGTAAAATTGTCCCTCGTGTGTGTAGGGTAGTGTTAATATGCGGGGATCGCTGGTCGGCGCGGACTCGGAAAAGAGCCGAAGTTCCAGCTTCTTCGCTGTATCTCTAAACTAAACTAATCAAGCCGTCCACAGTGTACAGATTTAGGATAAAGGGCACAACATTTAGTGCAAGATAAAGTCCAATAAAGTCTGTTTAAAGATAGCTCAAAGGTCTCCAATGAGGTAAATGTAAGGTCAGGGCTGCACTCTAGAGGGTGAGAGGACAGTTCAGTTGTCTTATAACAGCTGCGAAGAAACTATCCCTCATTTCAGTTGCTAACTGGCACAGTCTCGTTACATTTACAGCAATACTTAAATAAATAACGGTTTTGTTGTCCAACATTAGCATGCAAGCACGTGGGTTGAATTAATAAAATAAAATCAGAGCTCAATGATTTTCTCATACTCTCCCATCAAGTGATTAAGAGGTGATTTGTTTGAAGTTTTTAATGCATTAAGGGGAATTGTTAGGGTGGTGGAACTATTCCCGCTGTTTGGGGAGTTTCAGACTAGAGGGGCACAGATTGAAAATTGGAGCCAGACTTTGCAAGACTGAATTCACAAACAGCTTCCACATGCAGAGTGCTGAAAGTCTGGAACTGGTCCACAAATGGCAATTGGTGTTAATTTCAGATCTAAAATCAATAGATAAATGTCAACCAAAGATTTAAAAGGATATTAGGAAATGAGAGATACATGAAATTAGGTCACAGATCTGCCATGATCACATTAAAGGAGCCTGTGAGATTAACAGAAGCACACATGTGCTTTCCTGCTGTTTGAAACATTGGTTTATTGATGAGAAGTTACTTATCGTAAAGTAATATATATTTTTAATGTTATAGTGATAAGGAACATCCGTCACAAATAACTTCATTCCATTGGATTAACTTCATATTATAAATGAAAATGAAGCAGACAGATTCAAAACAACTCACTGTGAAACCTTTCTCGGTTGCTTTGTGCAATTTAAACATAACATTTCTAGATAACTACGAGACATTGAGGCTAACCAAAACTAGTCTTAGAATCAAATGCACCTGAAATTACCCGAGAGTGCGGCAATGACCTCCTGGGCCTGCCAATGGCCCCGTGTGCCAGTAAATGTAGATGCTGCTCGGAGTGAAGGGAAGAGAAGCTTCAGCAACAAGAGAGTTGGACAACCATTCCCATCTTTGGGCATCCCAAGCGTAGAGGAGTGGGTAGAGCAGAGGATGTCCTGGTTGGTTTGCTCCTGGGCCTGGCCAAGCTAGACATTCGTGAGTCATGGCGCCACGCGCCAAGCGGCTCCGCCCGAGATGACTCCTGGACTCCTTTTCCGGGCTTTACGTCCGTGCCTGATGTCCCTTGAAAAGGAATACCTGAGGGGATTTCCAGGGCCGCTGGGCACCACGGGGGATGAATGCATTGGATTGTAATATAGTTATTTAATATTTAGTATTCGGAGTACTTGGTCACTTTGTATTATGGTGGTGGGTGTGGATGTGGTGGTACTTTGTTTTGTAAATATTATTATTGTAAATAATCTAATACATTTGTTGTTTATATAAAAGAGCAGGAGAGTGCTGGTAGCGTGGGGAAGGACTGGTCGATTGGCAAAGCATCGAATGTTTGGTTAGTCTCGGCACTGTGGCGCGCGGCGGCAGACGGCTCTCGGGAAGCGCCGCGGAGACGAACGACCGGGGGCCAAGCAATCCGGCAAACGGGCCACCGAGAACAACGAGGGACCCGGCTGGGGAGGGGGGGGGGGGCGCTGCCGAGAACAAAGAGCGTCCTGGCAGCTGGCAGAGCTGATGCCTCACAGCGACAGCCACCCAGGTTCGATCCTGCCCTCGGGTGCTGTCTGTGTGGAGTTTGCATGTTTTCCCTGTGACCTCATGGGTTTCCTCCCACATCCCAAAGACGTGGGGGTTTGTAGGTTGATTGACTTCTGTCAATTACCCAAAGTGTGTGGCAAGTGGGTGCTAGAGTGGGACTACATAGAACCACCGTGAACTATGGGTAATCCAAAGGTTCAAATGTTCAAAGGGCAGTTTATTGCCACCTGTACCAATTAAGGTACTGTGCAACTCGAATTACCATTCAGCCATACTAAAAAAAGCAACAAGACACACAACTACATCAAAGTTAACATACTCATCCACCACAGCTGATTCCCCACATTCCTCACTATGATGAAAGGCAATGAAGTCCAATCCTCTTCCCTTTTTATTTTCCCGCGGTCGGGGCAGTCGAGCCGTCCGCAGTCGGGGCGATGGAACCTCCCGCAGCCGGTGATCGAAGCTCCCACATCAGGGATCGCAAGCTCCACGATGTTGAATTCTGCAGGCTCCCGCAGTTGGAGATCCGAGGTCGATCCCTGGCAAAGGGGCCGCCAGCTCCACGTTGTTAAAGTCAAGTCAAGTCGTCAATTTTATTTGTATAGCACATTTAAAAACAACCCACGTTGACCAAAGTGCTGTACATCTGATTAGGTTCCAATGGAAAAAAAATGAAACATACAGTAGCACGCAAACAGTTCACAGCGCCTCCTCAATGAGCCTCAAACGCTAGGGTTTAAAGGTTTAAAGGTCGCAGGATCCCGCGGATGGAGCTCCCCAGGAGACGCCGCCAGCTCCTGGATGTTCGGCCGTGGCGCGGACGGAGATACGACACGGGAAAAAACATCGCATCTCCGTCGAGGTAAGAGATTTTAAAAAGTTTCCCCCAACCCCCTCCCCTCTCCCCACATAAAACAATCTAAAGAATACTAAAACATACATTTAACACGTACTTAAAAAAACAGCAAAGAAAGGACAAGACAGACTGGATGGTCGGAGTGGACTCGGCGGGCCAAAGGGCCTGTTTCCACGCTGTGTCTCTAAGTACTAAGTAAGTACACTCTGTCTCTCTACCTGCTTCAGGATGCTTAAGAGCTAACACTGTAACCAATCCTTGACTATAATTTTTTTGGAATACTCCTGTTAATTGCCTTGGAATGATTTTATCGATCTTCTGCCATGTAAGGGGCGGCACAGTGGCACAACGGTAAAGTTGCTGCCTTACACGCCAGAGACCCGGGTTCCATCCGGACAACGTGTGCTGCCTCTTTGGGGTTCCTACGTTCTTCCTGTGGCCGCGTGGATTTTCTCCGGTTGCTTCAGTTTCCTCCCACATTCCAAAGACGTGCAGGTCTCATAGGTTAATTGGCCTCTCTAAATTGCCCCTAGTGTGTAGGATGCAAAACTGGGATAACATGGAACTGGCGTGTGGGTGATCGATGGTTATCGCTGAATCCGTGGGCCAAAGGGCCTGTTTCCATGCTGCACTTCAAAACTAAAATAAACGCAAAAATTGGTTCTTGTTATTCTTGAAAATATCTGATTTTGCTTTCAACAAGTAAGTGAAACCGATTTGCAAATGCAGCAATAACTGATGTGGTGTTGCTTGTACACGAGTATAAATCTACCTTACAAATTGGGCCAAATGGTCTTACTTTTCATGTACTCCTGAAGCCAGTACAGCCATTACTAACTCTAAAGAAAGGATATCCTGTTGATACCTCTACCTCCGTAAATTGTGCTGGACTGTCAAAGAGTCTATAGGCATTGCGCTTTCAGTCGCTTCAATGAAAGCACACAAAAACCTTACAAAAAAATACTGTTTTCCATTACAGTCTTTTCATTGTTTGCCAAAACCTATTCCTCCAGAGCACAATCCTTTGGAGAAATTGCAAGTGTTAAACCTACACTTCCCAGTTGTAATGTCCCCATGCCCAACGGCATTAGTGATTGAGTACCGAAGCCCTTTACAGGAGAACAAATTCCATTTATGGTTTTGATCTTCCTGTCAGTAAAAATCCAATATGAGCATATTGAGAAGTTCACTCCCTTGAGTCCACATCAAAACCAAGCAAGAACAATTCAGATCTGACCATAACTTTAACTTGGCATTCCTGTCACCCCTTGCACTTTCCCTCTTACCAATAATTTATCTACCTCTGCCTTGAAACATTTTCTCTGCTTCTACCATACTTCCAGGAAAAGAAATGCAAAGAATTATAACGCTCGAAGGGTAAATAAATCCACTCATCTCTGTCTTCATGTTTGACTCTGTATTTCTAAACAGTGACTCCTAGTTCTCGACACAATAAGCTCAGCGGATCAAGGAGCACCTCGGGAGGGATTCCTCCGGCACTTTGTGTTTTTTTCTCCTGATTCTGGCATCTGCAGTTCCTCGTGCCATACCTAGTTCTCGGTACCCTCACAAGAGGAAGCATTCTCTCCAAATCCTCAACATCAAACCCTTCCTGGTTTTGTCTGCCTCAATCAAGTCCTGTCCCACTCTTCAAAACTCATCTGACACCAACATAGTCCAATTTTTTAAATATGACATTCTGGCCCTTCCAGATCTTAGTCTGGTAAACCTTCTAGGAAGTATCTTCTGCTTTAACTCCTGGTCTATGTTCCAACCATCTGTCTATCAAACACCTCCTTGCCTGTGCCCTGCCACTCTTTGTCTTACCCCCCTCCTCCTCACCACCCCCCCCCCCCCCCCGGTCCTCCCAACAGTCAGTCTGATGAGGCGCCCTGACCCAAAACAACACCTATTCATGTTCTCCAGAGATGCTGCCTGACCCGCTGAGTTACTCCGGCACTTTGTATTCTTAAATATTGACTTGGCGTGTTTTCATCGATGAATGATCTAAAAGGAATTCCTTTTATCAACAACGAGCCCATCAGCCAATTCTATCAAAACAAAACACCGTCTGGGAGTGCTGGCCATTATATTTATCACATCATTATTAAGATGCTTAAGCCCACAATCAATTGACTCATTGGAAATGGAGACACAATTCTGTCTGCATGAAGAGGGGTCCCGACCCAAAAAGTCATCCGTCCATTCTCTCCACAAGTGTTGCCTGACCCGTTGAGTTCCTCCAGCACTTTGTGTTTTGACTCACAGGAAATGATGACTCTGCTGAGCGAAGTCACCAAAGATTTGTTCCCAGTCATAGTTCAATGCCAACTGATGAGTAATCTCATGATCTGCTGATCTTCACGCATTCAAAATGTCAGTGCGGCTACGTTTTTCTAAAATATCCCACACTCTTCAGAAGAGATTCTGTGCAATGGGACAAGGCTTGGGAAACACAAGCCACAGCCAAAATTCACGGGTCAGACAAGCCCTGAGAAACACATTCTTCCAAGTAGAAGATATTTGGAGTTATATGGCTTTCCCTCCTTTTCTTCAGGCATTTGAGTAGGACTAAGAAAAGCACTGGATAAATCATGTTAAAAGTAACCTGTCTTGTGAATGACCAAAGAGTACAGAACCAAGAACATTGAAGTGAAGTGAAATGAACACAGTGAGCCCTTGTTATAAACGTTCCATGGGGTGAGAGGTGATGGAGAGGTGATGTTTCGGGTCGGGAGCCTTCTTCAGATATTGGAATGAATTCACCTGTTTCCACCATTGCTTCTGGGTGGACGGATCGGAATTTAGTAACACCCAAATAAGGCTGTAAAAAATAATAATGGGAACTGAGGGTGCTGGAGCAACTCTTCTTTGACCACAAAGATAGACACACAATGCTGGAGTAACTCAACGGGGCCGGCAGCATCTCTGGAGAGAAGAAATGGACGACGCTTGGGGTCGAGACCCTTCTTCAGAGCACCCTCGCT
Organism: Rhinoraja longicauda; assembly: GCF_053455715.1. Lineage (NCBI taxonomy): Eukaryota > Metazoa > Chordata > Chondrichthyes > Rajiformes > Arhynchobatidae > Rhinoraja > Rhinoraja longicauda. The sequence goes on from NC_135976.1 coordinate 12,715,403, forward strand.
ACCCATATGCTGACCTGACACTGGAATAATGTATAGTGAATGTTTGACATTCTTACACACAGAATGATGAATTGAGAAAGCCTGAGGGGTGATGTTACCCTGCACCGATAGTTACTGAATACCTAAATGGCCTCCATTCCGGGGAATCTGGCTGTGATATTAAAATGCAAGAGGTCGAGAGGTAGACACGAAAACTACCACACTGAGCTATTGATTTGCAACTGGTGCCGTCGGGCTTTTTCATGAGATTGATGCACCTCACCCTTGGTTGAGCGTGCACTCTGCTTCCCTTGATCTTGGACTTTAATGAGATGAGACAGCTTTCACTGGAGTAGGTAGCGCTGGTTTCCTTTGTAGCCATCCACCCGTTTCTCCCGGCCTTTGGAAGCAGCAGTGGGTTACATAAAATAAATAAATCGCAGCTACTGTTGGGGTTGAACGGCCCGCTCTGCATGTGGCTTCCAGTCGGGAACTGCTTCAAAAGCAGCCGGTCAGAGATACTGTTACAACATTGTGATTAGCTTCTCCAGCACACATCCCCGCTGAGCTGCGGCTCCCTCACCGTACAGCTAAGATCAGTGAGTGAGTACCAGTGCTCGCTGCCAAACCACACACACCAAGTATTTCATTGCGCAACGAAGCCTGGTCTGGGCAGATGTGTGCTCAGAGGTACAAGGACTTGCCAAGCCAGAAAAGCTTTCAACGACATGCAAAAGCCCGACGAGGAACAATCTGGCCTCCAGCTCATAATGAGGTTCACAACCACAAATGGAGCTCAGCATTTTATCCCGACGCTTGTTCCATCCTCAGGAGACCTTACACAACACACTCCCCAGCGAGGAGTCATTTGTTGGTCAAGAGGCAACTAACAAGCACAAGTCATTAAGCAAGCAACTTTTGGCAAGGCTTCCACGCAAATGACTCAACGAGAAGAACAATTTCTCATAAGATATTTTCTGACACTGTGTAGACACAAAATGCTGGAGTAACTCAGCGGGTCAGGCAGCATCTCAGGAGAGACCCGAAACGTCACCCATTCTTTCTCTCCTGAGATGCTGCCTGATCCGCTGAGTTACTCCAGCATTTTGTGTCTACCTTCGATTAAACTTCAGCATCTGCAGTTATTTTCCTACACTTCTGACACTGTGTTGGAGTCTGTGTTATAGTCTGTGTAATAGACAAATGATTCACACCACTCTGCTCATAGTCTACTCAGAACTATACTCTTCAGTAGTATTGACTATTGGGCAATGATCCTAATCTTAATCATTAAAACAGTAATATCCTGCCAATTATTCCCTCGTCAATTAAAATTTGGTCATATACATAACAGTTTTGTGGATTAATTGGGCAGGAAATTATCAAGATGGCATATGTTGTAACTACAGAAAGAATAAAATGAATAAATTATTTAGTGCCATGTTTTCCGTGGGGTTAGAGAGTTCATGAAGGTTTTAAGCCCAGCTATTGTGAACTATACAAATCCATGCCCTATGGCTCAACTTAACAACTCCACGAACATGAGTTTAGCTTTATTATTATAGTCGCGCGCACCGAGGTACAATGAAAAGCTTTGTTTCGTATACTATCCAAACAGATCAGATATACCATGTGTAGGAAGGAACTGCAGATGCTGGTTTACACTGAAGATAGGAACAAAATGCTGGAGTAACTCAGCAGGTCAGGCAGCATCTTGATTAGTACAGGTGTCAGAGGTTATGGGGAGAGGGCAGGGGAATGGGGTTAGGAGGGAGAGATAGATCAGCCATGATTGAATGGCGTAGTAGACTTGATGGGCTGAACGGCCTAATTCCACTCTTATTCCTTATGACCTTATGATCTCTGGAGAAAAGGAATAGGTGACGTTTCAAGTCGAGTCCCTTCAACAGACTGTGAGTCAGGGAGAGGTATGTGATGGTACAGAATATAATTCTCAGCATTGTAGCACAACAGTTCCATAGACAAAGTAGAGTATCTGCAATGGGGTAGAGGTGAATCGGACAGAACCCTCACTTATGGAAGGAGTGTTCAGAAGCCTGATAGCAGAGGGAAATTATATCAATTTAGTGATCAACTGGCCTTGGAAATAGTGCAAGGCTACTTTCTGAATGTAATTGAAGGCAGGCCCTCTTTGTGGTTTACAGCGGTCGATGTTATTTAGAAGACCATGAACTCAGTGGAATTTTTAGTCTTCCAACACTTCATTCATTAATTGGCCCACGGCTCTGATGGAAACCTGGAGGCAGTTGGCCAACCATCTACTCTTAAAAGACTCCCCTCACTCCATAAGCACCTATCACTTGCCAGGCTTTGTCCTGTCCCTCCTCTCTTCCAGCTTTCTCCCCCACCCCCGCACCACACAGTCCGAAGGCAGGCAAATATAACGAACGTTATAATTAGTGGCGAGAAAAAGGCTCCAAAGTAAAATACCAATAATTCAGTATCTGATTGCACAGAAACCCTGAAAATTTGGCATCAGGTTAACTCGGTTTCAAGTTTAGTTTAGTTTAGAGATACAGTGCGGAAACAGGCTCTTCGGCCCACCGAGCCCGCACCAACCAGAGATCCCCACACTATCCTGCACACACTAGGGACAATTTACATTTACACCAAGCCAATGAACCTACAAACCTCTACATCTTCGGAGTGTGGGAGGAAACTGAAGATCTCAGAGAAAACCCACGCAGGTCACGGGGAGGACGTACAAACTCCGTACAGACGGCACCCGTAGGCGGGATCGTACCCGGGTCTCTGGTGTTATAATGGAGCCACTCTCTGCTGCGCGACCGTGCTGCCCTTTTACACCACAGTGTAAGATGAGGGTCTTGAGGGCAAAGCCAGGGGGGATGGAGTGCATATGAGAGCCGAGGAACACCAGGGCTCAATAGGTGGGTAGTTTTCTGAAGAAAGATCCGAACCCAAAAACGTTATTTGCCCTTTTTCCCCCACAGATGCTGCCTGAGCTGCTGAGTTCCCCCAGCACTTTTTAAATTTGATAAGGATCACTCTAACCTAACTATTCCTGCATTGTAGTTATTTGACAGTTAGCTGCTGTCCACTTTGTAATCAATGAATTAAAATGTCAGCACAGTTGAAGAAATCATTAACTCTATCACACAATCACTCAAATCAACCTCCTTCCCATTGACTCCATCTACACTTCATGCTGCATCGGCAAGGCTACCAGCATAAATAAGGACCAGTCTCACCCCGGTCACTCCCTCTTCTCCCTTCTCCCATCAGGCAAGAGGTACAGAGTTTGTAAAATGCACACCTCAAGATTCAGGGACAGTTTTTTTCCCAGCTGTCGTCAGGCAACTGAACCATCCTCTCACCATCTACAGTGTTGGTCCTGACCTCCCATTTACCTCATTGGAGACCTTTGAACTATATGTAATCATCTTGAACAAAATGTTGTACCCTTTATCTTTTATCTGTACACTGTGGACAGTTTGAATGTAATCACGGATAATTTTTCTTTGACTGGTTGGCGCGCAACAAAAAGCTTTTCACTGTACCTCGGTACACGTGACAATAATGAACTAGAGTAAACATATGCCTACATATATCTGAAATACACATATATTTTGATGGAAGTACTGTGTTTACAAGAACATCCATCAACACAATAGGCTTGAGCTGTTCCTTTGGCCTCTTTGGGTTACTGAGAACCTTAAGAACAGTTTATCATGAATCTATGAAAATTTAGTGGCACATAAATTTTAAATACGGTGAGGTTATGAGTATCAGAGTGGCACTAACCTAGACTGCATGATGAGGGCTTCTTGAGGACGAAGGAAGTGTTAGTCAAATTTCCTTGCCAGATCTTGGATTGACGATAGCCATTAATGTGCAATTGCCTCGGTCTAGAAATAAAGGAAATAAACGTTACACTCATAATTTAAAATTTAATACAATTCCAAAAAATCTTAAAATAGTACCATTTCCTTCACTTAATGACTTGAGATTTACAAAATAAAGACAATCCTTACACAATCTACAATTTAAATGAAGACAGTTAAAACAAATTTGCAAATCCCAATTATTTCTTAACATTACCTTAAACATTTGTATTTGTGATATGATATATTGTGAACACATCAGCTGCAAAGGGGTGTCCAGGGAGGGTGGGTGAGGGTTATTTTTGTTGTTATATATAAAGAACAAAATGGAGGGGAACGTAATGCATTACGTTTTTCGTATTGTATCTTTCCTTCAATAAAAATAATTTTATTTTTTTAAAAACATTACCTTAAACATTAATCTTTAACATTCTGAAATCCATTTTTTATGTCATTGATGGAACATGCAGAGGCTTGAAAGCACACACTACCAGACTCAGGAACAGCTTATTTCCCACTGATATCAGAGTTCGGAACGATCCTTCCATAAGCTAGGGTGTCGCCTGATTCTCCTCTACCCTATTGAGGATGTTGGACTTTGTCTCTGGAACTGTTGCGCTACAATGCTGAGAACTATATTCTGCACTAGAAGGTGGACACAAAATGCTAGGTAACTCAGCGGATCAGGCAGCATCTCGGGAGAGAAGGAATGGGTGACGTTTCAGGTCGAGACCCTTCTTCAGTCTGAAGAAGGGTCTCGACCCGAAACGATCAGTCTGAAGAAGGGTCTCGACCCCGAAACGTCACCCATTCCTTCTCTCCCAAGATGCTGCCTGACCTGCTGAGTTACTCCAGCATTTTGTGTCTACCTTTGATTTAGACCAGCATCTGCAGTTTTTTTCCTACATATATTCTGCAATCTGTATCTTTCCCTTCACTCTCTGTCTGAAGAAGGGTCTTGACCCAAAACGTCATCCATTTCTTCTCCCCAGAGATGCTGTCTGTCCCGCTGAGTTACTCCAGCATTTTGTGTCTACCACTACTCTACCTATTGTACTTGAATCAGGCTTGATTGTATTCAAGGATAGTATTATTTGGCTTGATGAGATAACATTCAAAACAAAGCTTATCACTGTACCCCAGCACACATGACAACAATAAATCTAAATAAACAAAATGTCTAACACATTCAATCATTGGGGAAAGAGAAAGATTTTCACTTGCACACACAAGATAATTCATCTGACAAACTGCCAGGGGCTATGCTAGCATGGTTAAATGCTAACAGCAGCCAGTTTTTTGCCAATACTGAATAGATAGTATGGCAGAGTCCCAGGAATAGACCAGTAAAAATGAAAGCAATCAACCCGCAAATTATAGGCATAAGTCTTTGGGCAAAAAGCTGAGCAATGCAGTAACTGATCCCTTCCATGCGAACTGCTGGGAATAGCTACTCCAAGCCATCTTTAGGGGCAGCACAGCGGTAGAAATGCTGTCTCGGCGCCAGGGACCCGGGCTCAATCCTGATTACGGGTGCTGTCTGTATGGAGTTTGTACATTCTCCATGTGACTGTATGCGTTTCCTCCGGGTGCTCCGGTTTCCTCCCACATTCCAAAGACGTGCAGGTTTGTAGACTAATTGGCTTCAGTAAGTTGTCCCCAGTGTGTAGGATAGAATTAGTGTACGGGTGATTGTGGACGGTGTGGAATCTGTGGGCCGAAGGGCCTGTTTCCACACTGTATCTCTAAACTAAACCAAGTGTAAGGATAGAGGTAGCGAGCTGGTACTGACAACGTCACACATGCATAGAGCCGTTTATCTACATAGAAATGGCTCTGACCTGCACTTGGCTTGCTGCTCAATAAAAACTTGTAATGTTAATTTTCACGATCATTGCCAAATAGGTGCTACTCGGTAGTAATACATATAACAGTGCACTGTAACAGTGCATGAGGTCATGGACAGATAGGTTAGACTGGAGTGGACGTAAAGTTAAAGTGGCCAGCAACAGGAAACTAGGGTCAGCCCAATGGACTGAACATAGAGTGACTGGTAAAGATAGACACAAGGTGCAGGAGTAACTCATTGGGTCAGGCAGCATCTCTGAAGAAAAGGAATAGATTTTTAGATTTAGAGATACAGCGCGGAAACAGGCCCTTCGGCCCACCGAGTCCGCGCCGCCCAGCGATCCCCACACATTAACACTATCCTACACACACTAGGGACAATTTTTACATTTACCCAGTCAATTAACCTACATACCTGTACGTCTTTGGAGTGTGGGAGAAAATCTCGGAGAAAACCCACGCAGGTCACGGGGAGAACATACAAACTCCGTACAGACAGCGCCCGTAGTCAGGATCGAACCTGAGTCTCCGGCGCTGCATTCGCTGTAAGGCAGCAACTCTACCGCTGCGCCACCCAATAGGAATGTTTCAGGTCGAGACCCTTCACCAGACTGAGGAAGGGTCCCATAAACTCATTAGGTCATAAATTATAGAAGCAGAATGAAGTCATGTTTACTCCACCATTCAATCATGGCTGACCTAACTATCTTTTCCTCTCAACCCCATTCCCATGCCTAGAGTGAATGTGGAGAGGATATTTCCACTAATGAGGGAGTCTAGGACCAGAGGCCACAGCCTCAGAATAAAAGGAGGAATTTATTTCATCAGAGGGAGGTGAATCTGTGAACTTTCATATGAAGAAAGACTGGATAGACTGGGCTTATACTCGCTGGAATTTAGAAGACTGAGGGGGGATCTTATAGAAACATATAAAATTCTTAAGGGGTTGGAGAGGCTAGATGCGGGAAGATTGTTCCCGATGTTGGGGAAGTCCAGAACCAGGGGTCACAGCTTAAGGATAAGGGGGAAGACTTTTAGGACCGAGATGAGAAAACATTTCTTCACACAGAGAGTGGTGAGTCTGTGGAATTCTCTGCCACAGAAGGTAGTTGAGGCTAGTTCATTGGCTATATTTAAGAGGGAGTTGGATGTGGCCCTTTTTGCTAAAGGGATCAGGGGGTATGGAGAGAAGGCAGGTACAGGCTACTGAGCTGGATGATCAGCCATGATCATATTGAATGGCGGTGCAGGCTCGAAGGGCCGAATGGCCTACTCCTGCACCTATTTTCTATGTTTCTATGTTTCTATGAATTCATTGCCACAGACTGTGGAGGCCAAGTCAATGGATATTTTTAAGGTGGAGATTGACAGATTTTTGATCAGTAAGGGTGTCAGGGGTTTTGGGGAGAAGACAGGAGAATTGGGTTGAGGGAAGGATAGATCAGCCATGATTGAATGGCAGAGTAGACTTGATGGGCCGAATGGCCTAATTCTGCTCCTGGAATTTGTGAACTTTTAACCATCTAGATCACGAGACACACCCGTTAACCATGTCAAATATCATTAAAGAAAATTAACTGCAGCTTACAGTCCACCAGTAACATAGTGTCCAAAAGCAAAGGCTTCAAACTAGCACCATGGCCCTGACCTGTGGACCAGCAGTGATCTCTCCTGTTTGGCTTGAGTTTATCCATATGTCGTATTACCTGACTTGATTAGACAGCGTGCAAAACTGAAGCGTTTCGCTGCACCTCGGTACACGTGACAATAATCAACCTAAACCTAAACTTGCGATGTTTCGAGCTTTTTTTCCCACGAGCAGTAGCTCTACTCAACAGCCAAAAGTCTGTAGCCTCTTTTTACTCTGGTACTTTATTTTCGCATGTTTAAATTATAATGTTTTATTTTTAATTGTCTGCTGTATATCGTGTTTTTATCCTTTTGTGAGCAAAGCACCAAGGCAAATCCCTTGTATGTATACATACTTGGCCAAAAAATGTTTTATTCATTCATTATTCATTCTCATTCGGTTCAGATATACTGAGATTTAGGATCTGGGCCCTCCTGAGTTGTCAGTTGCCAGTGCCTTTTGTTGTCTGCCTGGAGATGATTGGACCTTTATCGCGGGTGCTGTCTGTACAGAGTTTGCATGTTCTCCCTGTGACGATGTAGGTTGTCCTCGGGTGCCCCACATTCCAAGGACGTGCAGGTTTGTAGGTTAATTGGCTTCTGTAGGTTGTTCCTAGTGTGTCGGATAGAACTAGTGCACATGTGATCGATCACTGGTCGGCGTGGACTCTGTGGGCTAAAGGGCCTGTTCCCACATTGTATCTCTAAAAAAAAACTAATTTGTAATGTTCTAAGACAAAGGACAAAGCCGACATTTGGAGAGATGCAGCGTAGAAACAGGCCCTTCGGCTCAACGAGTCAAAGCCCACCAACGATCCCCATACGCTAACACTATCAACACACTAGGGGCAATTTTCAATTTTGCCAAGCCAACCAGCCTACAAGCCTGTACTTCTTTGGAGTGTGGGAGGAAACCGGAGCACCCGGAGATAACCCACGCAGGTCACGGGGAGAACGTACAAACTACGTACAGACAGCACCCGAAGTCAGGATGAAACCCAGCTCTTCGGCACTGTTAGGCCGCAACTCTACTGCTGCGTCACTGTGCCTGTTCTTGCAGACATGCTGAACATTAAATTATATCCTTAAAATTCAATAATGACTGCAACTAGATAAACAGCTGGGCAGTCAGAAAATTACAGCATCAGTTAATACCTTTGCAAAATATGGCATAAAATCAAGGTATTACGTTTGAACCTTAATCTCAGACAGCGGAATATGGTTTTCTATTAAAGAGAAATCAAGCATAGACATGCAGTAAAAAAACTTGCAAACCAGCATCAAATCCAAGTGATCCCCTATGTGGCAAGATGATGAGTCAGTTATTCCTTTCATCAGGGAATAATCCAGAAATGCCAAAAGAGTTAGGAAACTTCAAGCAAAATCTTTGGAGCATGAGGGTAATCCTTTAATTATCCAAGAAATGTTCTCTCCAAAATGACATTCTTTTTCTGAGCAACCCATCCAAGTAATCTCGTGCATGTGTGACAATGATTAACTGTGCACTTGGATAGCAGCCGAGTCACATGAATATTACAAAATGGAGCACCCAGATGAATTGATAGATATGAACATGTGTTATTCACCATTGAACCACACAAATCAAAATGGTACAGTGCTTTGTTCCAATCTTTAGTTGGATTTTAGACAGTTTAATCGGTTATCTGGTTCCTGAGCTTGTCCCAACCAAGAGCAAAACAACTCACCCCCTGGATGAAGGTATAGAAGCTTGAACATTATACATTAATGACTTGGATGAAGGGATTAAAAGTACCATTAGCAAATTTGCAGATGATACAAAGCTGGGTGGCAGTGTGAACTGTGAGGAAGATGCTATGAGGTTGCAGGGTGACTTGGACAGGTTGTGTGAGTGGGCGGATACATGGCAGATGCAGTTTAATGTGGATAAGTGTGAGGTTATCCACTTTGGTGGTAAGAATAGGAAGGCAGATTATTATCTGAATGGTGTCAAGTTAGGAAAAGGGGACGTACAACGAGATCTGGGTGTCCTAGTGCATCAGTCACTGAAAGGAAGCATGCAGGTACAGCAGCAGTGAAGAAAGCCAATGGAATGTTGGCCTTCATAACAAGAAAAGTTGAGTATAGGAGCAAAGAGGTCCTTCTGCAGTTGTACAGGGCCCGAGTGAGACCGCACCTGGAGTACTGTGTGCAGTTTTGGTCTCCAAATTTGAGGAAGGATATTCTTGCTATTGAGGGCATGCAGCGTAGGTTTACTAGGTTAATTCCCGGAATGGCGGGACTCTTGGCGAATCTGTCTTTCCCTCTCAACCCCATTTTCCTGCTTTCTTCTTGTAAACTTTGACACTCTAACTAATCGTGAATCTATCAATCGCCAGTTTAAAAATACCCAATGACTTGGCCTCCACAGCCATCCGTTGCAATGAATTCCACAGATGCACCACACTCTGGCTGAAGAAATGCCTCCTCATCTCCTTTCTAAAGGTACTGTATTTCTGTACATGTGATAATAAACACACAACGGAAACGGTAGCGCAGCGGTAGAGTTGCTGCTTTACAGCGAATGCAGCGCCGGAGACTCAGGTTCGATCCTGACTACGGGTGCTGCACTGTAAGGAGTTTGTACGTTCTCCCCGTGACCTGCGTGGGTTTTCTCCGAGATCTTCGGTTTCCTCCCACACTCCAAAGACGTACAGGTATGTAGGTTAATTGGCTGGGTAAATGTAAAAAGTGTCCCTAGTGGGTGTAGGATAGTGTTAATGTACGGGGATCACTGGGCGGCACGGACTTGGAGGGCCGAAAAGGCCTGTTTCCGGCTGTATATATATGATGATATGATATGATGAAACAGGTAGGTTGCAGGTTGAACAGTTCCCCCATTTGTCCAATAGGTTACCTGCACTACAGTTGGTTGTGAAGATTGTGAGGCGCAGCATTGCGACAAGAGAAACTGAGAAAAGCAACGGGGCATTGGTGCAACTTTTTATGCGCTAGTCTGTACGGAAATTGAGTCAGCAGTGAATTATTTCTGATTAATTTTACTGTTTTTATGCCTCGCTGTCACCTTCCCCACATCCAAAAATGAACCAATGTACATTTCCTTGATCATCGTCTGCTTTGACCTGTTCTTTTCACACCTTACGTGTTCTTTTTTACCCTTCCATATCTCATTTCCCTCTCCCCCGACTCTCAGTCTGAAGAAGGGTTTCGACCCGAAACGTCGCCCATTCCTTCTCTCCAGAGATGCTGCCTGACCTGCTGAGTTACCCCTGCACTTTGTGACTATCTTCGGTGTGGACCAGTATCTGCAGTTCCTTCCTACACATATTCTGAAGAAGAAATATCCAAAGAAGAACAGATTTTTTAAAAAATTGTCTTTAGTGTTTTCATTTGGGAATGGAAAACAATCGAAGATAAGGATCCAAATATTAGATCTGTCGAATTTGAAACATCTTGAACTTGTGCTGGGAATTCTGCCATCTATAAATCATACCTCTGATCTAAGAGTTATTAGCATAGTCTGTGGACCGTTATGACTCTGTCTGTGGAATGGTCTTCCTCAAACAAATAAAAATCGTTGCAGTAAGTCCCAGAAACATATATTCTAGGGTTGTTTTGTTAGCTGATCTCCCAGCATTGGCAAAAGACACTTTATGCAGAAAGATGCTGAACCCGACTTGGAAGCAAATATTAAATGATTTTTCTACCATTCAGTCTTCCTGGTGCTGACGACAGAAATACAAAATAATGAAACATTAGGATAGTTAGGAGTACAATATCACAATGGGCAGCTTACAACCCAGAGGTACGAATATTGATTTCTCTAAATTCAAGTAACCCTTGCATCCCCTCTCTCTCCGTCCCTCCCCCACCCCAGTCGTTGCACTAGTTTCACTGTCGTCCTGGTGAGCTTCATTGTCGGTAACACCTCACCCACAGCCAACATTGGATGGTATCCATGATCATCATTACTTTTTTGCATTTCTTTCATTCATTTTTTAAATATCACATCCTATATCTCTTGTTTCCCTTTCCACTGCCTCTCAGTCCGAAGGTCTTAACCCTAAACGTCACCTATTCCTTTTCTCCAGAGATACTGCCTGATCCGCTGAGTTACTCCAGCATTTTGTGTCCAATACGATAATGAACATAATTATGTAGGAAAACATGATCATGGACACTAGATGGAGAAGGAGTCTTAATTTGGTTGGAAGGTAGAAAGATTAAGGCAAATGACAAATTGTATCGTAGTTTAGAATTAAAAGTACCTCAATTGTGAATTATTCAAAATTAGTAATAAGGGTGACAATTGATTACTAAAATTAGAGCTGAATGCTGATGATGCATAATCTACATATAGAATAGAAAATGCAAGTAGTTATAATTTGATAGTTATGGAAACAGTCAATTAAAAGCAATAATTTTAAAAGATCAGGATCGAAGCCAGTGTAGATAATCAGTCAATTTAAAAGTCCCCAATATGAAAATTCCTGTTAATTCCAATGGAGATTGCAGAATACTGTCTTCATGAACTGTTCGACAAAGGTTGTTTAATATAGAAAGTTTCCCATTCATCTTTTAAAATTAAAATCTGCTTGATTGTCCATTCATTTATTTTTCAACAGGACTACACAATTTTATGAGGTGAATGAATATTTTAAAGTAAAAGGTAATTTATATGGAGTTTTTCAGGAACTAAAGATGTCACAGATTTCAAAACACTATCAAAGTAATTCTGGGAAAATCCCATATGACAGAACCAACATAAGTAGTTTCAGATCTGATTTAAAATATCATTAATCTAAAACATTAATTGTATTTCTCTCTCAGAGATGCTGTCTGAACTATTGAATGGTCCAACATTTTCTGATTTTTTTATTGCAAAGTAGGAAACATTAAATCACAACATACTGGAATACTTGAAATTTCAGCAACTACAATAAAGTAACTATTCACGGCAGGTGAATAAATCAGAATAAAATCTGGAGACACAAGAGATTGAAGACACTGGATTACAGGGTCAAAATAGTTGAAGGGGGAGGTAAAGGGACAAGTGTTGCTTCCATCCAAGGACCCAAACAGTCTTTCCGGGTGAGACAGAGGTTCACCTGCACCTCCTCCAACCTCATCTATTGCATCCGCTGCTCCAGATGTCAACTCTTTCTGTCATGGGCCTCCTCCAGTGCCATAGTGAGGCCCACCGGAAATTGGAGGAACAGCACCTCATATTTCGCCTAGGCAGCTTGCAGTCCAGTGGTATGAACATCGACTTCTCCCACTTTGGATAGTTCCTCTGTCCCTCTCTTCCCTTTCCCCTCCCCCTTCCCAGATCTCCCTCTATCTTCCTGTCTCCACCTATATCCTTCCTTTGTTCCGCCCCCTGACATCAGTCCAAAGAAGGGTCTCGACCCAAAACGTCACCCATTCCTTCTCTCCTGAGATGCTGCCCGACCTGCTGAGTTACTCCAGCATTTTGTGAATAAATACCTGGATTACAGGGTGTCTAGTCCAGCTGACCGGTCAACCTGGCTCCACTGCATTTCAGCTGCTGCAGCAACAAATCCACAGCAAGCGCCATCTCACGGGTCCTACACTCACCGCTGGACCATCGGGATGACAAGAACACCTAAGTCAGACTCCTATTTATTGACTATCGCACTGCCTTCAACGCCTCCATACTTCCAACCAAACTAATCTCTAAGCACGCAGGGCAACAGGGTGGTGCAGCGGTAGAGTGGTCACTTTACAGTGCCAGAGACCCGGGTACGATCCTGACTAGGGGGTGCTGTCTGTGCGGAGTTTGCACGTTATCCCCGTGACCTGCGTGGGTTTTCCAATCAATCAATTGATGGAGATCAATCAATCTCGTCAACATTTTCTCCATGCTCTCCAAGCCAGCTTTATCCTTTCCGAATTAAAACGTTGAGACAAGTTAACTGAACAAGTTAGTTATGCATTAACGGGAAGTCCAGACAAATACTCTGAAAATATATACATCCAAAGAAAAAATTATTGGCATGAAAACAAAGCTAAGAGGGGCAAAGTTTAAAGCATATGTGGGGGGGGGAAAGTATTATTTTTCCACAGAGGGCGGCCAGTGCCTAGAACCTCCAGAGTGGGAGCTCCAGTCTGGTGGAACTCCAGTCTGGTTGGACTCCAGTATGGAAACAGCAGTCGTACAAGATGGCCGAAGCGGTCCCCTGCTCGTTGGACCCGGCGGAATGGCGGCATGGACGGGGGAGGCGGCCGTGCCGACCCTTGCTCGTCCCCCGAAGACCAGAGACCGTGAGGATGGTGCCGGTGATAACGAGTAAGGAATGAGGCCCCTAGGAGAGGAGATGGAACTCGAGTCTGGCCCTCATGGCCATCTTTGAGAGCCCGCCCCCCCCCCCCCCCCCGGGAACAGAGGACGGGCGAGGAGAGGGACGCGGCGTCCAAGGAAGGCGATGGATGGAAGCCCGCAACAGCCTGGGACTTGTCTGGAACAGGCACCCCTCACAAGAGCTAGAGCATGGACTTTGGAAATGGCGCCAAAAACATGGCGCCTCGTGCATGCGGAATCAGTAGACTGTTTCTGTACACTTGCTAATCAGGGATCCGGGGAATGGAAATACATTACAGGACTGTTTTGTAACAGAAAGAATTTCACTGTGTTAGCACTTTGCACCTGTGACAATAAAAGCACCATTGAACCATTGGTGGAAGCAGATACCATGGATATCAATCAGGTGGCTTTCAGATAGGCGCATGGATATGGATATGGAGGGATATGGCTCATGTGCAGGCAGACGAGATACATTTATATTGGTATTATGTTCAGCACAGATATGTGGGCCGAAGGGCCTGGTCCTATGCTGTACATTTCTATGTGCTACCATTACCAATCACGTCCGAATAAATGCCGAACAGCATGCAAAGGTAGGCCTTCATTTAAGATGCGTAACAGGAAATACATTATCCACAGAGAATTAACAGATAACACATGTGTTCACACGATCCCTTGGACTAGTTTCAATTGCCGACAAGGAATCAAAAGAACTTTCCAGAAGAAAGAAGTTTTACAGAATACTGTCTTCAATACGATTCTAAACCTGGGATTTTTTTCCCCCCTTTATTTTGCCTCTCCCACAAACTTCCTTGATTACATTGGAATAGGTAAGACCCTCCACGTCATGAATGTGGGGCAAGATGCAGAGATCTGATGGGATTTTTTTTCCCAAAATGTCACTTATCATACATGCTGCCCGAAATGCGACACAATGTCGCTAATTTGGTGATAACCATGAATACAATTCAAATAACCACATCCGGTTGAGCTCTGACTATTTCAATTTAACTTTTAAGTTGCAATATAAAGTGCTTAATTAATTGACGCTTTCCAGTCTATTGAGATCAGCGTTACACTATTGGAGGTTTGCACACTGCTTTGAATGCTGCAACAGGACTCCATCACTGGGTGCAGAGAGGTTTCAATAACAAGAACCCTTCTCTTCATCGCTCATTTTCTAAAGAGACTGAGGGAGAGAAGTGGGGGAGAGAGGGCGATATAGATGGACAAGCTATAGAGGGGGGGAGAGAGACAGAAGATAAAAGGGAGGAGGAGGAGGAGAATGGTAGCAAGGACATAATTCCAGTCAAGTAAAAAAACTGTAACGCAGAATCACGCATCATTTTAAAGATATTCAACATTCAAAATGAACAAAAGGTCCAATATGAACTGATTTCGCTCAATTTTACTTTGATCAGTTGAAGAGTAATGTTAAAAGTAATCCTCACCTTATCCAAAAACTATAGCATAATCTGCCACGCTGTCTGTTAAAGATGTTCCTTTGCTTCCACTGTCGTCCAATGCTTCATATGATCCTCACTGGTTCTATTTTGGGAAGTGTTAGATTGGCCTGTGTCACCCCGCGAAACCTTCTGGCCCTGACTGATGATTGTTTGTTTCTGGCTTTTCTTTCCTATCTGGACAGGAAACCAAGGGCTTTGCCTTAAATTTCCTTCAGGCTTTTTTCCCCAGCCGCAGATTGGTCAGCAAGATGACTGATTAGCCCAGATGTTTCCACACGTCCGAACAAAGGTTTTCCTGCAGTACTTCCTGCTGAGCCTGTAGTAAAGAACGACACCAGAATAACTAGGCACAAAATGCTGGAGTAATTCAGCGGGACAGGCAGCATCTCTGGATGGAAGGAATGGGTGACGTTTCAGGTCGAGACCCTTCTTCAGACTGAGCATCTTCTCCATCCTCTTCTCCCTCCTGTTTTTTTTACATCTTTTCTTAAATGCATTTCTGTTTCTTTGTCTCAGTTGCTCCCTGTGGTGGCGGAACCAAATGCATATTCCTCTTAAATTGCCCATTGCATTTATTTGGAAAGTCTGACAATTTTGCTTAGTTCTTAACCATGTTTCCTTGTCTTTGTCCTGCACAGGTTGAAGGTTTCTCCGAAGACTTAGTAATAATTGCCACAAGCAATATTTCTTTCCCAACCACCATTTTCTCTGGCAAAAACTTTCATAAGGAAGTATTTGAACTGGGTGGCAGGGTGGCATGCAGTAGAGTTGCTGCCTTACATTGCCAGAGGCCCGAGTCCGATCCTGACTACGTGTGCTGTCTGTACGTAGTTTGTATGTTCTCCCCGTGACCGTGTGGGTTTTCTCTGGGAACCTCGGTTTCCTCACACACTCCAAAGACGTACAAGTTTGCAGGTTAATTGGATTGGTATAAATGTAAATTGTCCCTAGTGTGCGTAGGATAGTGTTAGTGTGCGGGGATCGCTGATTGGTGGGATTCGGTGGGTCGAAGAGCCTGTTTCCGCGCTTTATCTCTAAACTAAACTAAAACTAAATTCAACAGGTTCGGAAGGAAACACATGATGAACATCAGAAAACTGTATCTGAGTGAGATATGATCTCTGCTTTCAGAATCTGACTCACTTGGTAGCAATCATTTGACTCAACCAAAGGCCGTAAGTTCAAATCCCACTCTGAAACTCAAGGATACAATTCTAGGTTGACACAACTTGAAAGAACTATCAAAGGACCATCATCTATTGACTGACATGAGACTTCAAAATCTGTCCCTCTTGAAAATATCTTGTTTTACTACTTCAAAGGAAAGAAGGTTGGTTATACAGTCATACAGCATGGAAACAGCTCCTTCAGTCCAATACGATCATGCCCACCAAGATACCCCATCTAAGCTAGTCCCATTTGCCCAAATTTGTCCCATTTCCCTCTGAATCTTTCCTATCCATGTACCTGTCCGGTGTCTTCTATCCCAAAGGACATACCCTTAGATGTGAGACATAATACACTGGAGTATCTCAGCGGGTCAGGCAGCTTCTCTGGAGAAAAGGAATAGGTGATGTTTTGGGTCAAGGCCACTCTTCACACATCCGAGGAAGGGTCTCGACCCGAAACGCCACCAACTCCTTTTCTCCAGAGTTCCTCCAGTATTTTGCATCTATCTTCGGTGTAAACCAGCATCTGCAGTTCCTTTCTAACCTTACAGGTGTCTTTCTTTGGGTGAAGAGTTAAGCAAAGGGCTCTCTGCTCTCTTCAGCTGAACTAAGTGATCCCACGGTACTACTTTGAAGATCCCTGTCTCATCCTTATCCTTCATTTCCTACCACCAAAGCAGATTATCTGCCCTTCATCACTGGGCTGTTTGTCAAGCATTGCTGAGCCTAATCTGTCTGCTGTGCTTCCTTCGTTGAAGTGATTACAGCTAATGAAGCATTTTGAAGTGTAGCAAATGCTTCTCTGTAATAAAGTCAAAATCCATATTTGCCGTTAGAATTATGCATGCTTATATTAGCTGTCAATTTATGCTGATGGATGCTGCCCCCGCTAAAGAGAAAGCAGACTTCTGGTAGAATTATTAAGACAAATGTATTTTACTGCACAGTTCATATCTCTGTGTCTGACTCAGTTAGACGACATCACAGAAACAATGATGTGTCTGGTTGAGCACGCAATTCAGGCAATTTACCTAGCCTGGATGATACGGTACCATTAAGGGACGATGATAACACGATATTCAAATACACCAGGATCCGTGACCCTGAAATACTGTAGACAAGCCGGATGCATTCATTCAGAGGGCGGCACAGAGGTGGGGAGGTTGCCGGTAGACCTGCCGCCTCACAGCCCCAGAGACCCGGCTTCAATCCTGACCTCAGATGCTACCTGTGCGGAGTTTGCGCATTCACAAGTTCACAAGTTACAGGAGTAGAATTAGGCCATTCGGCCCATCGAGTCCACTCCGCCGTGCAATCATGGCTGATCTCTGCCTCCCAATCCCATTTCCCTGACTTCTCCCCATAAGCCTAGACGCACGTTCAAATCAAGAATCTATCTATCTCTGCCTTAAAAATATCCACTGACTTGGCCTCCACAGCCCTCTGTGGCAATGAGTTCCACAGATTAACAACCCTCTGACTAAAGAAGTTCCTCCTCACCTCCTTTCTAAAAGAGTGCTCTTAAATTCTGTGGCCATGACCTCTGGTCCTAGACTCCCCCACCAGTGGAAACAGCCTCTCCACATCCACTCTTTGCATGCCTTTCATTATTGTGTGAGTTTCAATGAGGTCCCCCTGACTGTGTGGGTCACCACCAGCTGCTACGTCTTCCTCCCACATCCCAAAGATTCACAGGTTTGTAGGATAATTAGCATCTGTAAATTGTCCCTAATGTGCAGGGAGTAGATGAGATTGTGGGATAACATAGAACAAGTGTGAACGTGTGATCGATGGTCGGCATAGACTCGGTGAGCCGAAGGGCCTGTTTCCATGTTGCATCTTAATTTAGTTTAGTTTCGAGATACAGTGCGGAAACAGGCCCTTCGGCCCACCGAGTCCGCGCCGACCAGCGATCCCCGCACACTAACACTACCTTACACACACTAGGGACAATTTTTATACCAAGCCAATTAACCGACAAACCTGTACATCTTTGGAGTGTGGGAGGGAACCGAAGATATCGGAGAAAACCCATGCAGGTCACGGGGAGAATGTACAAACTCCGTACAGACAGCACTCGTAGTCAGGATCGAACCCGGGTCTCTGGCGCTGTAAGGCAGCAGATCTACCACTATGCCACTGTGCTGCCCAGAAACTAAAATGAACATTAGAAAGTGCAAGTTGAAGCAAATATTGACACAAGAAATTGCAGATGCAGGAATCTTGAGCAAAACAACAAACTGCTGGAGGAATTCAGCATCTACAGAAGAAATGGACAGACAGCATTTTGTGTTGGGATCCATAATTCGCGTACAGTGAATGAAAGGAGAGGAAGATTTCTCAGCACTTCACATGAAGAAATTGTGCTGGCACAACATTGCTAATTGAAGTACTCAATCTCTAATCCGATTCATTGCTATTGGAATTGGGTTTTTTATTGTCACATCTGGCAAAGTGAAAAGCTTTCTTTGTGTGCTCTCCAGTCAAATCAAAGTAGACATTAGTACAATCAAGCCATACACAAGGCTGGAGAAATATACCTGAGTGCAGATAATTACAGCATTCTGGCATTAAAATTACAGTAGTCTGATAGAAACATAGAAACATAGAAAATTGGTGCAGGAGTAGGCCGTTTGGCCCTTCGAGCCAGCAGCGCCATTCATTGTGATCATGGCTGATCATCCAAAATCAGTACCCCGTTCCTGCTTTCTCCCCATATCCCTCGATTCTGTCAGCCCTAAGAGCTAAATCTAACTCTCTTGAATACACTAGAGATAGGGGACAAAACAGTGACACAGCGATAGAGTTGCAGCGCCAGACACCCAGGTTCAATACTAACTACCGGTGCTGTCTGTGTGGTGTTTGCATGTTCTTGCCGTGTCTGTGTGGGTTTTCTCCAGGTTCTCCACATTCCTCCCACACACCATTGGTTTGTAGGTTAATTTGGCTTCAGTAAAACTGTAAATTGTCCCTAGTGTGTAGGACACTGCAATTTGTTGAACTGTACATTCATGAGAAAATAAATTCTCTAAAACTTGTGTCTCCTAAATTGTGTTTATGTGCAGTGCATGACCTGTGTTTACTAATCCCACAATTTGTCCAGTTGCCTAAAGTTAAATTTGATAAACCTCAACTAATGTCAGCAAACTGTTTTTCACACTAGTTTTCCACAACTAATGGAATTTCACTACATCCATAAGGAAATCTTTGCACTTTAATTAATCATAATGATTAAATATTTCCTTCCAAAATTACTCTATTTTTGCTGTATTATATTCCTTAAATGTTGTATTAAATTCACTTCTACTCTAATTAAATATTAACATTGGGAAATGTTTTATCATAGCTGTGCTGGTTTAAGATTATCTACAAAAGAAAATGTTCCATTTGAAACCGCATGGATATGACTCTGGATCCAAAATTGGACATCACTGATTTCAATGGAACTGAATTTTCAATTAGATTAAAAGATTCCATTGTTACTATTTCCCCCTTATAAAGCAAAGGACTTTTGAAACCTCATCACCTCTCAAAGTGCCTGGCACTTTGTATTGCCATTAGCGAATGCAGGCAAAAACAATGAACAATTATCAATCAAGGGCGGCACGGTGGCACAGCGGTAGAATTGCTGCCTTACAGCACCAGAGACATGGGTTCAATCCTTACTCTGGGTACGATCCCCCCAGGGAGAAATTTCTTCTGTAGTTTAGTTATTTAAAACTGGACAGTTCAATATTCATACCGTTAGGTTGGAAGACACCAGATCCTTTGTCAGTAATTTTCTGTAATGGATGCCACTAGTTGCAAGGTAACCAATTATTCCTTTCATTGTTGATTGTACAGTCTTGTGCTGTGTAAATTTAGTTTACTTAGTTCAGTTTAGAGATACAGCGCGGAAACAGCCCCTTTGGCCCACCGAGTCCGCATTGACCACCAATCCCCGTACACTAACACTATCCTACATACTAAGGACAATTCACAGTCTTTACCGAAGCCAATTAACCTACAAACCTGTACGTCATTTGGATGTGGAAGGAAACCGGAGCACCCAGAGTAAACCCACACAGTCACAGGGAGAAGGTATAAGCCCAATACGGACAGCATTTGTAGGCAGGATTAAACCCGGGTCTCTGTTGCTGTCAGGCAGCAACTCTTCCGCTGCGCCACCGTGCTGCCTATGTTATTTCATAGCTAGATACATAGACAATAGGTGCAGGAGTAGGCCATTCACCCTTTTGAGCCAGCATCACCATTCAATGTGATCATGGCTGATCATCCACAATCAGTACCCCGTTCCTTCCTTCTCCCCATACCCCTTGATTCCGCTAGCCCTAAGAGCCCCACCTAACTCTTTTTTGAATGCATCCAGTGAATCGGCCTCCATTGCCATCTGAGGCAGAGAATTTCACAAATTCACAGCTCTCTGTGTGAAAAGGTTTTTCCTCATCTCAGCTCTAAATGGCCTACCCCTTATTCTTGAACTGTGGCCCCTGGTTCTGGACTCCCCCAACATCGGGAACTTGTTTCCTGCATCTAGCATGTCCAATCCCTTAATAATTTGATATGTTTCTATAAGGTTCCCTCTCATCTAAATTCCAGTGAATACAAGCCCAGTTTGCTCCATTCTTTCATCATATGACAGTCCCGCCATCCCAGGAATTAACCTCGTGAACCTAAGCTGCACTCCCTCAATAGCAAGAATGTCCTTCCTCAAATTAGGAGACCAAAACTGCACACAATACTCCAGCTGTGGTCTCACCAGGGCCCTGTTCAACTGCAGAAGGACCTCTTTGCTCCTATACTCAACTCCTCTTTTTACGAAGGCCAACGTGCCATTAACTTTCTTCACTGCCTGTTGTACCTGTAGGCTTACTTTCAGTGACTGGTGTACTAGGACACCCAGGTCTCGTTTCCTAACCTGACACCTTTTCCTAACCTGACACCATTCAGATAATAATCTGTCTTCCCGTTCTTGCCTCCAAAGTGGACAACCTCACATTTATCCACATTTTACTGCATCTGCCATCCACTCACCCAACCTGTCCAAGCCACTCTGTGAAATAGATGAACAACTGAAGTCATACATCATTTGGCAACAAAACAACTCATGGTTCACACAAATAATGTAACAGCTCACTATGACTGGAAGTAATTGCTATGAGTCGACATTTGGAGTCTTGGGTTCAACAATTCCAGGTACTGTAATATTTTCCTTATTTCTATTTTAGTTAACTTATTTTCTTTGTTCTCTTGTTTGACTTTTAAAGTTGCCCACCTTCCCCTCACAGGAAGCCAATAAAACCTTTCAACGAAATGCAGCCAATGTAAATCGTCTGAAACGTAGAACACCTGGCTTTATTTAAGAAAACACACAATGTAAGAACATTTCTGCAAAAAAAATATTCATAATGTAAACAGTGCACAAAAAAAGCAGAATTGAGACAACATAAACAGCCTCTACTAGAAAGAGACTCTCTAACAAAAATATTATAACTGCAAGGGAATTGGCTTCAAGATTGACATACTAGACTGCATTAAAACAGATCAGAAACATGTGTCACAACAAATTTGCTTCTTGTGCATTTAGAAGTCATAAGGTGTCTCCGAACAGACAAAAAATGATTAATGCTGTATGGCTTTTAACCAAAAACATACCTGCACACACACGCACGCAAACACACACTCCCTCTCACACACACACACGCACTCTCACACAAGCACACATACGCACTCTCACTCACACACACACGCACGCACAAGCACTATCTCAAGCACACACACTTTCTCTCACGCACTCTCTCACACACACTCTCTCACACGCACGCACACATGCAAACTCTCACACACACACGCACGCTATCACACACACTCTCTCACAAACATGCACGCACACATGCACGCACACTCTCTCCAAAACTCTCAAACACACACTCACGCGCGCACACACACGCAGTCTCGCACACACGCACACATTCTCACTCACTTTCTTACACACTCTCTCGCTCATAGGCACACACTCTCTCACACACACACGCACAAACACACACGCTGCATAAACACACCCACTCCTCACACGCACAAGCACATACTGTACGTATAGAGAAAAAATGAACTGCAAACACTGCAGACACATGTCCCGACCCGAAACACCACCTATCCATGTTCTCCAGAAATGTAGAAACAAGGAATTGCAGATGCTGGTTTACAGATACAAATGCTGGAGTAACTCAGCAGGTCAGGCAGCATCCTTAGAGAACATGGCTGGTGATGTTTCGGGTTGGGGCTTTCTTCAAACTGATGGTCTAAAGATGCTGCCTGATTGCTGAGTTACTCCAGCGCTGTGTCTTTTTTATTAATGTAACACTGGGTAGCACTGAGTTCAGACTTGGAAACATATCGTTGTTTAGAGGTCATTGCAGTGTCCATAATTACAATTCCTATCCATTTTATCCAATTCCTATCCTTTTTAGCTGCAACAGAATTTAGCAGGTAAGCCAAATGATGTTCACTTTCATTGGTGTTTCACACTGTGGGCTAATTTAATGACACAAACGCAACTTGCCATAATTGTACTGTACGAGGAATTACATTTTCAGCTGACAAGAAAATTAAACTTCAAACACAGCACAAAGAATATTTACAGCCAACACACTCTGTGCTTGGACCACATGTATGAATACCCCTGATAATAATATTCAGAAAAGGTAGCAGCAATAGTGAAATAAATGCATGCGGACCTAAAAACCTAAAAAATTAAAATTCAACGGTTAAAAAAGAAATGAAAAATATGTTTATATGGAAAGCATCTAATGAAGTATAAAAGCATAAAAAACATAAAATATTCACTCGATTGAAAACCATGGAATATATTGTAATACAGTAACATTTGTGAATGGTAAAATCGACATTGTCAAGCCATGAATTTATTGAACACAGGATGCTCAATGTTTGCATTCTTTTTCCAGTAACCACCATGGTTCAAATTTTCAATATTAAGCACAGATGTGGAAGAAGTACATTAAGGAAAATGGACTTGGTAGGCTAGGATCCAAAAAAAGTCAGGGTCTCTTTTTTTTCTTCACATTTGCTTTTAAAAAAGCAGAACATTGTCAACATAACCTACACGAACATGTGTACGCCTCAGTGTAAGCCCCACAGAGCTCTGAAGAAAATGAGCAAAAGTAAAACGAGAAAAAGGCAAGAGGTTGCAAAAGACAGGTTTAAGGATATGCAGTATTTCTGCATGACCGAAGCAAAATATTGTCCTTGAAAGACAACCACAGCAAACCAACCTCCTGTTTCCATAGTTGGCTGCGTTTGACCTAGAATGACACCATTTCACTTAAGTGAGCCAAACCTAAACCACCAATGCCATTAATATGATCAACAGCTCAAATGAAAATCTGGCTTATCTCCAATTGTTTTTCAATATAGATTTAGGTTTCTTATTGCATGGGCACCTTTTCAGAAGTTTTTAAGTACCATTGCAGCAATAAAGACCAACAAAATTCACGCTGGTTTACATTTTCTGGCTCAGGTTCATGCTCAGCACATAAGCAGATTCAAAATGCTCTATCCTGAAACGGTCCCATTAACTTGTGGCTATTCAACCGTTTCATGTTAAAATTTATAGTACTGGATTTTCTTTTCAAAACATTTGTTAATTTTTTTTACATACCATTCAAACAGCAAAGCACATGGTCGACACAAGGGACTGCAGATGCTGGTTTACCAAAAAAGACACAAAAAACTCTTGGCATAAATTGGCTGGAGTAACTCACTGGGTCAGGCAGCACTCCTGGAGAACAAGGGCAGGTGATGTTTTGGATCGGGACCTTTCATAGGTTTGAAGAAAGCTCATGACATGAAAGGTCATCTATCCAAGTTCTCCAGAGATGCTGCTCGACCCGTTGAGTTTAGTTTAGAGACACTGCAGGAACAGGCCCTTCGGTCCACCGAGTCCGCACTGACCAGCACATTAATACTATCCTACACACTAGGGACAATTTACACATACACCAAGCCAATTAACCTACATACCTGTACGTCTTGAGAATGGGAGGAAACCGAACACCTTGGCGAAAAACCCACATGGTCACGGGGAGAACGTGCAAAGTGTAAGCGCTGTAAGACAGCAACTCTGCCGCTGCACCAGTGTGCCGCCCTACACCACCGGGCCGCCCCAGAGTTACTCCAGCACTTTCTGAAATTTCGTGTAAACCAGCATCTGCAGTTCCATGTTTGTTCACGAAAGCAGTGAAGCCTCACTGAATATATTTGTCAAGATTTTTGTTATTGAGTGTATGTAATGAAATGAGGAAGCAATTGTTTTTAATGAGTTCATGATTTTATGAGATGCACTCAGAAGGCAAACCTTTATAAATGCATTTTTTCAGGTTAAGATCGATCATGATTAGGCAAATTATCAACCTATTTTTGTACAAAGGATATAGTAGTAAATGTAATTACTTTATCCCATCTTATTAGAAGATTCTTTCTTAGGGCATTTCTATTGTGAATATAAGCTGCAGATAGTTTCTATAACAGGGCTTCAATTGACAATTTTAACATAAATTATTTCGAATGAAGTTCACTAATATTCTCAATGTTAGATCCATCAGTCCTTCTACAAACAATAATCTACTACAACCTACTAACAATAAAATAGTGCACCAACATTAAAAGCTATACTTAGAGGGTGCTGTCTATAAGGAGTAGGTAAGTTCACCCTGTGATTACGTGGGGTTTTTTCCGGTGCTCTGGTATTCCCCCACCCCACATTCCAAAGACATACAGGTTTGTAGGTTAATTGGCTTCGTTAAATATATAACTTGTCCCTAGTGTATAAGATAGTGTTAGTATATGGGGTGATCGCTGGTCGGCACGGACTCAGTGGGCAGAAGGGCCTGTTTTCGCTCTGTGTCTCTAACAATGTAATGTCAAACAAAGCAGTGTCAAATTCTTTACCCACACACTATGAGAATTATTTACTGGTATGAATACCTAACAATTAATGATCAAATTTAATGTCCATTAGAATATGTGATCAAATAACGCAGTCAATAAATGTACTGCTTTACTGCTCCGATGACCCAGGTTCAATCCCGACCTCAGTGTGGAGTTTGCATGCACTCCTTGCCACTGCATGGGTTTACCCTATGAAGCTGTGTTTTAGAACATAGCACATAGAACACGACAGCACAGGATTAGCCCCTTCGGCCAACAATGTTGGTGGCGAACATGATGCCACGTTAAACTGACCTCATCCGCCTGTACATGATCCATATCCCTCTATTCCCTGCACTTCCATGTGACTATCTAAAAGCCTCTTGACACCAATATCATATCTGCCTCCACCACCACCCTTGGCAGTGCGTTCCAGGCCCCCACCACACTCTGTGTAAAGAACTTGCCCTGCACAACTCCACTAAACGTTCCCCCTCTCACCTTATAGCTGTGCCCTCTAGTGTTGGACATTTCCACCCTGGGTAAGAAGGTTCTGACTGTCTACCCTATCTATGCCTCATATAATTTTAAGTCTCCCCTCAACCTCTGACGTTTCAGAGACAATAAATCAAGTCTATCCAACCTCTCACTGCAGCTGAAAGCCTCTAATCCAGGCAGCATTCTGGTAAACCACCTCTGCATCCTCTCCAAAGCCTTCACATCGTTCCTGTAATGGAGCAGTATATGATGAATGTCATGAAGCTAGACTTGCGGGACATTATTTTTGAATTTGCGCTATAATGTTATTTATTTGTCTATTTTATTAAATATATACTGTACTTTTTTTGTGATTATGGCTTTTTACAGAGTTCCCTGTTTACATATCTGTTATGCTGCTGCAAGTAAGAATTTCATTGTACATTTTGGGACATGTGACAATAAAACACTCTCGACTCTTGACCAGAACTGCATGACACAATCAATATGCGGCCTAACCAAAGTCCTCTAGACTTGCCACATGACTTCCTGACTCTCATATTCAATGTCTCTCACAATGAAGGCAAGCATACCACGTGCCTTCTTTATCACCCTGTCTACTTGTGATTCAATAAGGTAGCATTGAATCTCTGACCCTATCTACTGGTGCTCCCACCTTCTGTGAGCTTGGAACTTGGACTTCGAGACCCTTTTGCACATCAATGCTGTTAAGGGTTTTGCCATTAACTGAAAACTCTCTCCGTACATTCAACCTCCCAAAGTGCAACACCTCACAATTGCTTGGGTTAAACTCCATTTCTCTGCCCATCTATACCCATCTCCCACATCTCAAAGACATGCTGGATTTGTCGGTTATTTGGTCACTGTACATTACCCCTAGTGGTGTGTGGAGATGAATGGCAAATTACAAAGGGAATAAAGAGATGGAGAACGCAGGGAGAATAAAATGGGATTAGTGTAGGAATCGTGAAGACTAGCACTGGTTGCCAATGTGGACCCAGAAAGCCTGTGGGTCTGCTTCTGGTTTAATTAAATTGCTGAAACTGAAATAATAACAGATCTATCACAAGAGTCAGAACAAACTCTAATGGACATTAAGTAAACAAACATGACCTTCGATAGTGTTTTCTGTAGTCTGGCGATTCCCCCCAAAGTACTTCACAGTCAATTAATTAGTGTGAAGTGTGCAGGAAAACGCAGTGGCTGTTTCTTACGTGGTTAAATTACGCAAATAGCAGCCGGAATAAAATGAATATGTTGAGATAAGGGTAGGAAGCAGTTAAATTGAAAATGTGCAGAAACAGACACTGGAGCACATAATAACGAGTGCCGTTAAACTAGCCAAAGTGCTGACCAGCTCATCAAATTGATTAGTTTAGCAGAGGATAAAGACCACAATCACCTCACCAACTAATTCAATTAGCAGGGTGAAAAAACTCATTTAGTGGAGACTAAAACTGGAAGGCGTTTAATATTGAATTACATTGAATTGAATTGAATAAATTTTATTAGCCAAGTATGTATACATACAAGGAGTTTGCCTTGGTGCTTTGCTCGCAAGTAACAACACGACATAAAGTAGACAATTAAAAATAAAACATTGTAATTTAAACATGTGAAGAATTAAATAAAGTACCAGAGCAAAAGGAGGCTACAGACTTTTGAGTAGAGCTACTGCTCGTGGGAAAAAAAGCTGTTTTTATGTCCGGCTGTGGCGGCTTTGACAGTCCGGAGTCGCCTTCCAGAGGGAAGTGCTTCAAAGAATTTGTGGCCAGGGTGAGAGGGATCAGAGATGATCTTGCCCACTCGCTTCCTGGCCCTTGCAGTGTACAGTTCGTCGATGGGGGGAAGGTTGCAGCCAACAACCTTCTCGGCTGTGCGAACGATCCGTTGCAGCCTCCGGATGTCGTGCTTGGTGGCTGAGCCAAACCAGACCATGATGGAGAAGGTGAGGACAGACTCTGTGATGGCAGTATAAAACTGGACCATCATTGCCTGTGGCAGACTGTGTTTTCTCAGCTGCCACAGGAAGTACATCCTCTGTTGGGCCCTTTTGACTGTGGAGTCGATGGTGGCCCCCCCATTTAAGGTCCCTGGAGATGATGGTTCCAAGGAACTTAAATGACTCCACAGATGTTACTGTTGATGGTGAATGGGGGGAGGGGAGGGGGAACTCTTCGAAAGTCTACAATTAGTTCCACTGTCTTGAGAGCATTGCGCTTCAGGTTGTTGCGATGGCACCAGGACATCAGCTGTATCACTTCCCGTCTGTAGGCAGATTCCTCCCCATCCTGGATCAGTCCAATCAGGGTTGTGTTGTCCGCAAACTTGAGAAGCTTGACAGAGGAGTCTGTGGAGGTGCAGTCGTTGGTGTAGAGAGTAAAGGAGGGGGGAGAGTACGCAGCCTTGCGGTGCTCCTATGCTGAGGGTCTGTGGGTCCGAGATGTGCTTTCCCAGCCTCACATGCTGCCTCCTGTCTGTCAGGAAGTTGATGATCCACTGACAGAGGGTTTCAGGCACAGTAGCTGGGAGAGTTGAGTGTAGAGGCTCTGACACAATGGTGCTGAATGCAGAGCAAAAATCCACAAAATAATCCTTGCATAGGTCCCCTGGCAGTCTAGGTGCTGGAGGATGAAGCGCAGGCCTAGATTGACTGCGTCATCCACTGATCAATTGACCTGGTATTCAAACTGCAGGGGGTTTGTGATGTTTTTCAAGTGGGCCAGCACAAGTCTTTCATGGGTCTTCATGATTACAGAGGTCAGTGCGACAGGCCTGTAGTCATTAAGACCAGTAATCCTTGCCGTTTTGGGTACAGGAACAATAGTGGAGACTTTGAAGCAGGCAGGGACACTGCAAGTTTGCAGGGACTGGTTGAAAGTGTCTGTGTAGATCGGTGCCAGTTGTTCGGCACTGACCTTGAGGGTAGAGGGGGAAACATGGTCCAGTCCTGGAGATTTCCGCCTTTTCTGTCCTGAATAGCTTCGCCGCCTCCTCAATTTCTATTGTTAGTTCAATTTCTCTTCGCGACATTTTCGCGAACTGAAAAGAGATGATGGGCCAACAGACCACTGAATAATCTTATAAACGCTCTCCGATACAAGGGAAAAATAGCGTGAGATTTAAATGCCTAAGGAAAGAATGGGTCAATTAAGGTGATTGTGCTTCATCTCGACTGAAGCCTGCTTATCACTACTCACATTCAGGCAAAAGCAAGGTGGCCAAGTGGGCCTTGCACGTTTATTTCAGACATTATTAATTCGTTTACCTCAATGTCAATGGAAGAACATTAGCCAGATTGGAGGCACGCTGCAAAGAACATTAAGATAATAAATGACAACTGTTTTCCTTCCAAAGACCCCATTCACATTGACCTGGAAATGCTCATGGGGACTGGTTTTAAAACCTAGTCCTAAACCAACGCTCTAACCATGCAACACTCCTTGCAGCAAGGCACATTCCTTGCATATGCACATACTTGACCATTAAACTTATTAATTATCATTATCATTATTAAATTCAAGTTCTTTCCACTTAAAACTACTTCTGCTTGTAATGCTTTTAGTCAGACCCTCTGTTGGTTTCTGTACACCTCAGCCATTATCCTGAGCGGATGGAGACTTCATCCCTCGAAATGCAGTTGGCAAATCTGCAGTACACCATTCAGGTCTACTAATGATTCTAGAGATAAAGCATGAAACCAGGCCCTTTGGCAATCATTGATCACCCACTCACACTACTTCTATGTTATCCAACGTTTGCATCCAATTCCTGCACATTAGGGGAAATTTACAGAGGTCAATTAACCTACAAACCCGCACATCATTGGGATGTGGGAGGAAACCGAAGCACCTGGAGGACACCCATGTGGTCACAGGGTGAACATGCAAAGTCCACACAGACAGTGTTGTGGTTCCCTGATCCTCGAAATTAAGACAGGCGACACGGAGAATTCTTCGAGAAGTTAAAAGCCTTTATTTGCAAACAACGGCTAGAACAATCAGGAAGCCAACCATCTGACTGCCCACTTAGTACACCGGGCAGTCTATTTTTATAGGATTATTCCAAACCTTATCTTCTTTACATTACCTCATACCCACACTCCTTTCTTCAATCATTCATTTCTTTGCAATCACCCGTCTGTCCCGCCACCATTAAATCCCATTCAGTAATTTATCCTTATCTCAATGCTCACATCCCTTCATACTTTGCCACCCTTATTTCCCCTGCTAGTCCATCCATCACATCCATTCATCACCCCAAGGCCTATGTCTTTCCTTATCTCGCCACCATTATCTTTCATCCAACAAAGTAAAAGTTCAAAGAATGTCGAAACCGTTTTACAATGTAACAAAGTGTAAGGAATGCCTAAGCAAATGATGCACAACAATGTAACAAGGAATAAGAAAGTGTAAGGTAAAGCAAATGGTTCAAAGAATGTGGAAGCAATTACAATACGTCTTAATGTGTTACTGATCACAGCAGTTGCAATGTACTAAAGTTTCAAGAATGCCTACGCTGTTAAATTTAAATGGCTAATAATGATTACAGCAGTTACAATGTAACAAACTAATATACAAAATACAACAACAGCACCCGAGGTCAGGATCGAACCAGGGTCTCTGGTGCTCTGAGGCAGTAGCTTGGCCAGCTGTGCCACTGTGCCTCCACAGGTCATAGGCTGGCAACTATCAAGATGCCTTTGTTCTAAGACCTTCAATTGTGCCACCGAGATTAGAAACGCTGTTGCAAGTCAAAAGGATCCTGGTTGTTTAGACTTTAGAGATACAGTGCGAAAACAGGCCTTTTGGCCCACCGAGTCCGTACCAACTAGTCATCACCCGGTACACTAGCACTAACCTATATTCGGGACAATTTACAATTTTTACCGAAGCCAAGTAACCTACGTCTTTGGAGTGTGGGAAGAAACCAAAGCACCCAGAGCAAACCCATGGGGTCACAGAGGGAACGTGCAAACTCTGTACTGACAGCACCCGTAATCAGGATCAAACCCTGATCGCTGCCACCGTAAGGCATTTACCGCTGTGCCACAGTACCGCCTAGAAGGGCACGTCATAAGGATTACCCACTCATGGCATAGCTAATAACACTATTGAAATACTCGCACACCAACGTGGCACACCAACAAGGAAGGTTTGCTTGCCAGAAGGAAGACATTAAGAGTGAACTGAAGTGTGCTTCCTCTAGCCACTGTATTGGACCAGCCCTGTGGGGTACTCAGATGAGCAGGCATCAGATGATGGTTTGCTGCAAGCCAAGACATAATGGCCAAATTGGTCCACCACGTTACTTTCAGATTTATTTATCTGCTTGTCAGGATGTTGATGGGAGAACTTTAGCCAGATTGGAGTTACATTGTAATGAACATTACGATAGAAGATGACAACTGTTTTCCTTCCAAAGACACATTCATGTTGACCTGGATGCTATTGGACAAAAGGACACAAAGTGCTGGAATAACTCAGCTGGTCAGGCAGCGCCCCTGAAGGACAAGCATAGATTACATTTCGGATCGGGACCCATTTTCAGACTGCTCCTCCTTAGCCCTTCTTCAGCCTGAAGACCTTTCGTCGGACTGCTCAATCCCTACCCCTCCGTCAATCTGAAGACAGGTCACGACCTGAAACGTCGCCCATCCATGTTCTTCAGAGAAGCTGCCTGACCTGCTGAGTTACTCTGGCACTGTGTGTCCTTTTGTGGTATTAAAACCAGCATCTGCAGTTTATGTTTGTTTCCACATGGATACTCTTGGGAGATTGGTTTCAAAAGCCTAGTCCAGGAACAGCACAATAACCACGCAACACTCCCTCTGTACCAAGGGAAATGTATTTTACAACACAATCAGGCAAGAACAAGAACAACCAAGGCAAGCAGGAGCCGTGCAGTAGAAAGTGGAGGAAGCCTCTTTCCTCCATCATTGATCACCAACGTCCAAGCAAAATAAAAGTAAAAATGGGATAATATATAATCAGATATATTAACTGCGTTCCTCTCTAAATAAATGCTGCCTAACCGTTGGCTATGTCTCACATTTTTGATTTGATTTTCAGTTAAAGAAATTAGTTGATATTGCGAACATAGACACAAAAAGCTGGAGTAACAGCAGGTCAGGCAGCATCTCTGGAGAGAAGGAATGGGTGACGTTTCGGGTCGAGACCCTTCTTCGGACAATATTGCGTTTTGAACTACGGAGTTTTGTTAAGGTAAATCAGAAAAAAAAACAATTTCCACCAGTTAATAGGGTAATTTATCCTCAGTTACTTGTACTAGATGCAATATATCACAAAGGCTTGAAATTGTATTCCAAGTCTGAAATTTGGTTGAAATTAATGGAGCCAATTTTAGACACTGACTACGGCACATAATTGCTACTAAAATGTATATTTTTGTGCAAACAGCAAATGAAGAAATTTCCACTCCACTGAGTGCATTAGTTTTTAAACTCGGTAGTTGGATTATGTAATTCCAGATTGAATTTTTCGTTAAGTAAAATCCATGATAACATTATGAAGAAAATATAGAAACATAGAAAATATGTTTTTCTATAGGAGGAGGCCATTCATAGGAGGAGGCCATTCGGCCCTTCGGCCCTTCGAGCCAACACCACCATTCATTGTGATCATGGCTGATCGTCCACAATCAATAACCCGTGCCTGCCTTCTCCCCATATCCCTTGATTCTACTAGCCCCGAGAGCTCTATCTAACTCTCTCTTAAATCCATCCAGTGATTTGGCCTCCATTGCCCTCTCTGGCAGAGAATTCCACAAATTCACAACTCTCTGGGTGAAAAAGTTCCTTCTCACCTCAGTTTTAAATGGCCTCCCCTTTATTCTAAAACTGTTGCCCCTGGTTCTGGACTCGCCCAACATTGGGAACATTTTTCCTGCATCTAGCTTGTCCAGTCCTTTATAGAAACATAGAAACATAGAAAATAGGTGCAGGAGTAGGCCATTCGGCCCTTCGAACTTGCACCACCATTCAATATGATCATGGCTGATCATCCAGCTCAGTAGCCTGTACCTGCCTTCTCTCCATACCCCCTGATTATGACAAATATTTGATGCAAAATATCTTAACTTGATTGAAGCGAAAGCGAAGAACGAGATAAAGTTTCAAAGAGTTATCAAATTCACAATGTATACATATTTTTGTCACCCTGGCCTACTCTGAAGCTCGATACGCACTTCTAATGCTATCTTTTCTGTCAGCTGCGTTAATTTTTCAGTCTCAAATTGGACATGACTTTTCTTTCGTTCTTTCTAAGTCTTTGACTTTTCCTCGATTTTATTGTCATGTTTATACTTTCCCAATGACCTCTTTTATTTAACCCTCACATTTCTGATACTCCTCTCTGCTACCTGCAGCATTGAAGTTCTCTGTGTCTTAAACTCTTAATTTTTTTTTTGCATTATCACAGTCATAGAGTGATACAGCGTGGAAACAGGCCCTTCGGCCCAATTTGCCCACACCGGCCAACATTTCCCAGCTACACTAGTCCCACCTGCCCGCGTTTGGTCCATATCCCTCCAAACTTGTCCTGTCCATGTACCTACCTAACTGTTTCATAAATGTTGGTTAGTCCCAGCCTCAACTACCTCCTCTGGCAGCTTGTTCCTTACAACCACCACCCATTGTGTGAAAAAATAATCAAGTAATATTGAGAGGATACTAGATTTGTGCCCTGTCTTCCCTATTAAAATATACAAACATTTTCACTGGACTACCACTCTTTCCTCATTGAATGCTTCTTGTTGTTCTGACAGATCTACCTTCTCATTGCTGTTTGCAGACTATCTGTTCGTCTGTAGAAATAGAAATGTTTCCTCTTTTTTCCTCCCGGTCCACTTTACAAATGTAAAAATCAAATGTACTCTGAGATGCCACCAATATTTCGATGCGCTCTTTTACTAGGACTATCACTGCAGATATCATTGGTATTACTGCACAATCAACAGATTGTTTAAGAATTGCACTCAAAGATGCAGCTCTACAAGACTTTGGATAACCCACATATGGAGTATTGAATGCAGTCCTGGTCACCCCAGTACATCGAGGGCACGGCGGCTTTGGAGAGGATACAGAGGAGGTTTAATGCTGCCTGGATTAGAGGGTCCAGGTACAAGGATGGGTTGGATAAATTTGGACTCTTTTCTCTGCAACAGCAGAGGTTGAGGGGAGACTTGATTGAAGTATATAAAATGACGAGAGGCATAAATAGGGTAAGTAGGCAGATAGAACCTTTTTCCAGATTGGAAATCTCCAACACGAGAAGGCATAGCCATAAAGAGAGGGAGGGAAAGTTTAACGGAGATGTGCGGGGCAAGTTTTTTTTTTACACAATGAGAGGTGGGGGCCTGGAACGCATTGCCTGGGGTGGTGGTGGAGGCAGATACGATAGTGGTGTTTGAGAGGCTTTTACATAGGCACATGGAAGTGCAAGGAATAAAAGGATGTGGATCATATATAGCCTGATGAGATTGGTTTATCTTGGCATTATGTTCGGCACAAACATTGTGGGCCGATGGGCCTATTCCTGTGATGTATTGTTCAATTTAATTTGGGTATTTCAGAAAGAAAAATAAAATAAAATTGACATAAATATTATATTATTATGATTCAGAACAGATGTATTAGTCATATTGTTTCTGGATAACATTACTTCACATAAATAAAGTTTTAAGTAGAATTTACCTCAATAAAAAACACAAGATGTCTTGGATTTCTTGGGCCACACTTGTTAAAATGTTTCCCTTGCGATTCAAACAAGATTTACCAAAAAACAATGTAAAATATCTGCTTTCATGTTATTGACTGGTTCTTTCATTCTGCAATACTTTCAGCTGTTTAAGATAAGAGCAGAATCAAAAGAAATGTGGGATGGTTCTCAGAACATGTTCCTTCTTTAAGTTCCTTAAACAAGGTCGCAATTATACAATTACACTATGGTCCAATGGTTCTTTACTGGCACATATGCACTGCACAGCAAAATTATTTTTGTATAGGTCACTCACGCACAGTCGCCTTATCTTGGTGCCACTTCCAAAAAGAAAAGGGCCAAAATCCACAATCTGGCCCAATTGCTGGGTGTACTGGAGCACCCCCGATCCAGGTAAGCCCAGGTAAGCCCGGGCTCCTGCAGGGCCACCTCCGTCACCCTCGACTGGCTCGGCCTGCGAACCAATGTCCTCTCCCCGCCCGGCCTCCTCTGGGTCCAGAGGGTGTCTCCTGGAGACAATCTTGAAGGCAATACCCCAGTCCCTCTCCTCCCGGCCTGATCTCCCATCCAAAGAATGTTGGGGTTACTAAGATTCAGTGAGGTTAATGTACCTGCAATAATGATCCTTTGACATTTATGCTCCTAACAACTCAATACATGCAAATGTAACAAAAACACTTTAAAATCTAGAACTGGTGAGTCCAGCACTTTCATAGAACATTATTTTCTATAACGTTACCGGAAAATGGTTTACCAATCAGAATTTGGCTTTGATTCTGAACTTGTAAGCAACATTGGACAATAATATAGCAAAAACAGAAAGGAGAACTTAGCAGGTTCGATAATAGATGGATAATTTATCCACCAGTGTACTTTCTTGAAAACCGCAACTGTGTTATCGACCGGTTACATAAAATGGTAAAGAAGCACCTTTATAAAAAGCCAAGAATCTATCTTGATCACGAGTTTGGAAGAACTTCATAGAATATTATGAAAACAACTGACTCAGCATCACCTCAGGAGTTAGCAGGAGAAAATGTTCAATACGATCGAATCAATAGTCAACATGGGGCTACTTGCCCGAGGGATCGGTTAGAATAACAATTGTTCAATATTCAGGTTCAGCCCAAGGTAATGGCTGGAGTGGGGAATGGAACAGATGGCAAGGGTACTGTAGTTTTTGTTTGAGGAACAAATACAATATCTTTAACTTGTTGCTGCCATACAGCAGAGACCCAGGTTCAATCCTGATTACGGATGCTGTCCGTACGGAGTTTATACGTTCTCACCGTAACCACGTGGGTTTTCTCCGGGTGCTCCGGTTTCCTCCCATAATCCAAAGACGTACAGGTTTGTAGGTTAATTGGCTTTGGTAAAATTGTAAATTGTCCCTAGTGTGTGTGTCGGTCGGATAGTGTTAGTGTACGGGGATCACTGGTCAGTGTGGACTTGGTGAGCCAAAGGGCCTGTTTCTGTGCTAAACTAAACGCCAAAGGAAGGTGGCAAGGATAGAAACTGGGTATCCTGAATGAAATTCACTGAAATAATGTCCTGATGTGTGCTACCTGCCACTGCACATCTATGAGTCAATGTGTCAATACATGGAGGGCTCAGAAACAAATGGCAATGGGAATATAAACCATGGAAGAATTATTCTGTGGTTAAACTGAGATACATAGATACATAGATAAATAGACAATAGGTGCAGGAGTAGGCCATTCAATGTGATCATGGCTGATCATCCACAATCAGTACCCTGTTCCTGCCTTCTTCCCATATCCCTTGATTCCGCTATCCCCAAGAGCTCTACCTAAACCTTTTTTTTTAATGCAAAAGAGTGGAATGAGCAAGAAACAAGAAATTTGGTGGAAACCAGGTTGAGAAAGAAACCAG
Organism: Rhinoraja longicauda; assembly: GCF_053455715.1. Taxonomy (NCBI): domain Eukaryota; kingdom Metazoa; phylum Chordata; class Chondrichthyes; order Rajiformes; family Arhynchobatidae; genus Rhinoraja; species Rhinoraja longicauda. The sequence continues at coordinate 12,751,736 of NC_135976.1, forward strand.
GTTTTCTAATGGGAGATACTGAGAAAAGATGAGCAAGCAAATGCATACACAAGAAACTGCAAATACTGGCATCTTGGTCCACCTATCTGCCAGTCAAAATTCCCCCTCATCTGCATCCAACTATTATTTGCCAGGCGTAGGAAGGAACTGCAGAAGGGTCCCGACCCAAAATGTCACCCTTTCCTTCTCTCCAGCGATGCTGTTTGTCCCGCTAAGTCCCTTCAGCATTTGGTGTCTATCTTCTATCATTTGCCAGGCTTTGTCCCAGCCTCACCCTTCTTCCAGCTTCCCTCCTCTACGATCAGTCTGAAGAAGGGTCCTGACCTGAAATGTCACCTATCCATGTCCTCCAGAGGTGCTGCCTGACCCGCTGAGTTACTCCAGCACTTTGTGGCCGAAGGCTGAACGAGAAACTGCACCACTTTCAAATAAAGAAAGAATGACAGCAAAATGCTCAGTGAAATCAAATCACAGTAACGATAAACATCTGCTATCAAATTCTTCACATGACATAACTGTCAGGAACAATTTCTATTTTGAAAACAATGAGTATTTTCATTAGCCAGATGGAAGCGTATTGAACATAAGTGTGTGTAGGAAAAAAAACTGCAGATGCTGGTTGAAATCAATGGTAGACACAAAATGCTGGAACAACTCAGCGGGACAGGCAACATCTCGGGAGAGAAGGAATGGGTGACGTTTCGGGTCGAGACCCTTGTGCAGACTGATGTCGGGGGAAGGGGGCGGTACAAAGATAGGATGCAGTCGGAGACAGGAAGACTAGTGGGAGAACTGGGAAGGGGGAGGGGATAGAGAGGAAAAGCAGGGACTACCTGAAGTTAGAGGTCAATGTTCATACTGCTGGGGTGTAAACTACCCAAGCGAAATATGAGGTGCTGTTCCTCCAATTTGCGCTGGACCTCACTCTGACAATGGAGGAGGCCCAGGACAGAAAGGTCAGATTGGAAATGGGAGGGGGGGTTGAAGTGCTGAGCCACCGGGAGATCAGGTTGGTTAAGGAGAACTGAGCAGAGGTGTTGAGCGAAACGATCACCGGGCATAACCGATCGCTGAACATAAGTGTAGTTTGTGTTCCTCTCCCTTCCCCAGTTACAACCATACCTGCGGTTGGAAACTGTCCAACGTTTATTGTTTCTAATAAAATAATTCCACCAATCACTTTTGGGGTGGCACGGTGTTGGCGCAGCGGTAGAGTTGCTGCCTTACAGTGCCAGGGACCCAGGTTCGATCCTGACCACGGGTGCTGTCTGTACGGAGTTTGTATGTTCTCCCCGTGACCTGTGTGGGTTTTCTCCGGGATCTGTGGTTTCCTCCCACACTCCAAAGACGTCCAGTTTGTATGTTAATTGACTTGGTATAACTGTAAATTGTCCCTAGTGTGTGAATAGGTAAAATTTTGGCTCGGAACCGTTCTTCACACTGGTCAGGTAGCATCTCGCCAAGGATGCTGCTTGGCCCAAAGAGGTGCTCCACCATTCTGCATCTTCTATCACTTATCCACCTGCACATAACCCATATCCCTCCATTCCTTGCATATCCATATGCCTAACCAAAAGTTTTCTAAATGCCACGAACTAAAGTTGTTGGTTCAACCCACCACCCCTGGCATTAATTTCCTGGTATCCATCACTCTCTATGTAAAAAAAAGTTTCCCTGCACATCTCCTTTAAACTTTCCCATTCCGACCTTAAAGCTAATCCCACCAGTATTTGGCTCCTGTATTCTTGTGCATAATTTCAAGATTGTATTCTTCAACATTAATGTAATGCATAACAAGTAGCAGAGTCCTGCAAAATCATACAATTGCAGCAAAACTAATGTTCTCCGATGAAAGCTTATAACCACAAGAAGAATATAGGAAAAGGAATTACCCACTTAATCCCTCGAGCTTGTTCTTCCTTTTGATTAAATCAAAGTTGATTGCTGTCTTAATTCGATCTCCCGACTTGATTCTGCTAATCATTAGCATTGTTGCCAAAATAACTCCTTCTCATGCAGTTTTGAATGTTTAGTTGACTTTTCCTCTACAGTTATTGTAGGAAGAGTTCCCCCTTTCCCTCAGCCTGACAGCCTGGTTCAAAATTACACAAAAAAAACCCTTGTTCTGAACAAGTCAACCAGAAGATCTAATCAGAAAGTAAGTGTGCGTACATGGAATGAGCTGCCAGAGGGAATAGCAGAGGCGGGTACAACGTTTGAAAGACGTTTGGAAAGTACATGGGTAGGAAAGGTTTGCAAGCCAGCTGCAGTCAAGAGCGATCAACCTGCTCAGGCAATTTGGCTGGCATGGTGGCACAGCGATAGAGTTGCTGCCTTACGGCGCCAGAGATGCAGGTTCGATCCCGACGACGGACCAAACATCAGCTTTGCTGTCTGTACAGAGTTCTCCCCGTGACTGCAGGCGTTTTCTTCAGGAACTCTGGTTTCCTCCGACAATCCAAAAATGTACAGGCTGGTAGGTTAATTGGTTTCGGCAAGAATTGTAAACTGTCCCTAGTGTGTAAGATAATGCTCGTGTACGGGGATCGCTGGTCGGCATGGACTCGGTGGGCAGAGAGCCCTTTTTCCTGTGCTGTATCTCTAAACTAAACTAGAGTTAGGATTATGAGAATGATCCAGAGATGCTTAAGTTAATGTATGATGAGTATTTGGTGGCACTGGCCCTTTACTGGCTGGAGTTTAGAAGGATGAGGGGGACCTCATTGAAATTTAACGAATAGTGAAAGGCCTGGATAGACTGGATGTGGAGAGGATATTCCCACTAGTGGGAGAATTTAGGACCTGAGGGCATAGTCTCAGAACAAATTGAATAGAATTGAATTTATTTGTCATTCCAAAAAAAACTTTGAACGAAATGTCGATATCATACAGTCATAACGATAAAAAAAAGCAACCAAGCACATAATTACATAATTTTAACATAAACATCCATCACAGTGACTCTCCTCCAGTCACCTCACTGTGATGGAAGGTAATAAAAAAAGGATGAGGAGGAATTTCTTCAATCAGAGGGTGGTGAATCTGTGGAATTCATTGCCACAGACAGTTATGAAGGTGAAGTCATTGGGTATTTTTAATGCGGAGATTGACAGGTCCTTGATTAGTGAAGGAGTCAAAGGTTACGGGGAGAAGACCGGAGAATGGGGTAGGGAAGGAGTGATAGATCTGTGTGTCCTAGTGCATCAGTCACTGAAAGGAAGCATGCAGGTACAGCAGGCAGAGAAGAAAGCTAATGGAATGTTGGCCTTCATAACAAGAGGAGTTGAGTATAGGAGCAAAGAGGTCCTTCTGCAGTTGTACAGGGCCCTAGTGAGACCACACCTGGAGTACTGTGTGCCGTTTTGGTCTCCAAATTTGAGGAAGGATATTCTTGCTTTTGAGGGCGTGCAGCGGAGGTTTACTAAGTTAATTCCCGGAATGGCGGGACTGTCATATGTTGAAAGACTGGAGCGACTAGGCTTGTATACACTGGAATTTAGAAGGATGAGAGGAGATCTTATTGAAACGTATGATTATTAAGGGGTTGGACACGTTAGAGGCAGGAAACATGTTCCCAATGTTGGGGGAGTCCAGAACCAGGGACCACAGTTTAAGAATAAGGGGTAGGCCATTTAGAACGGAGATGAGGAAAAACTTTTTCAGTCAGCGAGTTGTGAATCTGTGGAATTCTCTGCCTCAGAAGGCAGTAGAGGCCAATTCTCTGAATGCATTCAAGAGAGAGCTAGATAGAGCTCTTAAGGACAGCGGAGTCAGGGGGTATGGGGAGAAGGCAGGAACGGGGTACTGATTGAGAATGATCAGCCATGATCACATTGAATGGCGGTGCTGGCTCGAAGGGCCGAATGGCCTCCTCCTGCACCTATTGTCTATTGTCTATTATCAGAAATTATTGAATGGCAGTGTAGACTAGATGGGTCAAATGACCTAATTCTGCTCCTATGACTTATGAACTTGGTTGGCACAGTCGTATTGAGTTGAAGAGCCTGTTTCTGTGCAGTAAAACTCCGTGACTCTAAATTTTTCCACCATCTTGAACATCTAACTTATATCGTTCCTTGGTTGCCTTGCAGGCAAATCAATGCCATAGTTCTGCCATTCCTTAATAGGTACATTGCCAGAACTACATGCAGTACACTAAATGAGATACAGATATTTATATAACTGCAAGTATATTAAATCAAACCAGATTCCAAACAGGAAATTGTGGAAATCATATGAGCAAGCCTTAATAGAGCGAGCTTACTAAATTTCAATCAAACGTTAAATTTGGAAAGAGCATTAAAATCAGATCCAGCAGCATGAAAAACAGGCAAGTCATTTTCAGGATCTGGCGTGCCTAACACACACCAGAATATACTGACATAAATATAGGCTGAGTATTAATATAGGCTGCATGCAAATTACAATAATAAATGGCCATAACTATGGTGACACTAAACAATGGGCAACTAGCCCACATTCCCTGTTGTGTAGTTTAGAGATACGATACCGTACGTTACGATACGATAGAACTTTATTTATCCCAGGAGGGAAATTGGTCTGCCAACAATCATAAAACACACCAAGAAACATGAAACGTGAAATTAAAGTGTCGAGTGGAAAGTCCAGGATTGGGGATGTGCAAAGATTGGAGGGGGGGGGGAGGGAGGGGAGTCAGTCTACCCTATGATAGAAGGGGGAGGAGTTGCACAGTTTGATAGCCCCAGGGATCAAGGATCTCCTGTGGCGTTCTGTGCTACACCTTGGTGGAACCAGTCTGTTGCTGAAGATGCTCCTCAGGTTGACCAGTGTGCCATGGAGGGGGTAGACACAAAATGCTGGGGTAACTCAGTGGGACAGGCAGCATCTCTGGGGAAGGAATGGGTGACGCTTCGGTCGAGACCCATCTTCGGACATGCAGGAGATGAGCTACATTGTCCAGGATGCTCTGCAGTTTGAGGAGCATCCTCCCCTCCATCTCCAGTGAATCAAACTCCACCGCCAGGACAGAGCCAGCCTTCCTGATGAGCTCGCTAATTCTGTTGGCGTCCGCGGCCTTCGCCCTGCTACCCCAGCACACGACAGTGAAGAAGATGGCATTGGCCACCACCGATTGATAGAACATCTACAGCATTGAAACAGGCCCTTTGGCTCACCGAGTCCACGCCGACCATCGATCACACATTCAAGGCCATCTTATGAATACATTTATCCATACTATGGAAAGCCAGTCTGTTGTGGAACAGGATATGAACTGGGAATACCTAAACACACTTCTAACCAAGCAAGTATGGGGTATTGAACTTTGGGAGGTCACATATAAGATGAAAGCATGCAGTTAACAACAAGACCCTTGACAACAATAATGTTCAGAGGGATCTTGGGGTCCAAGTCCACAGCACCTTGAAAGTGGTAACACAAGCAGATGGAGTGGTAAAGAAGGCATATGGTATGCATGTCTCCCTAGGTTGGGTCATTGAGTAAAAGGGTCAGGAAGTCACCTTGCAAGCCATATTGAACTTTGGTTCGGCTGCATTTGGAGCATTGCATGCAGTTTTGGTCATCCCATTACAGGAAGGATGTGGAGACTTTTGGAGAGGGTGCAGAAAAGGTTTATTAGAATGATGCCAAAATTGAGGGGTATTAGCTATGAGGAAAAGTTGGTAAACCTGGATTCTTTTGTTTCGAGAGTCAGAAAACAGGCCTAAGTGAGTTAGATAAAATTAAGAGAGACATGGATAAGGTAGACAGTCAGAACCTTCTTCCCAGGGTGGCAACGTCAAAGACTCGAGGATACAGCTTAAAGGTGAGAGGGGTAAAGATTAAAGGAGATGGGCAATTCCTTTTTTCACAGAGAAGGTGCAAAGTGCCTTGAACATGCTGCCAGGTGTGATGCTGGAGGCAGATACAATAGTTGCATTTTAGAAGCTTTTAGATAGGCAGATGGATATGCAAGAAATAGAGGGATATGGATCATATGTTGGTAGAGGAGATTCGTTTAACTTGACATTACTTTCGTCAAGGGCATTGTTTAGTTTAGTTAATTGTCATGTTTACAGAGGTATGGTGAAAAGTTTGTGTTGCATGCTAACCAGTCAGTGGGAAGACTGTATGTGATTACATTCGAACCAACTGCAGTGAACAGATGCAGGATAAAGGGAATAAAATTTAGTGCAAGATAAAGTCCAGTAAAGTTCGATTAAAGATAGTCCGAGGGTCTCAAATAAGGTAGATGGTAGTCCAGGACCGCTCTTTTATTGTGGATAAGATGGTTCAGTTGCATGGAAACAGCTGGGAAGAAACTGTCCGTGAATCTGGAGGTGTGCGTTTTCACACTTCTGTACATCTTGCCAAATGGGAAAGGGGAATGACCAGGGTGAGATTCATCCTTGATTATGCTGGTGGACTTGCCGAAGCAGCACGAAGTGTAAATGGAGTCAATTGAAGGGAGATAGACACAAAAAGCCAGAGTAACTCAGTGGGTCAGGCAGCATCTCTGGAGAAAATAGGTGACATTTCGGATCGGGACCCTTCTTCAGACCTGAAATGTCATCTATTCCTTTTCTCCAGAGATGCTGCCTGACCCGCCGAGATACTCCAGCTTTTTGTGGCTATCTTCGGTGTAGGCCAGCATCTGCAGTTCCTCCTTACACATCAATTGGTTTAAGTGAAGATCTCGGGTGCGTCTACAATTCCCTGCAGTTTCTTACAGTCTTGGATGGATCTGTACCCAAACCATGCTGTGATGCATCCCAATACAATGCTTTGTGTTCCTGTGTTCCACTGTCTAGTGATCTATGTTCTATTAACGTAAAGTGAAAAAGTATAGGGCACTCATGCAATAGAGAGTCACCAGGTTACAAGGTTGTGCTGTCTGTACGCAGATGGGTCCAGTTATCTCCCATGGCTCCAAGCCTTCGGCATGCACAAACATCATGGGTTTCAACTGGATTAAGTCACTTGTCTCGAGGGGCTGTATGTTTGAGAGAATTAAATCATTGTGAAGTGACGAAGTCCAGGAGGAAATCATGCTTTGGGGTGTACCGCTCAGATGGATTTAGGAGGCACCAAAGTTTCTGTGGCTTTCAGGTAAATCTACAGCACTGGTTGCAGCTTTAATAGTCACAAGGCACAATAAACTGATGGCACTGTTTCACTCCCTAGAAATGTAAGAGACCGTATATTTTGAGCTGGGAGTACAGTGAGGGTTATCATAGCAAGAGCTTTTATTTCGTAGAGGAAAGAGAACAAAAATACTGTGGTTACTGAAACTGAAGACAAGATGCCACACTGGCGGTACGGGAGGGAATAGCTTTATTTTCCATCCATCCATCCATCCATCCATCCATCCATCCATCCATCCATCCATCCATCCATCCATCCATCCATCCATCCATCCATCCATCCATCCATCCATCCATCCATCCATCCATCCATCCATCCATCCATCCATCCATCCATCCATCCATCCATCCATCCATCCATCCATCCATCCATCCATCCATCCATCCATCCATCCATCCATCCATCCATCCATCCATCCATCCATCCATCCATCCATCCATCCATCCATCCATCCATCCATCCATCCATCCATCCATCCATCCATCCATCCATCCATCCATCCATCCATCCATCCATCCATCCATCCATCCATCCATCCATCCATCCATCCATCCATCCATCCATCCATCCATCCATCCATCCATCCATCCATCCATCCATCCATCCATCCATCCATCCATCCATCCATCCATCCATCCATCCATCCATCCATCCATCCATCCATCCATCCATCCATCCATCCATCCATCCATCCATCCATCCATCCATCCATCCATCCATCCATCCATCCATCCATCCATCCATCCATCCATCCATCCATCCATCCATCCATCCATCCATCCATCCATCCATCCATCCATCCATCCATCCATCCATCCATCCATCCATCCATCCATCCATCCATCCATCCATCCATCCATCCATCCATCCATCCATCCATCCATCCATCCATCCATCCATCCATCCATCCATCCATCCATCCATCCATCCATCCATCCATCCATCCATCCATCCATCCATCCATCCATCCATCCATCCATCCATCCATCCATCCATCCATCCATCCATCCATCCATCCATCCATCCATCCATCCATCCATCCATCCATCCATCCATCCATCCATCCATCCATCCATCCATCCATCCATCCATCCATCCATCCATCCATCCATCCATCCATCCATCCATCCATCCATCCATCCATCCATCCATCCATCCATCCATCCATCCATCCATCCATCCATCCATCCATCCATCCATCCATCCATCCATCCATCCATCCATCCATCCATCCATCCATCCATCCATCCATCCATCCATCCATCCATCCATCCATCCATCCATCCATCCATCCATCCATCCATCCATCCATCCATCCATCCATCCATCCATCCATCCATCCATCCATCCATCCATCCATCCATCCATCCATCCATCCATCCATCCATCCATCCATCCATCCATCCATCCATCCATCCATCCATCCATCCATCCATCCATCCATCCATCCATCCATCCATCCATCCATCCATCCATCCATCCATCCATCCATCCATCCATCCATCCATCCATCCATCCATCCATCCATCCATCCATCCATCCATCCATCCATCCATCCATCCATCCATCCATCCATCCATCCATCCATCCATCCATCCATCCATCCATCCATCCATCCATCCATCCATCCATCCATCCATCCATCCATCCATCCATCCATCCATCCATCCATCCATCCATCCATCCATCCATCCATCCATCCATCCATCCATCCATCCATCCATCCATCCATCCATCCATCCATCCATCCATCCATCCATCCATCCATCCATCCATCCATCCATCCATCCATCCATCCATCCATCCATCCATCCATCCATCCATCCATCCATCCATCCATCCATCCATCCATCCATCCATCCATCCATCCATCCATCCATCCATCCATCCATCCATCCATCCATCCATCCATCCATCCATCCATCCATCCATCCATCCATCCATCCATCCATCCATCCATCCATCCATCCATCCATCCATCCATCCATCCATCCATCCATCTATATTGTACTACTACCACTATGATCATGATCACTACCACTACCACATGTGGTGGGAGCCTGAAACTTGATGCTGGAGGTGGTGGAGGAGATAAACACAACAGAGGCATTTAAGAGGCTTTTAGATAAGCACACGGACATGCAGAGATTGGAAGAATATGGATCACATGCAGGCAGAGGAAATTAGTGCAACTTGGCATTGTGTGCAGCAGGGAGGTTGTGGGCTGATGGGCCTGTTCCAGTGTTGTGCTGTTCCATGTTCTCTGTTCTTTGCGACTCCAGATGCTGGAATTTGGCGTAAGACAAGACAAAATGCAAGAACCTAGCGGGTCGAGCAGCATATGTGGAGCCAAAAGAATAATCAATGTTTCTCAATGGTCTCGACTGAAAAAAAACATCAACCATCTCTTTGCCTCCACGGAGAATGTGAGACAGGATGAGTGCAGAAGCTTGAAGACAGAGAGACTAATTCAATGTCATAGCACTAACTTGAATCTATAGCACTAATTCAATGTTATATTACTAACTCAATGTTATAGTACAAGATGTTATAGTACTAACTCAATGTTATAGTAATAACTCGATGTTATAGTATTAACTCGATGTTATAGTATTAACTCGATGTTTTCGTATTAACTCGATGCTATAGTACTAACTCGATGTTATAGTACTAACTCGATGTTATAGTATTAACTCGATGTTATAGTACTAACTCGATGTTATAGTATTAACTCGATGCTATAGTATTAACTCGATGCTATAGTATTAACTTGATGCTATAGTATTAACTTGATGCTATAGTATTAACTCGATGCTACAGTATTAACTCAATGTTATAGTGTTAACTCAATGTTATAGTTCTAGACAAAAACTGAGACAACCGTAGCATGCAGAGTGAGATCCATCAAGTATGAAGCTAATTAGTGAGGTGATCCAGGAGGATTATCAATAATGAGAGGTAATACGACTGAGATTTCAAGCATAGATTTATGTAATTTATAAAAGAGATAACCAGAAGAGTAGAATATTTAGTTCAAATTATTACTCTAAAAAATACATGTGTACATATATATCATTTATAAATCATTAGTTAACTGTATGATTTCATGTGTCAGTAGTTGACAGTCTAATTTAATGTATCAGTTTAATCATCCAGCAAATGTTTGCAGCTTTCATTTTAAAAGGGGTAAAAGTAAATAAATATGAATGAGCCTTTAAGAACAATTGACTTTTTGACATATGTGTTTCCATCCACTTTTGCACGTCACTATAGGTACTTAAGTATTGATTACTGTCAATAATGAACAGAGTGTTTTTAAAAAATTGAATTTGATTGAAAGATACAACATGGAAACAACCTCTTCGGCCCACCAAGTCCACACTGACCATCGATCACACATTCACATTAGATCTGTCATTCAACTTTCACATGCACTCCCTGCATACGCAGGGTAAATTACAGAGGCCAATTGGCCTGCAAATCCACACGCCTTAGACAGCTGAGGAAATTCAGAGTGTCTCTGAGGATCCTTCATTGCTTCTACTCTGGGGCTGTAGAGAGCATCCTGTCCGGCAACATTACACTCTGGTTTGGGAACAGCTCTGCTCAGGACAGGAAGGTCCTGGAGAGAGTAGTGCATTCGGCAGAACGCACCATGGGATCTACACTCATCCCCCTGCAGGACCTATACATCAGGAGGTGCAGATCGAGAGCAAGCAAGATTATGAGGGACCCTTGCCAACCCAGTAATGGACTGTTCCAGATGCTACAGTCAGGCAAGCGCCTCCGCTATCACGCTGTGAAAACGGAGAGGGTGAGACTGAGTTTCTTCCCACAGGCCATCAGGACTGTTAACTTTTATAACTCCAGGGACTAAATTTTGTCTTCTCTGTATTAACTTTAATTTATATGCTGTAACTGTAATTCTTTTTTTTTGCACAATCCGCAGGCATTGCCACTTTCATTTCACTGCACATCGTGTATGTGTATGTGACAAATAAACTTGAATTGACTTGACTTGACTTTGGGGGTGTGGGAGGAAACTAGAGCACCCAGAGGAAACCCACACAGTCTCAGGGTCAACAAGCAAACTCCACACAAACAGCAGCCGAGGACAGGATCGATCCCAGGTCATTGTTGTTGTGAAGCAGCAGCTCTACCAGCTGCGCCACTGTGCCACCCTCACTTCTGGTATCAGTACTCCATCTTGGTTATTTGCCAAAGTGTACAGTGACATAAAAGGGCTGATGAACATTACAAAGGCAACGAAAAAACTTCCCTAACACTGATATTATCTTGCCCTCTGGCAATTAAACTCCAAAGTCAAATGCAATTTCCATTCTTCAGCTCAGTCCTGTGAAAAGCTGCCTTCGGGCGTATTTCTGACTGGCAAAAACATCTTGATGGCTGAACAAGAATGTGGATTGACAAATGCTGCCAGGCATATTATCTATTGAAAGTGCCTCATTCTTCATCCTAATAGCCCTCAAATTGGATTTTAATAGCGAAAACAAACTTGACCACACCAGAGTTTCCAATAGTCTCAAGAGACTTAGACTAGTAAAATTCCGACCACCTAGTTTTATTTTAATAAAACATTTGATAGTTTAGATTTAGTTTAGAGATACAGTGCGAAAACAGGCCCATCGGCCCACCAAGCCCGCACTGACCAGCGATCCCCGCACACTAGCACAGTCCTACACACTAGGAACAATTTACAATTTTTACCGAAGCCAAATTAACCTACAAACCTGCACATCTTTGGAGTATGGGAGGAAACCAGAGCACCTGGAGAAAACCCACGAGGTCACGGGGAGAACGTACAAACTCCATACAGACAGCACCCCTAGTCCGAATCAAACCCAGGTCTCTGGCGCTGTGAGGTGGCACCTCTACCGCTGCGCTACTGTGCTGCTCCTGTATCAGGGAAACTATTACACCAATGAAATATAGTCTTTGACTTGGATGAGGAACAGGAGATGGGGAAATCTTCAGGGACCAATTGAACTAGCTGCAGTTTGCAGTATATCTTACAAAATGGATGCCGTCCAGTGAACAAACTAAACTGAGGCTACAAATGTTTTTGCTGATAAAATTAAAACCAATAAAGACATAAAGAATGACAATACTTACCAACAGCAAATTGCAAACCATGTTCAAGAGAAACAGCATCGGCACGTTTTTTTCTGCTCAAGAAACGTGATAGAACAACAAGGAAACTCACTTATGCAGACTCCTGAAAAAGGAGACAAGCATTTTGTTTCCATTTCACCTCTAACCTTTGTCACTTGCTCCACCCATCTGCCAACCATCCCCCACGACACACACACTGAAGAAGGGTCTCGACCCGAAACGTCACCCATTCCTTCTCTCCAGAGATGCTGCCTGTCCCGCTGAGTTACTCCAGCATCTTGTGTCTACCTTCGATTTAAACCAGCATCTGTAGTTCGTTCTCACACATATATATATATACACACCTACATACATATACACATATACATACATCTTCACACACATCTAAATATATATTTACACACACACACACATATACACGTAAAATAAATCCTACTTAATTATTTACAAAGGAAATGCTTGCATGCTAAACATTTTTTATTGGTGAGTTTAATGAAAATCTGCATGAACAAACAAAAAGAACATTAGAGATTTGAAATTCAAACAATGCACGCAATCCACAATTTATTCTGATCACAAAATAGAAGACACAAAGATTTTTCAAAGCATCAAATGATTGGTATTTTACTGTGCAGAAATTGGGGTTTCTTCAAAGTAAAACATTTTGCTGGCAATATACTGTAACATCAATGAATACTGCAACATATGCATTTAGTCAAGGTTATCTTTAGTTTAAAAACAGCAACTTGTGATTCCTGCATACCTCTTCCTGTGCTTATTTTTAGAGTCTGTTCGGTAAAGATCAACAATAGCTTCAGCTGATAGTTCAGCTGCCAACATGACAAGGGGAACTGGGTTGTACAGGTCAACTTATGATCCTGTTTTGTGCCGAGTTAGCTAACTGCAGCCAAGACAATAGATTAGTCACTTCAGAGGGAAATCAGCTCCTGATTCTGTTTCAGGCATCCTGCTGGAAATAAGTAAGTGTGCACATGGACACAGGGTATGAACACAAAATGCTGGAGTAACTCAGCGGGACAGGCAGCATCGCTGGACAGAAGGAATGGGTGAGACACTTCTTCAGACTGAGCGTCAGGGGAGAGGGGGACACAGAGATATGGAAGGGTAAGGTGTGAGAACGAGAGATTAAAGGGAATGAGGTTTAAGGAAAATGTAGAATAGTTCATTGTTCATCTGACGAGGCATACAAAGATAACATTTAATCAGGAGGACAGTCAGGCTGGTCGGAGAACTAGGATGGGGAAGAAATGGAGAGATAGTGAAAGCAAGGGTTGCTTGAAGTGAGAGGTCAATGGTCATACTGTTGGGTTGTAAACTGCCCAAGTGAAATATGAGGTGCTGTTCCTCCAATTTACATTGGGCCTCACTCTGACAGTGGAGGAGGCCCAGGACAGAAAGGTCTGTGTGGGAATGGAAGGAGGTGTAAAAGTGGAAGCACAAAATGCTGGAGTAACTCAGCGAGTCAGGCAGCATCTCGGGAGAGAAGGAATGGGTGACGTTTCGGATGGGGACCCTTCTTCAGACTAATGGGTGGTTGGTCTCAGCTATGGTGTCCCTCCTGGCCATTTTTAAATCATTTTGCCAAAATTTATACAGCAGTAACAAAGAGCCACCAAACACTGCACACAGCACCAAAATAACCTCACATTTTTTCCCCTCAATTTCTTTCTCCATAAAATGTTAAACTGCAATTAACAATTCATTATCCAGAAACTAGACGAGGAAAATTCTATTTGCTTTTCTGCACAAAATTGTGCAGAAATGTTTAGTCCAGGTTTTGTACTGTCTACACCCATCTACAGAGATCCAGCACAATAGGGTGGCACGGTGGCACAGCGGTAGAGCTACTGCCTTACAGCGCCAGATAACCGGGTTCGATCCTGACTGCGGGCGCTGTCTGTACGGAGTTTGTACGTTCTCCCCGTGACCTGCGTGGGTTTTCTCCGAGATCTTCGGTTTCCTCCCACACTCCAAACTGTACGAGTTTGTAGGTTAATTGGCTTGGTGTAGTTGTAAAATTCTCCCTAGTGTGTGTCGGATAGTGTTAATGTGCGGGGATCACTGGTCGGCGCGGACTAGTTGGGTCGAAGGGCCTGTTACCGAGCTGTATCTCGAAACTAAGCTGAACTAAATTAAAAATTTGACCAGTCCCTTCCAGTTACAATTCACTCCATCACTGATTTGGATGAAATTGTCGTGACTCACAGATATCATTGCTCACTCACCAAAGGCAAGGAATAGTGAGTCATACGGAAATATAGGAAGCATACTTGACATGAGAGGTCACCACTGGAACATGATTTTACATCGACTGACTCCCTGCATTAACATTGATGTTCAGCTCTTCTGCACTCGGGCAGTCCTGAGAAAGATCTCCCGTTACAGGAATGATGTGGAGGCTTTGGAGAGGATGGAGAGAGACCTGCCGTCGGCGGTCGATGATGGCACAGGAAAGACACCGTGAGGGAGGGGGGGGGGGGGAAAGAACAATGGAGGACCTGGTTTGGTTGGGGGGGGGGGGCGCCGGGATTAGGGTTGCCAACTTTCTAACTCCCAAATAAGGGACAAAAGGTAACGTCACCGCCCGCGCCCCACGTGACCTCACCCAGCCAGCGGCCACGTGTTCCCGCTCCACCAATGGCAGCCACCTGGGCCGGGAGGCGGGTTGCTATGCAACCTCCGATAGGCGAACACACTCGACCCCATTCCCCAAACACACTCCGTTAGCCTACACTGTCCAGGCCTATAGCAGCCCCTGGGCCTACAGTGTCCAGGCCTACAGTGTCCAGGCCTACAGTGCCCCCTAGGCCTAATACGGGACAGTTGGCAACCCTAGCCAAGGTGAGGAGGGGGTGGGGAAGAAGGAGAACAAGGAAGGAGAACAAGGAAGGAACCTTTGTAACTTTGTCAGTGCGGCCTTAGGCATACAAGCAAAGAATTTCACTGTGCCTCGTCACATGTAACAATAAAGCCTTTCATTCCATTCCATTCCACAGGAGATTTATCAGAATGCTGCCTGGATTCGAGGGTTGTAGATAAAGGGAGAGGTTGGATAGACTTGGACTGTTTTCTCCAGTATGTCAGAGGTCGAGGGGAGGCTTGATACAAATATATAAAATTATGAAAGGCATAGATTAGGTAGAGAGTCAGAACTTTTTTTCCAGGCTGGAAATATCCAACATTAGTGAACATAGCAATAAGATGAGAGCGGGATATTTTAATGGAGCAAGTTTTTTTGTAACACAGAAAGTAGTGGGGACAGGGGTGGAGGCAGAGAGATATAACAGTGGTGTTTAGAGGCTTTTAGATCGTCACATGGAAGTCCAGGAAGGGATGTGGATCATGTTTGGGCAGATGAGATCAATTTAACACGGCATCATGTTTGGTTCCTGTGCTGTACTGTTCTATCGTGATTCTCTAAACCTCAGCAATAATGTTGTCAGGTACCACAAACGGGTCAGGCAGCATTTCAGGAGAGAAAGTATGGGTGACAGCTCCTCTGTCCCTCTCTTTCCCCTCCCCCTTCCCAGTTCTCCCACAGTCTCCAACAACATCCTCCCGGTGGCCGAGCATTTTAACTCCCCCTCCCATTCCCAGTCTGACCTTTCTGTCATGGGCCTCCTCCAGTGCCATAGTGAGGCCCACCGGAAATTGGAGGAACAGCACCTCATATTTCGCCTGGGCAGTTTGCAGCCCGGTGGTATGAATGTCGACTTCTCCAACTTTAGATAGCTCCTCTGTCCCTCCCTTCCCCTCCTCCTTCCCAGATCTCCCTCTATCTTCCTGTCTCCACCTATATCCTTCCTTTGTCCCGCCCCCCTGACATCAGTCTGAAGAAGGGTCTCGACCCGAAACGTCACCCATTCCTTCTCCCCAGAGATGCTGCCTGACCTGCTGAGTTACTCCAGCTTTTTGTGATACCTTCGATTTGTACCAGCATCTGCAGTTATTTTCCTAAGCAATAATGTTGTGATCAACACGCCTGGTGTTTCCGCAGCTCTCAGTTGCAATTACCCCAATTGAAACGACGGGGCATGGTCTGGACTTGAGGGGGGCAGGGGACATCAAAAGTCAAGTGTGCCTTTTTTCCACTCCCCACATCTAACCCATTTCTCCACCCTCCTCAATCTCTCGGTTCTCTTTGTGTCTCGGCGTCACATGGAGAGTGCTCTTTAGCTGAGCTGGCCCACCACCCCGTGGGCAATGTATGATCGATAAGAAGCTGCAAGCAATACATACAGCTGTAGTAACAAGGAACTGCATATCCAGCGAACATGGATTGCCAACATTTCGTGTCAGGCCCCTTCTCAAAGTAGGGTCATGACCTGAAAGATCACTTATCCATATTCTCCAGAGATGTGTAGGAAGGCAGTGCAAATGCTGGTTTACACCAAAGACTGCACCAAATGCTGGAGTAACTCAGCGGGACAGGTAGCACCTCTGGAGAACAGGTATAGGTGACGTTTCAGTTCAGAACCCTTCCTCATACTGTAAGTCGAGGTGCAGTGGGTCTGAAAAGGCTTCCGACCCACTGAGTTACTCCAGCTTCTTGGGTTTTCCATCACGTAGCTACCTGTACATAACCTGGAGGACACGGATCAGTCTGAAGAAGGGTCTCGACGCGAAACGTCACCCATTCCTTCTCTCCAGAGATGCTGCCTGTCCCGTTGAGTTACTCCAGCTTTTTATGTCTCTCTCTGGATCGGTACCATTGCGGTCGGGGCACCTCATCAGACTACACACAGCTGCCCTTGTAGACACGGTCAGTGCTTCCAAGTGGCCGAAACCTTCAATAGCAACCCCCGAATAAAAGGCCGTGGAAAGTTATGATTTTTAGAATGATCTTTAGCGCACAGAGAAAATCTCGAATCCAATTTCCAGGCAAAATTACTTTCCACCGTCTGATATTCTATCATAATTTTATTCGTGTTTGAAAGAAATGAACACTTCTTAGATTTTATAAAACAAGATTGCACACAGGTTGTGATAGAAAGCTACTGCAACGCTAAACTTATCATAAAGATCTAAATAGATAATTAAATTAAAATCCAATGCTATTGCTTTGACAAAACCTATTAGTCTCTTGTGGTGCGTAATTGAGCCATCTGCTGTGAGTATGGATTTCCTTGCACTGCAGCTAATCATCGAGAGGAGTAAAGTTCTAAAGTCTCATTGAAATATCCTCATGATTTCTGCCCAATAAATCACTCACAACTATTAGCATCAACATTCCTACACCTCCCCTGTGATCACCCAAATCCTTTTCGTCTGCTGGACAAAGACTATATTGTCTTTGAGATGGAAAATTAAAAGCAAGAATATGGTCTTAGATTTATAATTTTTTTATTTTTTTTTACACAATTGCCCTTTGTGAAATCGTTTTAAAGGCACGAGTTTTGAAGAAGGATCCCGACCCAAAATATCACCCTTAAAAAAAAAAGACACAAAGTGCTGGAGTAACTCAACAGGTCAGGCAGCGTCTCTGCAGAACAGTAACTCAATGGTGCGATTATTGTCACATGCCAGATGTGCTAACACAGGGAAATTATTTTGCTTACAAACAGTCGGGAAGAGCATTGCCCTGCCCTCGAACCTCGATGAGCAAGTGTACAGAAATAGTCTACTGCGTCTGCATAGAAGAAAGAGGTGCCATGTTTTGGCGCCATTTTTTCCTCAGTTGTCGTGGACCGAATGTAAATCCTCACTATTTCGTGGAAACCATGGATCATGACTATTCAGAACGGTGAACACCACCAATATCAGAAGGATGACACCACCTTCCAAGCTCTCCACCGTCCTTCCCCATCCTTGGTAGCCTGGGGTCGCTGCAGAGAACACGTCAACCACCTCAGAAATGGAGTGGACGTAAATATTCCATGACCTCCTGGGAGGGCCTAAGGCAAAGAGATTCTGCCAGCAATCAAAATGTAGAAACAAACAACGGCAGATGCTGGTTTACACTAAAGGACACAAAATGCTGGAGGAACTCAGCGGGTCAGGCAGCATCAAGCTGCCTGAAGAAGGGTCCTGTCCCAAAACGTCACCTCTCCCTGTTCTCCAGAGCTACTGCCTGACCCGCCGAGTTACCCCAGGACTTTGTGTCCACCAGCAATCAGGTAAGCAACTGAAATTAAATATTTTTTTTTACCTCTTCATAACTGATAGATGACATTAGCCATCCTCTGACAGTCAGATGAAGGGTCCCGACCCAAAACATCACCCACCCCTTTCTCCAGAGATGCTGCCTGATCCGCTGAGTTTCTCCAGCACTTTGTGTCTACCTCCACATTTTAATCACTTCATTGTCAAATGCATGAATCAATAATTTTAGTTTGTTTTACCTCCTAATTTGAATTCAGAAACTTCCACAGTCAGTAAAAAGGCAAAGTAATTCTCTTTCGAGAAAACATTTTCAGTGATCTGCAAAACCCAATTACAGGAAAATGTAATAAAATGCTATTTTATAGCAAGAGTATCAGGTGTCCAGGTTTTGATGGGAACACGTTGTGGATGCAAGTCACCTTTAATTCTAAGTCTAAAGCATCTTAGTTAATTTAGTTTACTGTCACGTGTACTGAGGTACAGTTTTTGTTGCGTGCTAAACAGCCAGCGGAAAGACAATATATAATTCCAATCAAGCCATTCACAGTGTACAGATACACGATAAGGGAATACTTATTTATAAAGTGCTGGAGTAACTCAGCAGGTCAGGCAGCATCTCAGGAGAGAAGGAATGGGTGATGTTTCGGGGTCAAGACCCTTCTTCAGTTTGAAGAAACGTCACCCATTCCTTCTCTCCTGAGATGCTGCCTGACCTGCTGAGTTACTCCAGCATTTTGTGAATAAATACCTTCGATTTGTACCAGCATCTGCGGTTATTTTCTTACACTACCTGATAAGGGAATACAGTTAATGCAAGATAAAACCAGTAAAGTCCGATCAAAGATAGTCCGAAGGTCACCAAGGAGGTGGATAGTAGTTCATGACTGCTCTCTGGTTGTGGTAGGATGGTTCAGTTGCCTGATAACAGCTCTTAAGGGGTAATAGTAAATGAGTGATTGCAGCTATTTTACACACCGCCCACCACACACTGCTGAGGAGACTCAGGTCCTGTGGAGTGCAGGGGGACTCCTGAGGACCTTCGACACTGTGGTGGCATCAGCCATTTTCTATGGAGTGGTCTGCTGAAGCAGCAGCATCTCAACTGCTGACAGGAAGAGACTTAAACTGATCAAGAAGGCCAGCTCTGTCCTGGGATGCCCCCTCGACTCAGTGCTGGCGGTGGGAGAGAGGGGGATGATGGCAAAGCTATCATCACTGCTGGACAACGACTCCCACCCCATGCAGGACACTGTCACTGTACTGGGCAGCTCCTTCAGTGACAGACTTCTTCACCCCAAGTGTGTGAAGGAGAGATATTGAAGGTCCTTCCTTCCTGCTGCTGTCAGACTGCACAACCAGCACAGCTCCCAGCAGACCAGTAAATAAAGATAATTATCTTTATTTTATTTATAATGAATGCTTATCTATTTTTGCTATCCACTTTGCTGCTGTAACCCTGCAAATGTCCCCGTTGTGGGACGAATAAAGGATTATTATTATTTTCTTCTCATTGTGATTTTCTCTCGCCTGAATCAGATTTATACGTGAACAGGTTCCCAATTTGCCGTCATCTGTTTTCCCGATAACTTTCAAACCTTCCTCAGCCCATCATCCCACATGAACCCCATCTGTAGCTCCTTTCATTCAGAATCCCTGTAGGCCACAGTGCTGGAAGAATGTGTTTGCGCGAGAGAAAAAGTGCCGAGTAGCTTTACAAGGATATGGCCAAGATCGGAAAATTGGGGATAAGAAGAAAAATGGGATAAGTTACAGTTGTTTCCTTTGCAACAGAGGACACTGTGAGAGGCATTTCTGAGGTCGAACATTATGAAGGGCCTCCATCCTGTAAACAGAAAACGTCACCGATCCATGTTCTCCAGAGATGCTGCCTGACCCATTGTTACTCCATCACTTTGTATCTTTCTTTATAAACCAGTATCTGAGTGAGGTTCCTTATTGCCACAATATCTTTTTCTCAACAATGTTTATTTAAACAGTGTTGATCCCATAATATAATTAACTCAAAATTTAACATGTTTGGATGTAGCTATAAGCATATATGGTTGTGATATTTCTTCTTTAAAAAAATAACAATTATTAACCAGAGAACACTATTGTTGAAAAAACCCCAAACAATAAATAACTGTGGAACCTCTGGCTTAATTTAAAGCCTTCATTCACTAATTTGTAAGAGCTGTTCTCATGTGCTACTGAAAACCAAGAATTTATGGTACTGCGATGAATTATTATCTACTCCCCTCCCTGTTTTTATGAATAAATAAACTGTTTCAATTGTGTCCTTTTCTTACAAAAGTTGTACAAATTCACCATTTATATTAATGCTTAAACTGAGAATGTAAGAGTTCAATCAAAATCTTTTGTCAAAAGAAGCTTTTGGGACATTGAAGGAGGGCTGGAATACAACCGTACGACACCATAGAGTCAAGGTTTAATTGGCACCGCAACCAATATTGCTGTTGGAGAAGCCTCAGGAAGCTCGTTCAATTCCCATCTCCAAACTCTGTTGCTATGGGAACATGAAAGTCTTCAAAACGATGCATGCCTTTGGGCCTAATAGACACCTTAATTTCTGGTGATTCCCAGCCATTTGATGAACCTGCTAGCTATTAGCTTCTTTTCCAATTAGCCCTCTTACTCTCTGGAAACCATTCTAATTGCTTTTCTAAACCATTTGTGTGTTCTTCGCCATTAACTAGTTTCACAACTTGTCTATTCTTGTGTAAGATATAAAAACCGATGGGCCAGAAATCTATAAAGGCTGGTTCTTCTACAGTGTTAAAATGAGTGCTGGGATCACAGAGGCCGGACCACAGGAAAATAATGCTTCAAATTCATCCAAATAGCGTGACAGGCTGTGAGGAGTTGTTATGATGTCAAGCCATTTCGCCAGACGACGGCAGATGACTTCTTTCACTGGTCGGTGACCCTTAGCAAGTGTTAAATTGAGGAGCAAAGAAAGAACAGTGGTACACAGCGATTGACTGCACCTAACTATCTTCCCAAAGTGAGCCAGCACTTAATGGCTGCATAATCATTTATCTGCTGACTTTAGTTTCGTTGAGAGATACAGCATGGAAATAGGTCCCCTGTCCACCATGTCCACGCTGACCATCGATCGCCCATTCACACTAGCTCTATGGCATCCCACTTTACGCACTGGGACGATACACAGAGGCCAATTTAACCTTACAAACCCGCAAGTCTTTGGGAGGTGGAAGGAAACCGGTGAATCCGGAAAAAACCCACACGATCAGAGGGAGAACTCCACATAGACAGCATCTGAGGTCAGGATTGAACCCAGGCCTCTGGCGCTATGAGGCAGCAGCTCTACCAGCTGCGCCACTGCCGCCGGTGAAAATGGTCAAATAACTCAAACTTTCCCCTTTCCCCCTTCAATTTCAATATTGGGAATCTCAAAAAAGTAACAATTTCATCAAAACAAAAATAAAACGTGGCACAGCTGCTATTACACGGCACCACAGTCCCCCGGTTCCATCTTGACCTCGGATGCTGTCCGTGTGGAGATTACACGTTCATCAGTTTCCTCCAACATCCGAGAAGAAGACACAAGGATCAGCAGATGGTGGAATCGTGCACAGAACACAAAGTACTGGAGTAACTCAGCAGGTAAGCAGTGCCTCTGGAGGACATGGATTGGCGACATTTCGGGTTGAGACGCCTCTGTGAGATCCAAAGCTTTGCCCATCAAGGTCTTCCAGAGATATCCTCCTGCCTGATCCACTGACTTACTCCAGCACTGTCTGTTCTAATCAGAAGGAGCACCGTTTCAGTAAAATCTGCACATTTCTTAGCCCATCTGCACGTAACCAAAACAGTGCCGAACCCAGGCGATTTTTTGCTTGCTGGTCCCAGCAGTGGATCAGTTATCGTCTGGTACAATCACTCCACTCTTTTTAAATCTTTATTTTAACTGCAGCATTTCTTACACTAATCATGCCAACTATCTTGAATCAGACTTTACTAGAAATTCTCTTGCACTAAACATTACGCCCTTTATCCTGGATCTGCACACTGTGGACGGCTCAATTGTAATCATGTATTGTCTTTGTACTGACTGGATAGCACGCAATAAAAAGGTTTTCAATGTATCTCAGCACATGTGGTACTAATATTCTTGCTTCCAGTTAATTCTCCCTCCCCCCCTCCCCCTCTCCCCCCCCCCCCCCCCCCACCCCCCACATTCAGTCTGAAGAAAAGTTCCGACCAGAAACGTCACCTATTCCTTTTCTCCGGAGATGCTGCCTGACCCGCTGAGGTACTGCAACATTTTGCGTCTACCTTCGGTATAAACCAGCACCTGCAGTTCCTTCCTGCATATATTTATAAATCTGTACATTACATGTGTGGATTGATAACTCACTGCTGATTAACAAACATGGAAGAGTGTCGTGCATCTTGAAGTAAAAGCATTATTTTAATTCTGTGTGCATCTTGTGTTTGTATTGTGTAGGAAAATAACTGCAGATGCTGGTACAAATCGAAGGTATCACAAAATGCTGGAGTAACTCAGCGGGTCAGGCAGCATCTCTGGAGAGAAAGAATGGGTGACGTTTCGGGTCGAGACACTTCTTCAGTCTGAAGAAGGGTCTCAACCCAAAACGTCACCCATTCTTTCTCTCCAGAGATGCTGCCTGACCCGCTGAGTTACTCCAGCATTTTGTGATACCTTGTGTTTGTATTGTGATCTATTAAACAAGAGACCCACGTGATATGTCTGGATTTCGACAGTGAAATAATGTCATAGACAGAAACATTCAGTCTGCCTCCTTAAATATTCAACGTGTCGCTTGCTTAAATGTACTGCCAGTCAAATAAACCATTATCTCTGGGGACACATACGCTGTGTCTCAATTAATTTGTGAAGGTACCACGCAAATAACAAACAATTCATAATTGTGGCACAGGCTAATTTTTAGAAAAAATAACAACTTCAAACTTTGACATCAGCAGGATCAACAGACCAAACGTGCAATTAATATCAACCATTGGACTTTGTTTCCCAAACTAAAAAGAGCATCTTCCCACTCACAGAACTGCAATTTTATTAGGTATGTTCAATAAGTCAACGCTTTATTTAGTTTTTCATAGTAAGTTATCCTTGATCACAGCTAGAGCAACCTGCTTTTAAAATGGATCTTTGTGTTATTTCCCTGGAATAATTGTGCCTCAATGTCTTACATTTCAAAGTGTTCTTTCCAAAGTGGTAATTTAGAGACACATTGCCCCCTGTTGCTCAACCCTAGGAATGTTTCGGAGGTATAAATGACAATTCCAGCAGATGCCAAAGATTCATTGGTTCTTCATTGTCATGTATGCACTGCACAGTGAAATCCTTGCACCCATCGCCATATTTTGGCGCCATTTTCAAAAGAAAAAGAAAAGTCCAAAGTCCTGTCGACATGCTGGATCCTCATTTAAAGTCCAACAGCATTGAAAGTCGACTTTGAATGCAAGTACATGATATACAATACAATACAATACAATACAATATATCTTTATTGTCATTGTACCCAGGGGTACAACGAGATTGGGAATGCGCCTCCCATACGATGCAATAATTTAGGTAATTTAGACAGCAGCAACCCAACGAAACGAAACAGTTGTAACAGTTTTGGACAGGGTAAAGTGCAAGTTGTATATGTATTGCACCCATCACCTGATTGCCCAATGGTCACTAACTCGCCTTGTAATCGCAAGGGGTGGCACAGTGGCGCAGCTGGTAGAGCTACTAGTTCACAGCACAAGAGACCCGGGTTTGATCTTGACCTCGGGTCTGTGTAGAGTTGGCACATTTTCCTGGTTTCCTCCGACTGCTCCGGTTTCCTCCCACATCCCAAAGATCTGTGAGTTTGTAGGTTACTCGGTCTCTATAATTTGCCGAAGGGTCTGCTTCCGTGTTGTATCTCCAAAGTCTAAAGACTAAAATCTAAAGAATTCATATAAAAGAGTCACCGCTGGATAATAGATCAGGTAAATTCTATGCAAGTAGCAAATAATTGTGTCAAACCTTAAAAGGCCAACTAGAGTCAACTTACTGCAGTTCAACAACTTAAGACTGTTTCATTGTCATCTGCACAGTGAATGCAATTAAATTCTTACTTGCTGTAGTTTTGCAGGCACATTCACACAACACAACCTTACATAGTGGCACAGGGTGGAAACAGGCCCATCGGCCAAACTTGCCGACACCAACCACATGTCCTATCTACACTAGTCCCACCTGCCTGCGTTTGGCCCATATCTCTCTAAAACTATCTGAAGAACATGGCTAGGTGACGTTTCTGATCGGGACCCTTCTGTCTGATGATGGGTCCTGACCCAAAAAGTCACCTATCACATGAATTAATTCATTAGAATCGTTGAAAACATTAGCGACGCAGTGGTGCCGGTTTGCGACGGGCACGGTGACAGACGCACTACACATCTGTCCTTAAAACAGCTGGCAAGCTCCTCTTTTGCCTCTGCATATGCGTCTTCCATCGACGTCCCCAGCATGGTCTTGTTTGGTCCTCCCGGGTTCCGTCTTCCATGGGTGGGTTCCCACAGCACAACCTTGTTTGCTGGTATTTCTGGATGGCAGTGGCGAGCCTCATCCTTCTCGACCTGATCTTCTCGGTCAGAGGTGGAATCTCCCCATAGAGCTGGGCGTTGGTGGTGTGGCCCCTCCAACTAACATTTTGAACTTTTCTGAGCATTCGAGTGTAGATACCATCGAGAGACTTGGACAGGGCTCGAGTGACAGTGCATGCCTCACACCCGTACAATAATATTGTCTCCACAGTTGCCTGGAGGAATCTCAGGTTGACATTGAGACATCCGAGACGTCCAGATTTCCACCATGTTGTTGAGGGCTTTCCATGCAAGCCCTTTCCGAACCTTGATGTCATTCTCCGAGCTCTGCATCCTCGCTCCCAGGTACTTAGTCCTCCACTTTCTTGAGAGATGCACCGCCACTGGTCTTAAGAGGCTCGTGGTCACCACCGTTGAACGCCATGTACTCCGTCTTCTTGGCATTGAGGTGGAGACCCACTTTCTCACACTCCGTCTCGACCCTGCCGAGCAGCTCTTGTGCCTCCCCAATTAGGTCTGATAAAGGGAAGCATGCACAAAGAAGTTTTATGTGATTTGGATGTTACTAAATGGATTTGAATGAGAATGCTTTCCAAAGGTATAAATGCAGGTATACAAATGTTGGAATTGGAAAAAAAAAATACAGTCAGCGTAACAGTAAACAGCGTGTCGCTGCACCTGAAATTACTTGAATGTGCAAGAACCTGGCTTCGATGGATTCCAACTGTTACGTTTTTATTGACAAGGTAAATGAAAGAAAATCTATCCCAAAGCATTCTTGCAAGCCAGCATTGTTCTATAATGGAGATGGAACAAGTGGAGATACAATAATCAATGTCAATTATTGTCGAGATAAGAAACTGGCTGGTTACTCCAATGCACAATAAAATGACATAAATGAACAAAATATCGAGGCAGTGCTGCAGCTTCCAAGATCAATAGTCACTGCCTCCAGAACGCAGTGTTTTAAAAAAAATAATCAAAAGTATACTTTATTTAAACACTGAAAAAAATTGGTCCTGATCTTTCTCCACGTTCATTGTATCACCAATTCAATACACTCCCTTACAATGCCTTAACACTGCTCACACAGGTCCACCATAGACTTTCCGGCATCCTTTCTGGATTATACACAGGATTAGTGTTAGGGTTCGGGTTGTTTAAACCAGCATCTGCAGTTCCTTCCGACACCTTTCTGGATTATATGTTTTGCTTGACCAACAGAGGTCATGGCTTCAGAGATGATGAATAGTGGTATCTGAATGTTCTGTCAAGGCCGTCGAGGAGACGAGATACTGGCCCACAAAGCTGACTGCAGAAGTCGGTGATGGGAGCAGGGGTTCCAGAACCCGGGCCGCAGCGGGCAACTTGAACCACAGGGCAAACCTCACCATGAACCATTGCAACCTTTTCCAAAAATAGACACAAAGCGATGGAGTAACTCAACCGGTCAGGCAGCATCTCTGAAGGACATGGATAGAAGACGTTTTGGGTCGGGGCTCTTCTTCAGACCTGCATGGATAAGTGACGTCTTGGGTTGGGACCGTTCTTCAGACAGAAGAAGGGTCCCAAGCCAAAATGTCACCTCTCCATGCTCTGCAGAGGCGTTGCTGCCGACCCGCTGAGTTACCCAGCACTTTGTTCTTGTTTTGTAAACCAGCATCTGCAGTTCCTGATATCTGTGTCCTCTTCCAAATCTTCATGGCAAAAACAAGGAGGTGCATAATTATTTTACCGACCCCAGGAGCATCTTGTCAGCAGCGTGCTTTTGGTGTGAGAGTCCGGCTGTGCAGGAAGGACCTGATGAGGAATACTCCTGGGGCCAACAGCTGAGCAAGTCTTACTGCTTGTGTAGGAAGGAACTGGAGATGCTGATTTACACAGAAGATCGCCACAAAGTGCTGGAGCAACTCAGCGGGACAGGCAGCATCTCTGGAGACAAGGAATGGGTGACGTTTCCGGTGCAGACCCTTCCTCAAACTCTTTTGGGTCGAGACCCTTCTTCGGACTTCAGTCTTCTGAAGAACGGTCTCGACCCAAAATATCACCCAACTCTTACTACTTGTTGGTGAGTCCTGACAATGAAGTGTTGCGCCAAATGGCTTTGACCTGTCTTCTTTAATGAGTCGGTGGTGGAGAGAGTCGAAATTCCTGGGTGTGCATATACTGAAGAACTCTCCTGGATCCAGCACGTTGATGCAATCATAAAAGAAGCTCATCAATGCTTCTACTTCCAGAGAACATTGGGGAGATTCGGTCTGTCAATGAATACTCCCTTGAACTTCTACAGGTGATCGGTGGAGAGCATTTTGACTGGTTGCCTTACGGCTGGGTTTGGCAACTCGAACGCTCAGAAAGAAGGAAGATTGCAAAAGTGGCAGATACCACCTGGTCCATCACAGGTGCTGAGCTTCAACCATCGAAGGGATCTGCAGCAGTTGCTGCCTCGACATGGCTGCCAGCGTGATCAGAGATCCACACTACCCTGACTTCACTCGCATTTCATTCCTGCCATTGGGAAGAAGGTAAAGGAGCCTGAAAACTATAACATTGAGGTTCAGGAACAATATTTTCCCAACAGCCATCAAGCTATTGAACATTACGAACATCAGCTAAACACCGAACTACAAACTGCTTTGACTGCACGAGGGACTTGGGGCTTGTCTTTGGCTTGGCACAATATTGTTTGTCTGTTTTTATATATTGAACTTACTTTTCTATGTTCTATGAAGGGTTGTGGAGTATTGGTCATGGCAGTTATTTTAAAGGGTAGATACATTTCTGAAAGATCAGTGAAACTGGCACAGTTTGGAATGAATTACCCCTCTATACCCATCACAACAATGCACCTGTCAAAATGTTCAGTCTCGACCCGAAACGTCAAGACATTCCTTCTATCGAGAGATGCTGCCTGTCCCGCTGAGTTACTCCAGCATTTTGTATCTATCTTCAGTGTAAACCCGCATCTGGAGTTCCTTCCTACACGTTCAGTTACAGACCTACCTGTCGGCAGATCTGGGCAAAGAATCTGCTCCCATGAATTAGTTACACAAGATTTTAAAGACTTTACCTATCCTTTTGGGACCACTGTCTACAAACTAGTAAATAATGAAGCACCCGAAAGGTGCAAGCAATGTAAATATCTAACACACGGTTTACATTTTGAATACAGACATGATACAAATGTATAAAATTATGAGAGGTATAGATAGGGTAGACAGTCAGAACCTTTATTCCAGGGTGGAAATGTGCAACACCAGAGGGCAGAGCTATAAGATGAGGAGTACGTTTAAAGGAGATGTGCAGGGCAAGTTATTTTTACACAGACACACACTCAGACACACACACAGCATTGCCTGGGGTGCTGGTGGAGGCAGGTGCGATGGTGGCATTTAAGAGGCTAAGGTGGGCACATGGAAGTGCAAGGATTAGAGGGATGTGGATCATGTACAAGCAAATGAGATCCGTTCAACTTGACATCATATTCGGCACAAACACTATGTTCCTGTGTTGCACTGTTCTATGTTCAATGCCCCTGAGAACACAGACTAGAGTACCAAGACCAAGAGCATTATAATGAAAAAAAAACACTTTGTGGGTTACACCAAGCTTAAGTGCAGTGTTCATCACAATCTCTGCCACAATTTATAGTAAAACCACAACTCATACATTCTTTACCGAGTGATTAATACTCCAAACAAGTCACACAAAGAGATTGGACAAAGTATATTTCAGAGGAAGACAATGAGGAAAGCACCACTTGCTCTGTGTACCAATATTTGCTCAATTTACAAACTTAACGTGTTTCATCTTTTCCTGACATTATTAAATTGGGGAACATGAACAAAAATGTGAATGAAGTCGTTTAAAAAAAAAAAAAATCATCAATCCTTTTGTGCATCACTGCCAACACAGAGCAGGAAAAAGAACATTTACGTTAATAAAGAAACTAATTCCAGCAATTAAATAGTCATGTAATTCTGGAGCGCATGAGAAATGACCGGAGTGATAGCCCAAATGGAACGCATCCAAGTGCACTAAATGTACAGGCCCAAGAATGTCCATGGGGGGAAAGCTGATCAAATCTCTCCATTGTGCAAGGACAATGGAAAGCACTTATTAGATTAGGAAATTATTCAGTAAAAAGCATGAGCCAAGGAATTATATCCCAAGAGCCAATTGTCAGTCGGCTCAGCAAACCTGGAGAAATGGATACACACACACACACACACACACATCGCAAATAAGTCCCCAAACCACATATGAAATACAATATCCAGTTTGTCAAGTACTAAAACAGAGGCACTGGAAAGGATTCAAGGAGACTGGATTTTAGATTAGTAAATTGCATGACAAGCAAACAGATGCAAATCCTGGACACTTTGTGCAGGAAAATAACTGCAGATGCTGGTGCAAATCGAAGGTATCACAAAAAGCTGGAGTAACGGTGGGCGGCACGGTGGCGCAGTGGTAGAGTTGCTGCCTTACAGCGAATGCAGCGCCGGAGACTCAGGTTCGATCCTGACTACGGGCGCCGTCTGTACAAAGTTTGTACGTTCTCCCCGTGACCTGTGTGGGTTTTCTCCGAGATCTTCGGTTTCCTCCCACACTCCAAAGACGTACAGGTATGTAGGTTAATTGGCTGGGCAAATGTAAAAATTGTCCCTAGTGGGTGTAGGATAGTGTTAGTGTGCGGGGATCGCTGGGCGGCGCGGACCCGGTGGGCCGAAGGGCCTGTTTCTGCGCTGTATCTCTAAATCTAAAAATCTAACTCAGCGGGTCAGGCAGCATCTCAGGAGAGAAGGAATGGGTGGCGTTTCGGGTCGAGACCCTTCTTCAGTTTGTGTAGCCATACATCGGAGGGCATGAGAAAATCATATGTTAAAATGAAAGCCCTTTCCAAAATGCCAGTTTTCATCAGAATTTCTACTAATGAAATGACAGGTTAAATTAGTCGTCAAGAAAAGGCAGGAAATCATGACAGCCTTGCATAAACGATGCGCCAAATCTATTCACCATTAAAAAAAAAGCCACTTTACAGATATATAAATGTGTGACAATATTGCCACGGAATGGCCACACAGCAAGTTTAGAATTTTTTTTTTTCCATTCATTCCATCAATGCTCATGCTAAGTGAATGGTGCAAGACAAATGACAGACTGACATGTGTTAAAAGGAACTGCAGATGCTGGTTTAAACTGAAGATAGACACAACCTGGAGAAACTCAGCGGGTCAGATAGCATCTCTGGAGAAAAGGAATAGGCGACTTTTCGGATCGAGACCTTTCTTCTTAAAGAAGGGTCCCGACCCGAATTCTTATGTATCCATGTTTTCCAGGGTTGCTGCCTGATCCACTGTTACTCCACCATTTTTGGTCTTTCCTTGCTAGACCAGCATCTGCAGTTTTTTGTTCCTAGTTGAACACATAATTGTTGCCCTAAACTACTAATAACAACCACGGCAGATGCATTTTGTGAGCAGATCAGGGGGATTTTTGCAGATCCATACACCTGCATCGTGTTTAGTTTAGAGATACAACATAGAAACAGGCCCTTCGGCCCACCGAGTCCACACCGACCAGCGATCCCCACGCATTAACATTATCGTACACACGCTAGGGCCAATTTTACATTTATACCAAGCCATTTAACCTTCAAACCTGTACGTCCATGGAGTGGTTCATCTTGCTTGAATAGCTGGTGAAGTGGTGTCACCCCTGGGTAGGAATCATACATATTACTCCATCGTGTCTAAAAGCATATGAGCTCAGCAACTTTCCCATGTTTCCTAGCTTTGATGATGATCTAAGTTTCCTCTTACCCTGACCACAGCCCATTCTCATCTGCCTGTAGATATACATTACTTTCTTCTGCATAAAAGCACATTTGTTGAAACTTGTGTTGTTACACTGTCGTGGAAGTCTGTTCATACCTGACTGCAATGTAGTTGGTTGCCAGTGAGGTAGGACAGCACAGTGGCACAGTTGCTGCCTCACAGCACCAGAGACCCAGGTTCGATTCCGACTACCGGTGCTGCCTCACAGCACCAGAGACCCAGGTTCGATTCCGACTACCGGTGCTGCCCGTACGGAGTTTGTACATTCTCCCCGTGACCATGTGGGTTTTCGTCAGGTGCTCCGGTTTCCTCCCACACTCCAAAGCCGTACAGGTTTGTAGGTTAGTTGGCTTTGGTGACATTGTGAAAATTGTCCCCAGTGTGCAGGACAAGACTAGTGTACGTGGATCGCTGGTTGGCACGGTCTCGGTGGGCCGAAGGGGCTGTTTCTGCACTGTATCTCTAAAGTCTAAAATAAAGTGTACTAACTTTAATAACAAGGAACTGCAGATGGTGGTTTTTATCAAAGATAGACACAAAGAGCTGGAGTAACAGCATCGTTGAGAAGATGGGATAGGTGACGTTTCAGGTCAGAACCCTCCTTCTGAATTCAGACAAGACGAATAACCTTCTACAATTCTTCCTCAACACTTTCAACCAACGTCTTCCTTACAAGGTGCTCCATTGTTATAATTTCCGATTGCAATCAGTAGTTTTACCCTCCACCACATGTTCCATTTGTCCTAATGTGTTCATGAGCTCATCACACCACACCGTTACTTTAAAATCCTTCTCAATTGTGCTTTTATTGTAAGGCAGAGATAGATAGATTCTTGATTAGTACGGGTGTCAGGGGTTATGGAGAGAAGCCTTGTGTGAAGTGCCAACACAGTGAAATACGTTTCGTACACACAGGCCAGTAGACTATTGCCATCACCCTGCATAATCCTTGATTAGCGAGTGAACAGAAATAGCTGAGTAGGCCCACATGCAAGAGGCACCATGTTTTGGCGCCATTTGCAAAGTTCATGCTCCAGTTTTTATGAGTGGTGTCTGTTCCAGGAAGGCCCAGGCTGTTACAGAATTGAGACTCCAATGGCTCCTGCCAATATTTCTGCTTTACACAAAAAGCTGGAGTAACTCAGCGGGTCAGGCAGCATCTCTGGAGAAAAGGAATGGGTGACGTTTCGGGTCTCACAATACTGCTGCTGTGTCCTCTTTCTCAATGCAACAGTCTGTGTTTGCGACCAAATCCAAATCCTGTCCCAGCGATTGAAATGTGTGGAAGCTGGTTTAAACGGTAGACCCAAAATGCTGGAGTAAGTCAGCAGATTGTATGCCTCCTTGCCCTTCCCCTCAGCTAACAATGAACCATTCTACATTTCCTTACCAGCATCTGCTTTGATCTACGTTTTCACACTTTACCCTTCCATATCTCTATGTCTCCCTCTCCCCTGACTCTCAATCTGAAGGAGGGTCTCGACCCTAAACGTCAACCATTCCTTCTCTCCAGAGATCTCGCCTGTTCCGATGAGTTACGCCAGCATTGTGTCTGCCAACGACTGAAATCGCTGGTTTGAGTCCCCACTGGTGATATTATATATAGTACAGAAAATGTTTCACACTTTGGTCATCGATCTCATTGTGTTAACCTCCCTTCTGTGAACTGCAACTGTAATAAACTTCCCATCCTGCGGGGTTTTGCTGAACTGCCACTATTCTGGTTCACTGCATCCCGTCTAGCCTCGCGGGTCTCACAATACTCTGCTGTCTATCTTCGGTTTAAACCAGCATCCACGCATTTCCATCATTGGGACAGGATTTGGATTTGGTCACAAACACAGACTGTTGCGTTGAGGAAGAGGACACAACAGGCTAGATAGCACAGCTGCAGGTAGGAACGGCAGGTGCTGGTTTAGAAGAAGATTGAACCTTATTGCCTTCCATCACTGTGAGGAATGTGGAATCCACTGTGGTGGATGTTTATGTTGACTTTTATGTGGTTGTGTGTCTTGTGGCTTTTCACATAGTATGGCAACTCAAATTCCACTGTACCCTAACTGGTACATGTGACAATAAACTGACCTTGAACACCGAAGATAGACACAAAATGCTGGGGTAACTCAACGGGACAGGCAGCATCTCCAGATCGAAGGAATGGGTGACGTTTCGGGTCGAGACCCTTCTTCAGACTCACGTTTTGGGTCGAGAACCTTCTTCAGATTCCCTGAAAGGGTGGTGGGGGGGGGGGAGATCTCAACCCGAAACATCGCCCATTCCTTTTACCCAGAGATGCTGCCTGTCCCGCTGAATTACTCCAGCATTTTGTGTCTATCTTAGATAGCGAGGCTGCATGCACTCGCCTGTGACAATTAAGGCATTTCACATCTATGAATAAGTATGACTGTGGTTCCCATGACAACAGTAGCAAAATTTCCTACCACAGCCATATCTCACAAGACCCAAACTCGTTGTGGAAAAATCTTGCCATCTTTTCCTATGGTGGTCTGCTTGCTTCATTTGCACCAGAGTGTTGTGCTAGTCAATCCTCCTGTGATTCTTTGAGGGCATTATAAGTTCATAAGGTCATAAGTAATAGGAGCAGAATTAGGCCATTCAGGCCATCAGGTCTGCCCCGCCATTCAATCATGGCTGATCTATCTCTCCCTCCTAACCACATTCTCCTGCCTTCTCTCCATAACCCCTGACACCCGTACTAATCAAGAATCTATCTATCTCTGCCTTAGAAAATATCCATTGACTTGTTCTCCACAGCCTTCTGGGGCAATGAATTCCACAGATTCACCACCCTCTGGTTAAATAGATTCCTCCTCATCTCCTTGTTATAGGGATGTCCTTTAATTCTGATGCTATGACCTCTGGTCCCAGACTATTCCACAAGTGGAAACATCCTCTCCACATCCAGGCCTGTCACTATTCGGTAAGTTTCAATGAGGTCCCCCCTCATCCTTCTAAACGCCATTCATGTTGCAACCCTGCTTGCCCACTCCAATGTTACATTGTGCACATTTAGGAACTCGGTTTGGATATGTTCATCCACAAGTATACATGCCAAGCTCTCTCTCTGTATCTGATCTAAAAGCACATGTGCATTACAGTGCTGTAATCGTGTTTTTCAACCAACTGCAATGGTTTGTTCCAAGCCTTCTTATTTCCACCGCTAGAGTAACTCAGTGGGTCCCAACCCAAAACATCACCCAAAAAATTGTTAATTAATCTCTTCTATTGCCACTTTAGTTTTGTGAGTTTAGTTTGGAGATACAGCGCAGAAACGGGCCCTTCAGCCCACCGAGTCCGCACCGGCCAACGATCCCCGCACATTAACACTCTCCTACACATACAAGGGACAGTTTACACTTATACCAGGCCAATTAACCTACAAACCTGTACGTCTTTGGAGTATGGGAGGAAACCAAAGATACGTGAGAAAACCCACGCAGTCACGGGGAGAACGTACAATCTCTGTACAGACAGCAACCGTAGTCGGGATCAAACCCAGGTCTCCGGCGCTGCAAGTGCTGTAAGGCAGCAACTCCACCGCTGCGCCACCGTGCCGCCTGTCTATAACTGACTTTGCCAGCAAATATCAATGATATCCCACTACCATCGGACACATTTCACTTGTGCAATGAAAATCTGGTGAACAATGTAACACGCAGTCTTTAGCACTTTTAGCTTGAGAACGGAGTTATTGCTCTTGAAAAGACCTGTATTTTTGAAAATCCTACAAGAAAAATAACTTTGTTATTAGGCATCTGAAACGCTTTCGCTTCTGATCCCCTTTCCCCCTGCGACGACGTACCCTCCCGTGGGCAGGTTTTGATTTACAGAGGGCGGTGGGTCCTTGGAATAGCTGCCAGGAGGAGTGGTGGTGACATATGCAATAATGGCTTTTAAGAGGCTTTTGTATAGGCCCAAAAGAAAATGAAAACCTGTTCTCCAATCTTTCCACTTGTGGATGTTCTCATTCCGGACATCACTTGGTAAACCTCTTCTGCAGCCTCACCAAGGCCTTGGCTATAGAATTGGACCCAACGTGAACACGAACGGTCAGGCTCCGGGGAGTGTTGTGGAGTGGAGGGATCTTGGAGTGCAGGTACATCGTTCCTTGAAGGTGGTATCACAGGTAGATGGGGTGACCAGAAAGGCTTTTGGCACATTGGCCTCCGTCAGTCAGTGTACTGAGTATAGAAATGTGTAGCAAGGAACAGCAGATGCTGGTTTACATCATCAGCCTCATCAACACAATGCAGGAGAAACTCAGCGGGACAGGCAGCATCTCTGGTGAAGAGGAATGGGTGACGTTTCGGTTCGAGGCCCTTCCTCAGAGCGAGAGTCAGGGGAGAGGGAAAATAGAGATATAGAAGGGTAAGGTGTGAAAATGACAGATCAAACCAGACACTGCTAAAGAAAATGTAGAATGGTTCATTGTTGACTATGGGGAAAGTGACGAGGCATACAAATGGTAAAATTAATTAATTAACTGATTTTATTACTGATTTTATGCCTCATTGTCACCTTCCCCCCTCAGACAATAATGAACCATACTTCATTTCCTTGATCATCCTCCGCTTTGACCTGTCGTT
This sequence comes from Rhinoraja longicauda, assembly GCF_053455715.1. NCBI lineage: Eukaryota > Metazoa > Chordata > Chondrichthyes > Rajiformes > Arhynchobatidae > Rhinoraja > Rhinoraja longicauda. The sequence continues at coordinate 12,787,173 of NC_135976.1, forward strand.
TCCACACATTACCCATCTTTCTAGTTCCCTTCTCTCCAGAGATGCTGCCTGTTCCGCTGAGTTACTCCAGCATTTTGTGTTGATCTTCGGAGAAAACCAGCATCCGCAGTTGGTCCGTAATAATGAGGGTTTACTGCACTTACTTGTGGAGCACATTGTACATCCATGGAGAGTCTTACAGCGTGGAAACAGGCCCTTCGGCCCAACTTGCCCACACTGACCAACTTGTCCCATCGACACTCGTCCCACCGGCCTGCGTTTGGCACATATCCCTCTAAACCTACCCTATCCATGTACCTGTCTAAATGTTTCTTAAATGTTGCGATAGTACCTGCCTCAATTACCTCCTCCGGCAGCTCGTTCCATACACCCACCACCCTTTGTGTAAAAAAAGTTACCCGTCAGGTTTCTATTAAATCTCCCCCCCTCTCCTTAAACCAATGTCCTCTGGTTCTCGATTCCCCTAGTCTGGGCAACGCACTCAATCTATTCCTCATCTATTCCTCTCTAATCTATCGTTGCACGATCTATTCCTCTCTAGTCTGCCATTCACCACTCTCCTCCCACTACCTTTTGCTGAGCTCATTCCACAAATGCAAGTGTTGAACTACTCATCTGCTCTCTCACATCTGCTCCGCCATGTAATAAGCGTTTCAGTTCACCCCCAGTTCCCCTCCCTTTCCATTGTGCGAAAAAAATGTGTCAATGTTCTCAGTTTTCAGTGATGTGATGGAACAACTTCACACACAGTCCACCGCAGAATGTGAATGAAGAACTGACGTAACTAGCAGTTTATTCACAACAAACAAGGAAAAGATTTGATAAGAATTTTAAAACTCTTCAGGCTTGTGGAGGGAAATTTACCAATCAACAATAAAATTATCGAGGAATTTAAAATAAAAATAGAAACAGCAAAGTATTCCAACGATACATCAAAAGTGAAAAGGAAAGATAATTTTCATGGTGGACCGAAGAGAACTAAATGATAAACAAAACAAGCTCAGTAATTAGTGAGAGCAGACATTATTATTACCATGTCTGCTTTTTAACAGGTTGACTAATATAATGGAAATAAATTTTGAAGAAGAAATCAATGCAGATATACAGTAATCCAAGATAGACAATAGACAATAGGTGCAGGAGGAGGCCATTCGGCCCTTCGAGCCAGCACCGCCATTCAATGTGATCATGGCTGATCATTCTCAATCAGTACCCCGTTCCTGCCTTCTCCCCATACCCCCTGATCCATAAGAGCTCTATCTAGCTCTCTCTTGAATGCATTCAGAGAATTGGCCTCCACTGCCTTCTGAGTTTGCACTTTCTCCCTGTGACTGCGTGGGCTTTCTCCGAGTGCTTCAGTTTCCTTCCACATTCCAAAGACATGCAGGTTTGTAGGTTAATTGGCTTCTGTAAAGTGTGTCGGGTAGAACTGGTGCACGGGCGATCGTTGGTTGGTGAGGACTCTGTGGGCCGAAGGGCCTGTTTCCCCACTGTATCTCCAAACTACACTCATCACAGCAAAGCAAACTTTCCTTATGATGCCCATTCACATCAGTTTGAGAAAGATCCTCTGTTCATGTCAAGGGTAGTCACTTTCACCTCACTTCTGGAATCTAGATTACCATGTAGCTTGAGGGCCTGAGTTACAGGGTAGGATAGGATCAGGATAGGACTTTAATCCTTTGAGTGGGGAAGTATGAAGCGTGATATTGCAGAGGTGTACAAGACCATGAGGGGAATGGATAGGGAATCAAAAAACAGGGGATTTAGGTTTAAGGCGAGGGGGAAAGATTTAATAGAACCCGAGGGGCAACTTATTCACACAGAGAGTGTGGGTATATGGAACGAATTGCCAGAGAAGGTGGTCGAGGCACATATTAGAACAAAATGTAAAAGACAATTGGAGAGGTACACAGATAGGAAAGGTTTAGAGTCTCGACCCGAAACGTCACCTAGTCCTTTTCTCCAGAGATGCTGTCTGACCCGCTGAGTTACTCCAGCTTTGTGTGTTTATCTAAGGTTTCGAGGGATATGGGTCAAACACCAGCAGGTGGGACTTATGTAGATGGGGCATCTTGGTCAGCATAGGCAAGTTGGATCTTCATGCTGTATGACTCTATTAGCATCGCTGGGTCCCCACCACCAATATGCTGGGTGTCACTATTGACCAAAGACACAACTGAACAAGTCACATATACGCCATTACCACAGGATCAAAGGCTGGGTATCCTGGGGCAAATGACCACCTCCTGAGACCCCAAGACCTTTCCGCAATCTCCAAGGCACAAAGGATGTAATATTCTGCATCTTCCCACCAACATCTCTGAAGAACGTCAGCATCGCCCAGAAGCAAGCATCATTTTAACATTTTTTTTAGAGATACAGCGCGGAAACAGGCCCTTCGGCCCACCAAGTCTGCGCTGCCCAGCGATCCCCGCACACTAACACTATCCTACACACACTAGGGACAATTTTTACATTTTACCCAGTCAATTAACCTACATACCTGTATGTCTTTGGAGTGTGGGAGGAAACCGAAGATCTCGGAGAAAACCCACGCAGTTCACGGGGAGAACGTACAAACTCCGTACAGACAGCGCCCGTAGTCAGGATCGAACCTGAGTCTCAGGCGCTGCATTCGCTGTAAGGCAGCAACTCTACCGCTGCGCCACCGTGCCGCCCATTTCTTGAAATCACCTTCTTGATTTCTAACCTGTCCAGCTCCCTAAGCATTCCTTCCCATTGCGACATGCACAAAATATCATCTAGAAAATGGACGAGCAGCATAGTGCAGCTGGTAGAGGTGCTGCAGCAGAGCGCCAGAGACCTAGGTTCCATCCTAACCTCTGGTGCCTTTTGTGTGGAGTTTGCACGTTCTCCCCGTGACTGTGTGGGTTTCCTCCTGGTGTTCCGATTTTCTCCCACATCCCAAAGGCATGTTGGTTTGTAGGCTAATTCGCTGCTGAAAATTGCCCCAAGCATTTGGGAGTGAATGAGCGAGTGGGATAACATAGAACATAGGGCAGCATGGTGGCGTAGCAGTAGAACTACTGCCTTACAGCCCTAGAGACCTGGGTTCAATCCTGACTACGGGGGTTGTCTGTGCGGAGTTTGTACGTTCTCCCCGTGACCTGCGTGGGTTTTCTCGGAGATCTTCGGTTTCCTCCCACACTCCAAAGGCGTACAGATTTGTAGATTAATTGGCTTGGTATAAGTGTAAAATTGTCCCGAGTGAATGTAGGATAGTGTAAGTGTGTGGGGATCACTGGTCGGTGCAAACTCGATGGGCCAAAGGGCCTGTTTCTGATCTGTATCTCTAAACTAAACTAGTGTGAACTAAACTGATGGCTAGTGTGGAGTCAGTGGGCTGGAGGGTCTGTTTCTATACAGTGTCTCTAAACTAAATGTGCATGATTGTAGGTCAATTGACCTCTGTCAAGATTGCACCTGATGTGAAGGGAGTGGATGAGAAAGTGGGACCACATAGAACTAGTGTGAACGGGTGGTCGTTGGTCGGCATGGAGTCGGTGGGCTGAAGGGCAGTATCTGTAAACTAAAGTTTCCTAATCCATCCCAGATCAACAACCTCAACCACCACGGAATGGAAAGAAGACCACTTGAAGGTGCCCCTCCAATTGACATACCACCCTGATTTGGAACAATATTGCCCATTCTTCATCCTCCCTGTATCGAAGTTTTGGGAGTGGCCACCTCACAGTAGCGAGGAAATACCCTTGCTGGAAAGACAAAGCCATTTCAAGGCAACTGATCCCAACCATCTCCTCAAAGGTAATTTATTTCGACCATTTCTTTGGACCAATTATAGAATTAAATCATACCAGATTCTTGTGTGTGCGGGGGAGAAGGTGGGGGGGGGGGGGGAAATGGGGATTCTTATTATAATGGAAAACTGAGAAAATATAATAAGGCATTAACAAACGTGGCGACTAGGGTGGCACGGTGGTGCAGCAATAGAGTTGCTGTCTTACAGCGCTGTAGACCCGGGTTCGATCTTGTCGTTGCAGAATTTGTAAGTTCTCCCTGTGACTGCTGGGTGTTTCCCCTGGTGCTCTGGTTTCCTCCCACACTACAAAGACGTACAGGTTTGTGGGTCAACTGGCTTTGGTTAAAAAAAAATTGTAAAGTGTCCCAGTGTGTCGGATGACGCTAGTGTACGGACGGGTTGATCGCCGGTCGGCGTGGCCTGTAACCTCGCTGTATCTCTAAAGTATTTTAGAAATGCATTAGAAATAATTTCAGAAACACACGAAGCCGAGAGACTTGGAAAATAAATGTCCAAAAGAGGTAGACGCACAGCAACACACATTAATTGGAAGTAGCAACACATTAGTCAGGTAATTGGAAAAATAAACAAAGCAATGGGGTTCATTTTGAGAGGAATGGAATTGAATAACAGAGAAATAACATGCATAGAGTCTCTGATATCTCAGTACATTAAATAAGAATGAAAGTAATTTACTAATATGAAACCAGAACTGAGACGTCAATAGACAATAGACAATAGGTGCAGGAGGAGGCCATTCGGCCCTTCGAGCCAGCACTGCCATTTAATGTGATCATGGCTGATCATTCTCAATCAGTACCCCGTTTCTGCCTTCTCCCCATACCCCAGTTAGGAAATATTCAACACGTTTGGTTCTCTCTTCTCCAGAAAAAGGACGGATTGAAAATGTATTTAATCCTTTGATGGTGTGCGAATTCAGAAATAAAAACTTCATTTACCTAAAATAAGCAGTTAAAATGATCAGCACAGACGTAATATAGGAAAATAACTGCAGATGCTGGTACAAGTCGAAGGTATCACAAAATGCTGGAGTAAGTCAGCGGGTCAGGCAGCATCTCAGGAGAGAAAGAATGGGTGACGTTTCTGACGTAATTATAATACCAGGAGAAAAACAAATGAGGGGGAAAGGTATAACAAGACAAGTTGAGAGTGTTGCTTTAAGTAAGGTCCAATGGTCTGAAGAAAGGTCCCGACCCAAATCATCGCCCTGCCATGGTCCAAAGAGTTGGATGAAGCAAGGTGGAGAGAGAGCCAAGAAGCACGAATACTGATGGAGACCGCTGGTGGAAGTCTGTAAATACAGTGTATCCACTCTCTCCAACGTACTGAAAATCAATGCCTTTAACCTCAGCTTCAATCATCAGGAATACCAAAGACTGAGCAATTGGTTTTTGTTTCCTTGCATTGGAGCTCATATGTTTGAGCTGGGAGAAATGTGTTTTTGCTACCAAGATTCTACATGTAGGTTAAGCTAACCACTCCATCAACAGAAATACAACCCATGATCAAATACTAGAGGGCACAGCTCGAAGGTGAGAGGGGGCAGACTTTAAAGGAGACATACAGGGCAAGTTCTGTTGTTACTGAGAGGGCAGTGAGTGCCTGGACCTGCTGGTGATTGAAGCAGATACAATGGTCACCTTTACGAGACTTATGGATAGGCACGTGAATATGCAAGGAACAAAGGGATTTGGATGATGTGCAAGCAGATAAGAGTTGGATTGGGCATTATGTTCGGCACAGGCATTGTGGGCCGCTGTAGAACTGCTGCCATACAGCGGCAGAGACCCACGTTCGATCCTGACTATGGGTGCTTGTCTGTACGGAGTTTGTACTTTCTCCCCGTAACCTGCATGGCTTTTCTCTGTGATCTCCAGTTCCCTCACACACTCCAAAGACATACAGGTTTGTAGGCTAAGTGGCTTCGGTCAAATTGTAAATTGTTCATGGTGTGTGTGTGCAGGTTAGTGCTAGTGTCCAGGGATCTCTGGTCGGTGTGGACTTGGTGGCTCAAAGGGCCTGTTTCTGCGCTGTACCACTAAACTAAAAAATCTAAATTGTACTGTACTGATCTCTGCTCTATGGTCTATGTTCGTGGATCTACTTCCAGATCAGTGAGTTATAACCAATTTGGCCGATGTAGTTCAAAGAGATGTCTCTCATACATCACTCGCATTGTATCCAGTTCGTATTATGAGAGCACGCGTTAAAACAGAAATGCACCAATGTTGGATAAGCTATTTTTGTTCACTGGGGAAATCAAATCCAAAGACGACAGGTCTGAACATTTGAGTCTGACAGCTCAGGTACAATTGAGGAACATCCATGCACCAAGCTCTTGAAATAGCAACTCAGTGAGATCAACTGTCATTCTTACGTCTCAGATTGGCATGCTTTACGAACCAAAGAGAAATTAAACAAAAGTACCAAAAAGGTAATCCTGTGCCTAATATTTGCTTCAAACAAACACAACAGAAATGACAGCAAGGGGAAAATGACAAAACAAAATAACAGCTCGCTGCTTTAACAAATTAAATTAGACTCATTTAACGCGTATAAAAGAAAAGACACAAAGTGCTGGAGAAAATCAATGGGTCAGGCAGTATCTCTGGAGGACATGGATAAGTGATGTTTCAAGTTGAGATCTTTCTTCAGACTGCAGATGGGTCCCAACCCCTAAACATATCTGAAGAAAGGTCCCGGTGGTGGTGTCCCCATCCATGCTTTGGCTGCCCTAGTCCTTCTAATGGATTTGGAAGGTGCCTTCTCAAGAGTTTCAATGTCTTGCTCCAGAGCATCCTGTAGATGGTGCAAACTGCTGCCACTCTATGTCAGGAGTGGGGTGAGTGGATGAATGTGAATGGGTGTCATAGAAACATAGAAAATAGGTGCAGGAGTAGGCCATTCGGCCCTTCGAGCCTGCACCGCCATTCAATATGATCATGGCTGATCATCCAACTCAGTATCCCGTACCTGCCTTCTCTCCATACCCCCTGATCCCTTTAGCCACAAGGGCCACATCTAACTCCCTCTTAAATATAGCCAATTAACTGGCCTCAACTACCTTCTGTGGCAGAGAATTCTACAAATGTTAATTAAGAGAACCACTGTGTCCTGTTTGGTATCAAGGCTCTTTAGTATTGTTGAAGATGTGCTCATCTGGACAAATGGAGAGCATTCCATCACGCTCCTGACTTGAGCTTTGTCGATGGGGGACAGGTTTTGGGTAGTTAGGAGGGGAGTTGCTTGCTTTAGTTTAGTTTAGTTTAGTTTAGTTTAGAGGTACAGTGTGGAAACAGACCCACCGAGTCCACACTGACCAGCGATCTCCGCTCCTCAACATCATCTTACACACACGAGGGACAATTTACATTTACATTTATATCAAACCAATAACACTATCCTACACACACACTAGGGACAATTTACATTTATACCAAGCCAATTAACCTACAAACATGTACGTCTTTCGAGTGTGGGAAGGAACCAAAGATGTCGGCGAAAAGCTACGCAGGTCACGGGGAGAACGTACAAACCCCGTACAGACAGTACCCGTAGTCAGGATTGAATGTGGGTCTCTGGCAGTGCAAGTGCTGTAAAGCAGCAACTCTACTGCTGCGCCACCGTGCCACCCTGCTTGCCTGCAAGATTACCAGCCCCCAGCCTGCTCTTTTAGCCACTTTGTGAAAATAGCTAATCTAGCTCAGTTTCTGGTTAATGATAATCCTCAGAGATCTATATTGCGGATTTGGTTAAGTAAATCCCAGTGAATGTCAGGAGATGATAGTTGGATTTTCTCGGTTGTTATTGTCACAGCCTGGCACTTGTGCGGGTGAATCTTACTTGCCGCCTATCAGCCTATCGTTAGACATGGTTCGGGTCTTTCGGCATTTGGACGTAGAATGGCTTCAGTATCTGTGGAGTCATAAATGGTGCTGAACATTGTGCAATTATCAGCGCACATCCCTCCTTCCGACCTTACGACTGAAGAAAGGTCATTGATGAAGCATGTGGCCGTGCCCTGGACAGGAAGCTGAGGAACTCCTGCAGAGATGTTCTGTGGCTGAGATGACCTCCAGTCACCACAACCATCTTCCTTTGTACTAGTGTGTAGGAAGGAAGTGCAGATGCTGGTTTAAACCGAAGACAAAATACTCTCCGGCATATCCCAGTGGGCTCCCTGCCTGACTAGCCTGAAACAAAGCGCGCGATTGGTCAATTGACGTCCGACTCAATGACAAACGTGCTTTGATTGGACAATTACCACTCGGTAAACTTGACAAGATTTGGGAGTTTTTTTCTATATTTTAAGAATATGTGCAGGTTTTGTTCTTGACGAGTTTCAGATATAATTTCTATAATATTTTTACACAATATGTTATAAATACAGGTAGGTATGGGATGTGGGTCACGACATGAAACGAAAAGGCACCTCAGCCCACAGTCCAACAAGAAGAAGTTCGGGCGGCACGGTGGCGCAGTGGTAGAGTTGCTGCCTTACAGCAAATGCAGCGCCGGAGACTCAGGTTCGATCCTGACTACGGGCGCTGTACTGTACGGAGTTTTACGTTCTCCCCGTGACCTGCGTGGGTTTTCTCCGAGATCTTCGTTTTCCTCCCACACTCCAAAGACGTACAGGTTTGTAGGTTAATTGACTGGGTAAATGTAAAAATTGTCCCTAGTGTGTGTAGGATAGTGTTAATGTGCGGGGATCGCTGGGCGGCGCGGACTCGGTGGGCCGAAGGGCCTGTTTCCGCGCTGTATCTCTAAATCTAAAAAATCTAAAGAGGAAAATATCTAAGCTACTGACTAAAATTAACATCTTTGCCCTGCTGCCGTTAGGGGGAATGCAAATGAGCATTGTTTCTCCAGGGAACTATAATCATAAATAATGACAATGTTTGAAGTGGTGCAACACTGTGGGGACACTGTTCATGTGTGACACTGCAAGCCTTTGAATCCTCAGATACAATCTGAAGCAGTTGTTTAAGCTATTAAATCTAGGGAGTGCCTCCATTCAAAGTTTTAAATGACCAAGCAGACCTTGAAAATGAATGGTCGTTTCTTTGAAAGGTTTAACAAATTAAATGTTCGGGGATTTTTCACCTGAATTTCTTGCTTACAGAAGGAACATAATTTATATTAATTATCACAATTTTTCTTTAATCACAGTAACTGCAGTGCGTGGTACACACCTCAGCCGCGTAGGACAACTGGTGTAGGGTGAAATGAAAACCTATGTTCGGGCGAGCATCAAAGCGTGTTGCAGGAGCTCCATTCATCCGTGCCTGTAGAATACTCCTGCCTCGCCAATGGTGAAAATGTGTTGGGGTTTCAGCGGCCAAATAACTCACTGCAGAATTCCCAGTCTCTGACCTACTCTTGTCTGAAGAAGGGTCTCGACCCGAAACGCCACCCATTCCTTCTCTCCGGAGATGCTGCCTGACCCACTGAGTTACTCCAGCATTCTGTGATACTCTTGCATTGATAGTGTTTGCGGCTGAAGCAGCTGACTCCGTGGAATTCTTTGCCACAGGCGGCTGTGGAAGCAAAGTCAGTGGATATATTTAAGGCAGAGATAGATAGATTCTGGATTAGTACAGGTGTCAGAGGTTATGGGGAGAAGGCAGGAGAATGGGGTTTGGAGGTAGAGAGAGATCAGCCATGATTGGATGGTGGAGTAGACTTGATGGGCCGAAAGGCCGAATTCTACTCCTATCACATGATCTTATGAGCTGTTTCTGGTCAGTTTAGTTCAGAGGTACAGCATGGAAACAGGCCCTTCGGCCCACCGAGTCTACACTGGCCAGTGATCCATGCACACTAACGCTATCCTACACAAACAAAGGACGATTTATAATTTTACCAAGCCAATTAACCTACAAACCTGTACGTCTCTGGAGCGTGTGAGGAAGCCGAAGCTCCCAGAGAAAACCCATGCAGGTCACGGGGAGAAGGTACAAACTCCATACAGACTCTACCCCCAGCCAGGATTGAACCTGGATCCCTGGCTCTTTGAGTCAGCAACTCTACCGCTGCGCTAGTGTGCTGCTCTGATGGTTGGAATCTTAGAAAATCTTCCAAAATCCCAATGAGTTTATGCACATTGGAAAAACAAAGTCACAGAAGGCTGTAGAGGCCAAGTCAATGGATATTATTAAGGCGGAGATTGACAGATTCTTGATTAGTAAGGGTGTCAGGGGAAATGGGGAGAAGGCAGGAGAATGGGGTGAAGAGGGAGAGATAGACCAGCCATGATAGAATGGCCTAATTCCGCGTCTTTAACATATGAACTTATGAAAGTCAAGACAGAAGTGAACAAGTTATGTTCAATAAATACCTTCGATTTGTACCAGCATCTGCAGTTATTTTCTTATACAAGTTATGTTCCTGTGCAGACTAGCCTTCAAGGGCTTAAAATTGGTTAACACAATGGTAGCTAATTTACTGATACTGTAAACTGTATAAAACACTGATACTGTGGCGGTCCCTGGGGATCAGGCCACTCCTTGGGTCAGCCCCCTCGTCACTTGACGGACAGGCGTAAGGGGTTTAAGGTCAGCCCATTGGGAGGTGTGGTTCATCCCTAGGTGGACTTCGCTGTGAGTAGGAGCCTCACAGCCTAATAAAGACCGTTAACTAAACCTGCCTGGCGACCTGCCTTTTCTCTGGCCTCCGCCAGGCCACTACAATACTGTAATTTCCACTTGGGGTCTGACTTGGGGAAAATGTAGACGAGGGGTGTGTACTGCCGCTGCTCCCTGGCACTGACTAACTCTGGGACACCTCAAACAAATCAGAGCAGTTGAGAAATCCCACACAGAGTTAAAATGTTCCATAAAGAGCCAGGAGTAAACGCAAGTCACATTATTCTGGACGCAGAGCTTTTACACTCCAGAGATGTTATGCAAGCAACTCAAGTACATCTGGTAAATGTTTCATTGGGGAATGGTATAGGGGCAACAAAGGCAGACACTTCTTCACTTAGAAACAACGAAACTTAGAAACAAAGAACAGCAGATGCTAGTTCATATTAAAGATAGACACAAAGTGCTGGTGTAACTCAGCGGATCAGGCAGCATTTCTGGAGGAAAAGGAGCGGTGATGTTTCAGGTCGGGACCCTTCGTCAGAAGCTAAAGAGTCTAAAGGAGGGTCTTGACCCAAAACGTTACCTATTCTTTTCATCCAGGGTTTTAAGATGGGTCCCGACCTGAAACGCCACCTATCCTTTTCCTCCAGAGATGCTGCCTGGCCCACTTCAAAGGTATCACAAAATGCTGGAGTAACTCAGCGGGTCAGGCAGCATCTCAGGAGAGAATGAATGGGTGACATTTCGGGTCTGAAGAAGGGTCACGACCCGAAATGTCACCCATTCCTTCTCTCCTGAGATGCTGCCTGACCCGCTGAGTTACTCCAGCATTTTGTGATACCTTCGATTTGTACCAGCATCTGCAGTTATTTTCCTACACTGCCTGGCCCATTGTTACTCCAGAACATTGTGTCCAACTTCCATGTTATGCCTGATTACGCTTTATAAATAAGGTAGAAATATTTACAGTAAATACTCTATAGAAAGACTTGAATTGTCGACACCACAGTGAAATTACTTTATTTTTGTGAACACACTTGTTCTACGACAATATGCTGAAAGTCCAACACAACGATCTTTCTCACAGCACTAATTTCAGATGCAACCCTTCAATTCTTCGAACCTGTGGGCAGCACAGTGGTAGAGTTACTGCCTTGCAGCGCCAGAGACCTAGATTGAACCCTGACTACGGGTTCTGTCTGTATGGGGTTTGTACGTTCCTCATGTGACCGCGTGGGTTTTCTCCTGGTGCTCCAGTTTCCTCCCACATCCCAAAGACGTACAGGATTGTGGGTTAATTGGCTTCTGTAAATCGCCCCTCGTGCGTAGGATAGAACTAGTGTACGGGTGATGGCTGGTCGGTGTGGACTCGGTGGGTCGAGGGGCCTGTTTCCTCACTGTATCTCTAAACCAAACTAAACCAGTGAACCGAAAATGTTTGACAAAGTGAAATCAGAATGAGTTTCCGACAGTTAATTTTTAACAACCCAAACTTACAAGGTGGTCTTTGGCACAGTGAAACCTGGGCTTGCTATGTGGGTGCTTGCGAGCACAAAATGACTGCTGGTCCTGGAAACTTTTAAATTGGAATAGTCACCTCCTTAAAGCATTAAATAGAACTCAACACATACCATGCAACATAATCCCCAAATGATGTCAGACATCTGACTCAGGGGATCTTTTGCTGCTGTATTTCAGATTCAGATCAAGTTTGACTCCAGAGTTATACACTACTTCAGTTGTGCGCTTAAATTTTAAAAAAGCACTTGCCAATTACTTCCAAAACAACCATCTACTTTGGTGAAGTCGCAGCTATCTTTCTTAAATGCAACTTCTTGGGTCCTTCGTTATCCTTACAATTCAGTGGAGTGGTGTATTTTTCTTTGTTAGACCCAATTCGAGAGACAAGTAGTCGCTTAAAAGAATCCCTTCATGAAAAAAATAAACTACTCAATCAAGGAGACCACTTGTCTGCCAAAACTGGACAGCCAATAATTTTAAGTACAGCTTCTATATGCCGATATTTTCATGACATGGCTGAAATATTTATCTAGGTTATGAGTAAAATAAAATGGCACACACAACTCGACAAATAGGACACAGTTAAAGCAAGCCATTTACAGTAAAAGAGCTTAAAGATAATTTGATTTGCAGTTTCATTTACACTCAACGCAAGAATCTATTCAATACGCATATGTTTAATTACATAAAATAGTTACATTAGAAGGTACTTACGACTGTTGGAAAGCTGGTGCCTCGCAAGTTCCATTTCAATTTATACTCCAATTTCATCGATAAAAAATTGCTGCATATTCAGTTCAGTGAAGATACTCCTCATAAGACTGGAGGCAGGGGAAGAAAAATAAACCGGGTTCAAAGACGATTAGTCTCACGTTTTTAATTCCTACAACATATTTACACCACTTAATTTGCATTTTGGCACTGGCCAGCTTTTACACTTCCAATAAGAAGGCTGCCATGCAGCTGCAGTTTACAATAGAGGTCTTATGGCATTTCAAGAAGACTAATCTCCTCAGTGACCGTGTCTCATTGCACATCAGTGCTGGGCATTTAGGAAGATCTCATTAATTGCCGCAGCAGTTGCAAAGGAAACACCCTCATAGAATTAAGCAACAAAGCCCCTTTCACATAACGTCTGGAGCCACCAACTCCAACTCAGGGAGGGCAACTGTAGCCTGCTTAAATAGAGCAAAAACAGAAGTTGCTCTTTCAATATTTTGGATTCACCATTGATAACCTAATTGAGGGAACAATTTTATTGCCACAGAGCCCAAAGCAGATCTGAGCTTTATGTACATTTGCTGTCGTTAACGTTGTCAATAAAATGTCTGGTTTCGGCTCTTCCACGAAAAAAAATGAATTATGAAGTTTCGTAAATCAAGAGGGACTTGTGCCAAGAACCATTGCAGTGAAATTTTTTTATAATCTCCGATAACCCCCCCAAACAGAGTAAATGAAACAAAAACAAACACGTTGAGATGAAACACGTTATCTGGAAACACTTACCTTTAACAAGATGGGCTCCTCGCGATCCTCACATTTAGCTACCATCTCACACTTAGGTAAACAATAGAAATCTATTTTAGGGAGACACATTTTTACTCCAAATCAGCACATTACGGCAGGTTCAACGTGCAGCTGGAGCATACGCACAATGAGGCTGCTGGAAAGCAAAAGGGGCTTGTGCAAGGTCCTCATGACAACAGCAACATCAAACAACAGAAAAAAAGACACTGTAATAAATTAATAAGAAATTATTGGCCTGAACAAAGACGCACACTTTTGGCAGCTACTCAGTATTTTCCACCAAATTAATTCTCATTTTAAGTCAATGCTCATATTTCTAATGGAGGGGGGGGGGGGGGGGGGGAGTGAAGAGAAATTTATACAACAGGAAAAAATGGCCAGAAAACCAAGGGAAATACAGCTGTGCAAATCATACAAAATATATTTTAATTTCCTCTAGAAATAACGTTGTGTTAAGGATGACTAAAGATAAATTAATATATTAACTGTGTCCAATCTGTCAAACGGAACTAAATTGCTGCAATTACTCAGCCAACACTGTCAGCAGGATAAAATCTGTGCAATTAAACAAAAATAAAACTTGATGTAAAAGAAAATGTAAGAGAAAAGAACTGTGTACTTTACGAGAAGACCAAGGTTTAAGGGGGAAAATAATTAATAAGAACCCGAGGGGTAACATTTTCACACAAAGGGTGGTGGGTGTATGGAACGAGCTGTCGGAGGAGGTATTTGAGGCAATGTTTAAGAACTATTTAGATACAGTGCCCTCCATAATGTTTGCGCCAAAGATTCATCATTTATTTATTTGCCTCTGTACTCCACAATTTGAGATTTGTAATAGAAAAAAAATCACATGTGGTTAAAGTGCACATTGTTAGATTTTATTAAAGGCCATTTTTATACATTTTGGTTTCACCATGTAGAAATTACAGCTGTGTTTATACATAGCTCCCCCCATTTCAGGGCACCATAATGTTTGGGACAGATGGCTTCACAAGTGTTTGTAATTGCTCAGGTGTGTTTAATTGCCTCCTTAATGCAGGTATAAGAGAGCTCACAGCACCTAGTCTTTCCTCCAGCCTTTTCATCACCTTTGGAAACTTTTATTGCTGTTTATCAACATGAGGACGAAAGTTGTGTCAATGCAAGTCAAAGAAGCCATTATGAGACTGAGAATCAAGAATAAAACTGTTAGAGACATCAGCCAAACCTTAGGCTTACCAAAATCAACTGTTTGGAACATCATTAAGAAGAAAGAGAGCACTGATGAGCTTACTAATCGCAAAGGGACTGGCAGGCCAAGGAAGACCTCCACAGCTGATGACAGAAGAATTCTCTCTATAATAAAGAAAAATCCCCAAACACCTGTCTGACAGATCAGAAAAACTTTTCAGGAGTCAGGTGTGGATTTGTCAATGACCACTGTCCGCAGAAGACTTCATGAACAGAAGTACAGAGGCTACACTGCAAGATGCAAACCACTGGTTAGCTGCAAAAATAGGATGGCCAGGTTACAGTTTGCCAAGAAGTACTTAAAAGAGCAACCATAGTTCTGGAAAAAGGTCCTGTGGACAGATGAGATGAAGATTAACTTGTATCAGAGTGATGGCAAGAGCAAAGTATGGAGGAGAGAAGGAACTGCCCAAGATCCAAAGCATACCACCTCATCGGTGAAACACAGAGGTGGGGGTGTTATGGCCTGGGCATGTATGGCTGCTGAAGGTACTGGCTCACTTATCTTTATTGATGATACAACTGCTGATGGTAGTAGCATAATGAATTCTGAATTCTAGACACATCCTATCTGCTCAAGCTCAAACAAATGCCTCAAAACTCATTGGCCGGCGGTTCATTCAACAGCAACACAATGATCCCAAACGTACTGCTAAAGCAACAAAGGAGTTTTTCAAAGCTAAAAAATGGTTGATTCTTGAGTGACCAAGTCAATCACCCGATCTGAACCCAATGGAGCATGTCTTTTATATGCTGGAGAGAAAACTGAAGGGGACTTGCCCCCAAAACAAGCATAAGCTAAAGATGGCTGCAATACAGGCCTGGCAGAGCATCACCAGAGAAGACACCCAACAACTGGTGATGTCCATGAATCACAGACTTCAAGCAGTCATTGCATGCAAAGGATATGCAACAAAATACTAAACAAGACTACTTTCATTTACATGACATTGCTGTGTCCCAAACATTATGGTGCCCTGAAAGGGGGGACTATATATAAACATTGCTGTAATTTCTACATGGTGAAACCAAAATGTATAAAAAAGGCCTTTATTAAAATCTGACAATGTGCACTTTAACCACATGTGATTTTTTTTCTATTACACATCTCAAATTGTGGTGTACAAAGGTAAATAAATAAATGATGGGTCTTTGTCGCAAACATTATGGACGGCACTGTAGGTACATGGATAGGACAGATCTGGAGGGATAGGGGCCAAATGCAGGCAAGTGAGACCAGTGTAGATGGGACATGTTGGTCGGTGTGGGCAAGTTGGGCTGAAGGGCCTGTTTCCACACTGTCTGAATCGAAAATGGCACATCTATAAAATATACTATTTCTAATTAAACGTTAATCAGTGCACTAACTTCAATTTGTTACTAAACAATCTTCCATGAAAATTACATTATTTCACAATCCATCTGTTAATTATTGTGTAAACGACCTGGAATTAAGTTTCAATATAATGTAAAGAGAAAAGTTGCAGAGATAAGAGTTGGGCATCTAAAGTGAACTCATCTTATTTTTCCTTCAGATTAACTAAAATAAGTCATCAGTTCTACTCTGGGTGTCTGATTTTCGGCCTTGCACCCTCCACAATCACCCTTGACACTGCATACCAAATGGCATCGATGAAAATCAATATCTTTAGCAGCTCAAGGTAATCAGTGGATCATTAACAAGCTACAAATACAACTGTTTATATGCAGTACAAGTACTTAATTAGGTTAGCTGGTCTCTCCCACTGACCAAAAATGTTAATGATCCCAAGTAGGTTGTCATTTAACTGCAAGATCCATGAAATGAAATCCTTACAATGTTAGTAAACTCACATTGCAAACAACGAACATGACCGGAATTCAAATAGCTGTGAAAGTGTTTTTAATGTTCTAAATACAAGATTAAGCCCTTTATCTATTTTGGCACAGTTGCTGCCTCACAGCACCAGAAATCAGAGTTTGATCCTGACTACAGGTGCTGTCTACATGGGGTTTGTACATTCTCCATGTGACTTTGTGGGTTTTATCCGGGTGCTCCGGTTTCCTACCACATTCCGAAGACATGCAGGCTTGTAGGTTAATTGTCCTCTGTAAATCGTCCTTGGTGTGCAGGATAGAACTAGTGTGTGGGTGATCGCTGGTCAGCACAGACTCGGTGGGCCAAAGGGCCTGTTTCCATACTGTATCTCTAAACTAAACTAAATCTATGTTGAAACTAATTTTTTTCCCCCTTGATTATGAAACAAATTGCAACATTTTATTTTCCAGTCAAACCAGGTCTTCCCATTTTAAATAAATGTGATAGTTCTTTATTGATCTGGTGCACAGAAACTCTTCGCAATTTCCCACTGATATTTCACAAGCAGCCAAAGCCTTGCCCAGCACGAAGTAACATTTATTTTGCTTAAAACATTTTCAAAAAAGCTTTCATAAAAAATCCAGACGACCTTTACAAAAAGCAAATCTCTTATCATATCATATCATATATATACAGCCGGAAACAGGCCTTTTCGGCCCTCCAAGTCCGTGCCGCCCAGCGATCCCCGTACATTAACACTATCCTACAACCACTAGGGACAATTTTTTATTTTTTTTACATTTACCCAGCCAATTAACCTACATACCTGTACGTCTTTGGAGTGTGGGAGGAAACCGAAGATCTCGGAGAAAACCCATGCAGGTCACGGGGAGAACGTACAAACTCCTTACAGTGCAGCACCCGTAGTCAGGATCGAACCTGAGTCTCCGGCGCTGCATTTCGCTGTAAAGCAGCAACTCTACCGCTGCGCTACCGCTGTATATATATGATATGATATGATAAGAGATTTACTTTTTGTAAAGGTCGTCTGGATTTTTTATGAAAGCTTTTTTGACACTTCTTTCTGGAGACCCTCAGACTATCTCTAATCGGACTTTACTTTGCACTGAACATTATTCCCTTCATCCTGTATATGTGCACTGTGGACGGCTCAATTGTAATCATGAATAGTCTTTCTGCCGACTGGATAGCACGCAACAAATAAAAGCATTCCGCTGCATCTCGGTACATGTGACAATAAATTAAACTAAACTAAAAATCTATTTAAGCTACTGAGCTCACATCACACTCTTTGTGTAGGGGGGAACTGCAGATGCTGGTTTATACCGAAGATAGATACAAAATGCTGGAGTACCTCAGCGGGACAGGCAGCATGTCTGGATAGAAGGAATGGGTGATATTTTGTGTCGAGACCCTTGCTAGTTACCCTAGCATTTCTGCTATTATTTTCCACAATATCAATTTAACAATAATGGGAAGAAGAGAGTGTGATGTGAAGATAGACACAAACACTCTTCTTCAAATCATAGTTAAATTGAGATTGTGGAAAATACTAGCAGAAATAACCGATTTCTGTTAAATAACAAATAGCAGATAAATAACATACTGTATTTTATTCACTAATAACATACTGTATTTTACTCATCCCCTTCCTGCAGAACTAACACAAAGGAAATCCTTCACCTGACTTTTCTGGAATGGAATAAGATCTACAGATGGCTCACAGGCAATTAGGCCCGAAGAGAAAATAAAAATAATTAACTTTACCAGATTAATGCTGATGTCAGCTCATCTTCCAAAAGCAAGCCAGCACAGCAGTTGTGAAATGCCACCAGTAAGATATGCAAAAAAACCTGACTAACCTTAACGTTCAATGCCTCCACAAAGGACCAATTACAGATATGCCTTTTAATAGCTCTGTGCATGAACTCAAGTAATTTTTTTATCGCTGCCAAATATTTCCACAAAATTCGATGTGTTGGGACGTACGGTAGATGGTGGACATATCAATAACCATATTATGGGCGATGCACAGAGGTGTATTGTCACTGAGGCCACACCACAGAGCATTGCATGAGCTGTGGGATGGTCCTGATCATCGGCGGCATGGTGGCGCAGCGGTAGAGTTGCTGCCTGACAGCGCCAGAGACCCGGGTGTGATCCTGACTACAAATACTGTACAGAGATTGTTCGGCCGCGGGACTTTTCATCTCCCGGCGCGGCTCGGCCGCGGGACTTTTCATCGCCCGGTATGGCTCAGCCGCGAAACCTTCCATCTCCTTGCGGGGGCTGCGCGAGTCGGGAGCCTCGGTCGCCTCGGCAGAAGTCGAACTATCTGTCCGTGGGAGAAGCATGGGGGAAGAGAGAAGAATTCTTTTTGCCTTCCATCACAGTGCCTGGAGGAGTCACTGTGATGGATGTTTGGGTTAAAATTGTGTGTCTTGTGTCTTTTACTCTGTACTGTTGTTGCTGCGTGGCAAATGATTTTCGTTCAATTCATTTTGAATGACAATAAAGGTAATTAATTAATTCAGTACATTCTCCGCGTGACCGCGTGAGTTTTCTCTGGGTGCTCCAGTTTTCACCCATGCTCAAAAGATGTACTGGTTTGCAGATTATTTGGCTTCAGCGAAAGTTATAAATTGTCCCCAGTGTGCAGGATAGTGCCACTGTGCAGGGTGATCGCTGGTCGGCGCGGACTCGGTGGGCCGAAGTGCCTGTTTCCACGCTGTATCTCTAAGGTCTAAAGTAGAGTCTACAGCTGAAGGCTGAACCACAGCTCTTCTTGTATGAACACACAGGTGCAGGAAGAGACTACCAAAGATACTAGTGGAACAAGATAGACCACTCGACCCTAAAAACCGTAGTATGTCATGACGCCATTTTGGTGGGCAAATACTTGCAGACACATTTAAAAAGAAAAATAACAAAAAACTGTGAATTGATAGATGAGATATATTCTGCATTTAAATGGTATCATCACACATACTGTTCCCCCAAAACACTGATTACACTGCGAGAGGCATAACGGATGGCAGGTTTTGCTTACCAAAATGGCTCCTTTGCGTACTACACTTCAGTATAGGCGATTTCAACGGAGTGGTCCATCTTGTTCCTCTAGTATCTTTGGAGACTACTAACCCCCGGTAGGTTAATGGTTAAATCTGGCTGGAACCTCACCTCCACATTTCCATCTTTGACTGGCAACATTTCATCTTTTCTGGTAGATTTTAACAAATTAACGGGGTGGTGAACACTGAGTAAGAAAGTTGGGGGGAATAGTGGCAAATGGAATTTCATACAAAGAAGTGAACTACAGAGCATTTGAAGAGAGTAACAAGATAAAAGGGATGCACAGCAAATGGTAGGAATTTAGAAGCAATAAAGAACAAAAGGGACCTTTTGCCCCAGATCCCTAGGGCTTATCCAGTAAGGGAGTGTGTCCTGGCGGCACAAGGAACTACAGAAGCTGGAATCTTGCGCAAAACACAAAGTACTGGAGAAACTCAGCAGGTGAGACAGCATCTTTGGAGAGAATTAATAGTCAGTTTACGTCGCAAACTCCTGAGTCCACCTTTCTCCCCTCCCCCACCTCTATTCCCCCATTCTTCCCCCCCTCCTCTCCCTCCCCCCTTCTCCCTCCCTCATCACTTTTTCCTCCCTCCCTCACACCTTCTTCTCCCTCCCTCCCTCACACCCTCTTCCTCCCTCAACCCCTCTTCCTCCCTCGCCCTTTCTTCATCCTCTCCCTCCCTCACCCCCTCTTCATCCTCTCCACCCCACTCCTCCCCGTCTCCCCTCCCCCCCTCCTCTCCCTCCCTCATCACTTCTTCCTCCCTCCCCCCTCCCCCCTCTTCTCCCTCCCACACACCCTCTTCACCTTCCCTCATCACCTCTTCTTTCTCCCTCCCTCATCACCTTCCTCCCTCCCTCATCACCTTCCTCCCTCCCTCATCACCTTCCTCCCTCCCTCATCACCTTCCTCCCTCATCACCTTCCTCCCTCCCTCCCTCACCCCCTCTTCTCCTTCCCTCACCCTTTCTTCATCCTCTCCCTCCCTCACCCCCTCTTCATCCTCTCCACCCCACTTCCTCTTCTCCCCATCTCCTCCCTGTCTGGAGTTTGTACGTTCTCATCATGACCGAGTCGGTTTTCTCCAGATTCCACCCACACACCAAACGTGTCGAGGTTTGTAAGTTAATTGGCTACAGTAAAATCGTAAATTGTCCCTGGTGTGTAGGATAGTGTTAATGTCGGGGTTAATCTTTGGTCGGCGTTGTCTCGGTGGGCCTGTTTCCACATTGTATCTCTAAACTAAACTAAACTAAGCATTTGTGGAGAGAAAAACACATAGCATTCAGGTGTGAGATTCTTCAGTAGGCAGTCTTTGTCTAATGAAAGGTATCCAGGTTAGAGTTTAGAGATACAGTGTGGGAACAGGCCCTCTGGCTCCCTGGGTCCACGCCGACCACTAGTTCTATCCCACGTTTGCATCCTACGCACGAGACAAAATTTTACAAGCGCAAATTAACCTACAATTCTTTGGAATGTGGGAGGAAACTGGAGCACCCGGAGAAAACTTACGCAGTCACAGGGAGAACGTGCAAACTCTACACAGACAGCACCCATAGTTGGGTTCGAACCCAGGACTCTGGCGCTGTGAGGCAGCAACTCTACTGCTGCGCCACTAAAGGTGTTAGATCTGAAACGTTAACTTTCTCATTCCACAGATGCCATCTGACCAAGATGAGCATTCCCAGCAATTTCAAATATTCAGCATTTGGAGCTTTATTTTTTGGTTTTTATGATTTATGAGAATGTTGCCAGCGCGGGAAAATTTTGATTGTGAGAAGGGACAAGCCAGGTTTAAACATAGAACCTCGTGCAGCAGAGAGGAATGGACCTTTCAGGCCACAATGTCTGTGTCGAACATGATGCCAAGTTAGACACAAAGTGCTGGAGTAACTCAGCGGGTCAGGCAGCATCTCTGGAGGAAAGGAATAGGATGATGTATTGGGTCCCTTCTTCAGACCCAAAACGTCACTTAGTCCTTCTCTCCAGAGATGCTGCCTGTCCCGCTGAGTTACTCCAGCATTTTGTGTCTATCTTCAGTGTAAACCTACATGTGCAGTTCCTTCCAACACATGGCAACAAGCTAAACTGATCTCATCAATGGCAAGGGTCTTGTATATTTTCCCCTTACAATCAACCTCCCAAAGTGCAAACCACAGAAGTGTTCAGTTTAGTTTATTGTCACAGTGAAAGCTTTTGTTGCATGCTAATCAGTCAGCAGAAAGACAACACATGATTACAATCAAGCCATTCACAGTGTACAGATAAATGATAAGGGAATTACGTTTAGTGCAAGATAAAGCCAGTAAAGTCCGATCAAAGATAGTCCGAGGGTCTCCAATGTGGTAGAGAGTAGTTCAGGACTGCACTCGAGTTGTAGTAGGATGGTTCAGTGGCTTGAAAACAGCTGGGAAGAAACTGTCCCTGAATCTGGAGGTGTGCATTTTCACACTTCTATACCTCTTGTCTGATGGGAGGGAGAAGATCATACTCCATCTGTTATATCTGTGCCCCTATAGGTAAATGATCTATATCCCACTGTATCTAGTGACAATCTTCCTCACTTTCCTCAACACCACCAGTTTTTGATGCTGTCTTCAAAGTTGCTAACTAACCCATCTACAGTGCCCTCCACAATGTTTGGAACAAAGACCCATCATTTATTTATTCGCCTCTGTACTCCACAATTTGAGATTTGTAATAGAAAAAAAAAAAATCACATGTGGTTCAAGTGCAGATTTTAATAAAGGCGTGTGTGCGTGTGCGTGTGCGTGTGTGTTTATTTTTTATATAAAGAAGATATATACCAAATGACAGAGGTCCCAGCACTGATCCATGAGGAACTCCACTGGTCACAGACCTCCAGCCAAAAATAATGCCCTCCCATCAATACTCTGTCTTCTGTGGCCAAATACAAACTACCAAATCACTATGGAACTCTTGCATCTTAATCTTCTGCATCAGCCTAACGTGAGGTATATCCTTTAAATGATCGAGTTGTTGGCATTAATTCAGATCTATAAAATTAATCAGCAGGTTAGACAGCATGCAAATACAGAGAGAACAATAACAGGTTTGAGGGAACTGAGAGAGAGAGAAAAAAAAAGTCTCCCAGAGAGTCTGGAACTGACTAATTAAAAGGGTGTTGGAAACAGAAGCCTTAATCAAATTAAAAAATAACCAGATGAGCATTTGAGGTGCAAAACCCAAATGGTGCAAAGCGAGACCAGGAAGGTGAGATTAGCCAACATTGACCTTTTTGGCCGACATGCACATAATGGGGTGCACAGCACCTTGTCAGCCAGAAGTTGATTTTATGATAGATTGAGATGGCATTGAGGGTAACAGAGTTTTAGCCAACCCTATTGTCAGTTCATGCCCACGGTGGCGCAGCGATAGAGTTGTTGCCTTACAGTGCCGGAGTCCCAGGTTCGATCCAGACTACGAGTGCTGCCCGTAGGCAGTTTCTACGTACTGCCTGTGACTGTGTGGGTTTTGATTTGATTTAGAGATACAGCGCAGAAACAGGCCCTTCGGCCCACCGAGTCCACGCCGCCCAGTGATCCCCGCACATTAACACTATCCTACACACACTAGGGACCATTTTTACATTTACCCAGTCAATTAACTTACATACCTGAACGTCTTTGGAGTGTGGGAGGAAACCGAAGATCTCGGAGAAAACCCACGCAGGTCACGGGAAGAACGTACAAACTCCATATAGACGGCGCCCGTAGTCAGGATCGAACCTGTGTCTCCGGCGCTGCATTCGCTGTAAGGCAGCAACTCTACCGCTGCGCCACCGTGCCGCCCCTTTTCTCCGGTATTCTGGTTTCCTCCCACATTCCGAAGGCATACAGGTTTGTAGGTTAATTGCTTTCTGTAAAATTGTCCCTGGTGTCTAGGATAGAACTAATGTGGACGTGATCATTGGTCGACACGGACCAGGTGGGCCAGTGGGTCTGTTTCCACACTGTACAGTATCTCTAAACTAAACTAATTCCAATTGAGAAATCAGACAGTAAAGCACAAAGTAACTCAGCAGATCAGGCAAAATCTCTGGGGAACATGGATGGGTGGCAAGTGTTTGGTGTATCAAGTCTGGCCCAGAACATGGTGAAGGGAAGGAGAGCAGAAGGAATCACAGAGGGAGGAGATCTCACAGAACGCCCATGTTTGCTCTCCATCATAAAATACAAACTAGTTCCACATGAAGGACTCACAATGCAAACATCTGGCCATGTTTAGGTGAAATAGGGGGATTGATTACCTTTGAAGTCACCTATTTTATAACTTAGGGTTGCGTCATATCAAATCCAGGGGATTTGCAGACTTTATTTTGTTCTTTAATTTCTCCGACAAATTTCCATGAACTTGTATGAATCATTTTAACTTTCTTTGTCATTACATCCTTAGATCACCAAGTATTTCCGATAAATATGTGTAGGAAGGAACTGCAGATGCTGGTTTACACTGAAGATAGACAGAAAATGCTGGAGTAACTCAGCGGGACCGGCAGCATCTCTGGGGAGAAGGAATGGGTGACGTTTCAGGTCGAGACCCTTCTTCAGACAATATATCTGAGAAATTTCTTGCATCTTGCACTAAATCCAAAATTTACACATCTCATCTCCTGTGTTCGGGTTGGGACCCTTCTTCAGACTGATTATGGCCTTCTTCAGACTGATTATCCCGATGAGGCCTCCTGTACTTCAACGAGACTTAGCGAAGACCTGGTCACCATTTTGCTGAAAACCTGCACTCGGCCTGCCAAAGCCTGTTGGATCTCCCGGTTGGTAATTTATTTTACTCTTCTTCCCATTCTGACCTTTCTGTCCTGGGCCTCCTCCATTGCCAGAGTAAGGTCACACGCAAACAGGAGGAGCAATAACTCGTATTCCGCTTGGGTATCTTACAATCCAGTGGTATGAACATTGATTTCTTCAATTATAGGGAACAAGATAACCATTCCCCCCTCCCCCCACCCTCTCCCTTCTTTCCCCCCCATACCCTGTGTCCAACTTGAACTCACACCCATTTCTCCTCTCCCCTTCCACTACATTCCTTCCTCTAGCTTCACAATTCGCACACTTCAACTTTTTTGTCTCTCACCTTATGTCTTTTCATCTCTGGTCATTGTCCAACCATCTGCTTATCAAGAAACCCTCCTCGCGCATATCAACCTATTACTCCTGCTAGGATTTGTCCTGTTGCTCCTTTTTTCCCCAGTTTCCTTTCCCTGCCATTATCCCCATAATCAGTCTGAAGAAGGGTCTTAACCCGAATCGCCACCTATGTTCTTCAGAGATGCTGCATAACATCTTGAGTTACTCCTGCACCTTGTGTCTTTTTCGGTAAACCAGCATCTGCAGTTCCTCGTTTCCACAAAATTTGTGGTTTAACACCTCAGCAATTTCTTTATTCCTTTTTAGATTTCCTTGCTTCTGTAATAAACCTACATTTTGTTTTGTGCTGCTCTTACTTTGTGCTGTAGGAGGGTCTAATTTTACTAGTTTAATTGTTTTACAAAGGTCTCACTAGTTTGCTCTCTTTACCTCTTTTGCGAGTTAAATAAAGAACAAAACTTGTATTTATATTTTCCCGTTTTGTCCCCCAACAAGAACAATTAAGCAAGAAACAGTGCAAAAACTCAAGTGATAAAATCTGGGTAATCTATTTGTGTCTCCAATCTATTCAGTAATGTGGAACGGGGGATAATAGTTGGGCAGATAGAGGAGGGATTTAAAATAATGCTACAGGATCGTGCAGCATTGATACAGGATTGTGTTCAGTTCTGGGCACTGTGTTACAGGAAAGATGTTGTCAAGCTGGAAGGGGTATAGAGAAGATTTACGAGGATGTTGCCAGGACTAGTGGATGTGAGCTATAGGGAGAAGTTGAGTAGGCTGGGATTCTATTCCTCAGAGCGCAGGAGGATGAGGGGAGATCTTATAGAGGTGAAGAAGCTCATGAGAGGAATAGATCGGGTAGATGCACAGAGTCTCTTGCCCAGAGTAGGTGAATCGAGGACTAGAGGACAAAGGTTTAAGGTGAAGGGGAAAAGATTTAAAAGGAATCAGAGGGGTTACTTTTTCACACAAAGGGCGGTAGATGTATGGAATAAGCTGCCAGAGGAGGAAGTTGAGGCAGGGACTATCCTATCATTTAAGAAACAATTAGACAGGGTACATGGATAGGACAGGTTTGGAGGGATACGGACCAAACGCGGGCTGGTGGGACTAGTGTAGCTGGGACATGTTGTGGGCAAGTTGGGCCGAAGGGCCTGTTTCCACACTGTATGACTCTCTGACTCTCTACGACTCTATGATCCTTTGCTGCTACTGAAGAGGTCAGGTCCTCGTCTTGAATCGTCATTTGGAGAATAGACCATGAAAGCATGCAGCACAAGAGTGGGGGCCAAGAACATTGTGTTCTCGGGTCCGGAGTATAGGGATTCAAACTGAAAATTTAGATTCATGGGGCAAGAGTTCAATCAACTGAGATCCATCTGATGTGGAAATTAACGATCAGGGTTATTCCTGTCAATATAAGAAGGTAGATTAGGAATCGATGGCCAAAAAAGAAAAAGTTAAATGGCATAGAGGTAATGTAAAATCATTGATTGCAAAGTGTATGACAGAAAGATAGTTTGCATTTTCATCTGCAGGCATCCATCAAGCTCATAGCAGCTAATCAATCTTTATATTTGTTTCTCATTAATGTTAAGCACCTGTTAACATCCGAGTCACGTTTGCAAGCTGGGAGATCCTGTGCAGGTGGTGACAGATAGTGGGTGAAGGAACACGGGGAGAAGAAACCCCTGCACAATTGGCCTGAAAGTCAAACTCCCAAAATTTCAGAAAATGAGTGTAAACACAAGTAACTGCAAATGCTGGTTTAAAAAAAAAAAGACACAAAGTGCTGGAGTAACTCAGACCTTCAGGCGGAAATTCTGGAGGAGATGGATGGGGAATGTTTCGGGTTGGGACCCTTCTTCAGACTGATTGTAATAAGGGGCTGGAAAGCTGGAGGAGAGGTGGGGACGGGAGAGAGCCATGCAAGTGATAGGTGGATACAGGTGAGAGGTTTTTATTTGCCGGATGATTGGACAAAGGGCAGAGGGGAAAAGGCATAAGGTTGTGAGACAAGGGGATACGGAGAGAAAAGGCATGGTGTGAAGCCCGAGGAAGGGATATAGATGGATGAGGTCAGGGGGAAGGGAGAGGCAGGGTTGCGGGAGAAATGGATGCTCATCCAAGTGGGGCCCAGGGAAGAGAGGGGGAAAGGGGGGGGGGGGGGGGGGGGTTTGTTGGTTAGTTACCTAAAAGTGGCAAATTTAATGTTCGTACCGTTAGGTTTTGAGCCACCCAAGTGGAATATGAGGTGCTGTTCCTCCAGTTTGTGTGCGGCCTCGCTTTGGCAATGGAGGAGACCCAGGACAGTAAAGTCGGAATGGAAATGTGAAGGGGAGTTAACACGGCTGGGAACCAGGTGAACAAGCAGACCTTGACGGACCCAGTCAGGCAGCATCTCTGGAGAAAAAGGATGAGTGACGTTTCGGATTAGAGACGTTTCGGATTAGAACTCTACTTCGGGCTGAGACCATACTAAACACACGTATTTGGCAAATAGGGCTTACTTTTAAAGCTTTTTTTTTTAACCTATGTGATAAATTGAAATAAGTTTTAAAGGAATTTATCCGAGTTACATTTACATTAATGCATCATATCTCGAGACTGCAAAGAGAAATTTCACAAGAGCACTAAGTATCCCTCATATATGGCAAGATTCCATGGCTGATCACTTTGACTAAGAGGGATAAGAAGCTTCTTACACATACTGTATTACGTGATTATTCTTAAGTTGGTGATCGTCCTTGGTCACTTAAAAATAGAACAGTTTACGAGAAGGCATTTTAAGGAAGCATTAAACAGATTTGAAGAATTGTATCATTTTACTTCCCGACACTAGTCTTACCAATTACCTTCATCTCGTTGCTGATGTAGTCCCCATTAAAGCTCCACAAAACTTTTTTTCCCCACTGAAACAATTCATATGATGCAGTAAATATCATAAATCCCAACTCAAGCTCTCAGATGTTCTGCCCCGCGGTTTAGAAAAATAGAGGTTATAAATTAGTTTCCCAGCAGACGTGGGCCAGGGGAAAGAAGTGATGAGACGGTCGAGGGCTAAAGTATTCACAGACAGATGTCCTGGCCTCATCTGCCAACCTAAGAAGAGCAGAAAATGAGTTCACGGGGATTGAGGGGGCAGCAGCATCATTAATCATTTGGCAGGACATGTTGATGTTACCGGCTGGCAGGTTAGTCAGGTTATTCTACGGATGCAGCTGGAGTTACAGAATGCAAAGCCGCAAGTTTCTCGGGAGCCCTGAACTTTCGTACTGCACTCACTTAACGAGAAGCCTCTGCGGGGCCCAAGTTTAAATTTCAACCAGGATCTCGCAGGTAGACAGGGTGGTCAAGAAGGCTTTCAGCACATTGGCCTTCACCTGTCAGAGTATTGAGTTGGAAGGTAGACGCAAAAAGCTGGAGTAACTCAGCGGGACGGGCAGCATTCACTGTCCGGCGCGGTCTGGAACGTGGCAGCTTCAACAGCCTGACTGCAGGAGAAGACGGCAGGGGAAGAGTAAAGGCATTCTGGCCTTCCATCACAGTGAGGAGGGGACTGGAGGAGACTCACTGTGATGGATGTTTCTTTTTTTTAAATTTGTGTGGGTTTGCGATTGTGTGTGTAATTGCTTATTTTTATTGCTCTTATTGTTGGACTGTGGGTAACGAAATCTCGTCCAAAAGACTTGGTTTTTTTGGATGACAATAAAGGCTATTCTGATCTCCGGAGAGAAGGAATAGGTGACGTTTCGGGTCGAGACCCTTCTTCAGACCCGAAATGTCCACCCATTCCTTCTCTCCAGAGATGCTGCCCATCCCGCTGAGATACTCCAGCTTTTTGTGTCTATCTTCGGTTTAAACCAACATCTGCAATTCCTTCCTACACATGGAAGTTGAAAGGTCATGTTTACAGTTTTACAAGACATTGGTGAGGCCACCTTTGAGAGTATTGTGTTCAGTTTTAGTCACCCAGTTATAGGAAATATGTTGTCAAGCTGGAAAGAGTGCAGAAAAGATTTACGAGGATTTTGCCAGGATTAATAATAATAATAATAATGCATTACATTTATATAGCGCTTTTCATATACTCAAAGACGCTTTACAGAGATTTAGAGAACATAGGGAAATGAATAAATAGATAAATAAGTAAACGAACAGAGAAAGGAGACAGAAGGTGAGGTGACCTTCAGTGGTTGAAGGCAGTACTGAACAGGTGAGACTTCAGCGATGTTTTGAATGTGGTGAGTGTGGAGGAGTCTCTAACGGTTTGGGGTAGTGAGTTCCATAGGGTGGGAGCAGCGATGGAGAAAGCCCTGTCCCCCCAGGATCTGAGTTTGGTCCGGATGTGGGGGGATAGGAGATTGGCAGCAGCAGAGCGGAGGGTGCAGGTGGGAGTGTGCCTGTGGAGGAGGTCGGTCAGGTAGGATGGGGCCAGGTTATGGAGGGCTTTGTAGGTTATGAGGAGGATTTTGTACTGGATTCTCTGGGGGATGGGGAGCCAGTGGAGTTTGTAAAGGACGGGGGTGATATGGTCACGGATCGGGGTGTGGGTGAGTAGACGGGCAGCGGAGTTTTGAATGTATTGAAGTTTACTGATGATTTTTGAGGGTGCGCCATAGAGGAAGGAGGCTGTTGCAGTAGTCCAGACGGGAGGTGATGAAGGCGTGGATGAGGGTTTCTGCAGCTGTGGAGGAGAGGGATGGACGGAGACGGGCAATGTTTTTGAGGTGGAAGAAGGCTGTCTTTGTGATGTGTTTGATGTGTTTGTCGAAGGAGAGGGTTTGATCAAAGATGATTCCAAGATTCCGGATGTGAGGGGAGGTGGATACTGGGAGACCATCAATGTTGAGGATGAAGTTTTGGGTGGATTTGGTGAGCCTAAACTATAGGGAGAAGTTGAACAGGTTAAGACTTTATTCCTTGGAGTGCAAAAAGACGAGTGATAATCTTATAGTCATATACAAGATCATGATTCTATCTTCATACATTGACAGGATAAGTTTAGAGGGATATAGACCAAATGGACCCGTTGGCCCAAACCTCTCCTGCATTGGTGCAGCACCCTGTCCTCCCCTCCTCCCCCCCCCACTCCATTCCCCTCAACCCCCCTTATCCTCCCTCCGCCCCCCCTCCCTCCCCCCCTCCACCTCTCCCTCCACCCCCCTCCCTCCCTCGGAGATAGATTTAAACTAAAATGTGAATAACTTTAAAAATGTAACACCGATTTCAATGAAACTTCTTCCATTAGCACCAAAGCGATGACGGTGAGTAAGGTGGGCCTAATATTGTCGTGCTATCGTGTACCATTTTGGCTGCAGTTCAGGAACAAACAAACGAGAGTATTAGTATGTAGATGGGCCAAATGCAGGCAGGTGTAAATGGAGCATGTTGGTCGGTATGGCAAGTTGGGCCAAAGGGCCTGTTTCTATGCTGTATAACTATGACTTTTTAACATAATTGGACCACCATTTGTAAAATCCTCTCCATACGCAGCCACCAAACCACAATAACAATGGTGATAAGGTAACGATGATGCGGGGAGATATAGAACAAATGAATGAAAGATATACAAAAACTACCAATGATAAAGGAAACATGGCATTGTTAGCAGATGAAATGGTAAAGTCAAATGCACCATCTCAATGAATATCTACCTTAACCTTGGTGAGGAGACTAAATAAAGTTTAATCCATTATCAATGTTAATTATTTATTTGTTCAAGCATTTGTTCTGGATCCAAGTTAGTTGTTTGTACATTTGATCCCAGAAAACCAATTAATCTTGTTCTTTCTGGAATCGCATCTTATTAAATAGCTGGGGACCTCTTGTACTCTCTGGAGCTTCACTTTCATGGTTTTAAAAGAACTCAGAGTCTCCAGAATTGGCATCTTAAGACCTGGAAAAAAAAATCCATTCCCCAACAATCCATGAGTTATGTGACAATCTGAAGAAGGGTCTCAACCTGAAACGTCACCTATTCCTTTTCTCCAGAGATGCTGCCAGACCCGCTGAGTTACTCCAGCATTTTGTATCTACCTTCGGTTTAAACCAGCATCTGCAGTTCCTTCCTACACACGAGTTATGCGGACTGCTTAAAGATGAATATCATGTTTGACTGTACTATTGCCTGCAGACAAAAGTCAATGACAAATGCCAATAATATAATGACCCATCCTTGGTTGGAATCAGACTTCAGGAATAGGTGTACTGTGATCCTTTTGGATACTCAACAACAACTGAGACTTCTTGTGTAGGAAGGAATTATAGATGCTGGTTTAAACTGAAGGTAGACACAAAATGCTGGAGTAACTCAGCGAGACAGGCAGCATCCCTGGAGAGAAGGAATGGGTGACATTTCGAGTCGAGGCCCTTCTTCAGATTGAAAGTCACGGGAAAGGGAAACGAGAGATATAGACGATGATGCAGGGAGATATAGAACAAATGAATGAAAGATTTACAAAAACTAACAATGATAAAGGAAACATGGCATTGTTAACTGTTTGCTAGGTGAGAACAAAAACCTGGTGCGACTTGGGTGGGGGAGGGATGGAGAGAGAGGGAATGGAGGGGTTACTTGAGGTTAGAGAAATCAATATTCATACCACTGAGCTGTAAACTTCCCAATTGAAATAAGAGATGCTGTTCCTCCAAATTGCGTTTAGCCTCACTCTGACAATGGAGGAGGCCTAGGACAGAAAGGTCAGTGTGGGAATGGGAAGAGGAATTAAAATGTTTAGCAACCAGGAGATCAGGTAGGTCCAGGCAGACTGAGCGAAGCATATAAATGTCACCCATTCCTTCTCTCCAGAGATGCTAACTGAGATTTCTTAACAGCAATAGGGTTAGTTAACATATTCAAGAGTTGAAGATGTAACCAAGTCCACCGCACAGACTAGACTCCCCACCATTGACTCCATTTTTCCTTCGGAGAAGAGGCCAACATAATCACAGACTTATCCCACCCCACTCATTCCTCCTTCAAAGAGTTGTGTGGTGGAAATCAGAAAGAAGGAGTGGCAGGTATTTTAAGACAGAGGAACTGCAGATAGACACAAAATGCTGGAATAACTCAGCGGGACGGGCAGCACCTCTGGATAGAAGGAACGGGGGACATTTTGGGTCAAGACCATTCTGCAGATGCTGGTTTACATTAAAAAAGACACAAAGTGCTGGAGTGATTCAGCAGGGTCAGGCAGCATTATTGGAGAACAAGGAAACATGACATCTTGGGTCAGAGCCCTTCTTCAAAGAAAGGAAATTTGAAAGCAAACACCACCAGACCCAGGAACTGCTTCTTCCCCTCTGTAATCAGGCTTCTGAACGGTCCTTCCATAAGCTAGCGTACTGTCCAATTCTCCTCTACCCCTCTGCGGACATTGGACTTTGTCTATGGAACTGATGCATTACCACACTGAGAACTATATTCTACACTCTGTATCTTCCCATTTGCTTTCCCTATAGTACCCGAGTTTTACCTGATTATCTGATCTGATTAATAGCATGCAAAGGAAGTCTTTTATTAAGTTTAGTTTAGTTTAGAGATACAGCGCGGAAACAGGCCCTTTGACCCACCGAGTCCGTGCCGACCAGCGATCCCCAAACAGTAGTACTATCTACATACTTGGCACAATTTTCAATGAAGCCAATTAACCTAAAAACCTGCAGGTCTTTGGACTGTGGGAGGAAACCGGAGCACCCGGGGAAAACCCACGCAGTCACGGGTAGAACGTGCAAACTCCGTATAGACAGCACCCATAGTCAGGATCGAACCCGGGCCTCCTGCGCTGTAAGTCAGCAATTCTACAGCTGCACTACCTGGCCTGTACTGTGGTACACATGACAATCAGCAGGGTCAGGCAGCATCTCTGGAGAACACGAATAGGTGATGTTTTGGGTCCTTCATCTATTTTAAACAGCTGGCAGTGAGGAAACCACATACTCTATTAGCAAAGTGCTTATAACTGGCTGTCCTCCAACTTAAATAATTTCATAAGTTTTACCTCATTTCTTAGTGCATTGTAAGGTTGCACAAATGTTATAAAATAGATATTTTAACAATCAACTGAACTTCTTTCTCACACAAGTTCCCCTGAACAAGGAAGTAGAAGAACAAATTATTTCCCTGGTTTATGCAGGTCAGACAGCATCTCTGGAGAGAAGGAATAGGTGACGTTTCGGGTCGAGACCCTTCCCTCAGTCTGAAGAAAGGTCTCGACCCGAAACGTCACCTATTCCCTTTCTCCAGAGATGCTGACTGACCCGCTGAGTGACTCCAGATTTTTGTGTCTATGTTCGGTTTAAACCAGCATCCGTAGTTCCTTCCGACACATTTCGTCTGCTCTACTGCAAAATCTCCTCAAGGTATGCCTACTTTGAAGTCCGATGAGAGTTCTGCAGCATTCTCTCTTGCCTCGGTCTGAAGAAGGGCCTCGTCCCCAAAACGTCAACTATTCCTTTTCTCCAGAGGTGCTGCCTGACCAGCCGAGTTACTCCAGTTTTCCCTCATGCATCAGGTTCAGTCGGAGAGCATGCAAACCCATCCTTATTTCTTAAAATTCCTTTCCTTCATTGTGGAAAAGTATCAAAGTTTATACAGAGAAATCCTGCCAACTCCATAGTCAAGTTAAGGAGAAAAAAACTACTGGCCAAGGAGACGACTTTTGTGTTGACTTCTCTTATACTGCAAAATACAATGAAACTGGAAGGCCCTATTGGCCTTGCAGTTGCCCGAGACAATAAACCAAACTGACCATTTATTAAGCATTCAAGTCTGAAGAAGGATCCCGACCCGAAATGCCACCTAAGCATGTTCTCCCGAGATGCTGCCTGACCCTGAGTTACTCCAGCACTTTGTGTCCTGTGGTGTATTTTAAGTAAATGACCTAGTTCTGGGTGGTTATTTCGCATTGTTATAGAGCCACAGAGTGATACAATATGCAAACAGGCCCTTCAGCCCAACTGGTCCATGCTGACCAAGACGCCCCATCTAAAGTTAGTCTAATTTGCCTGCCTTTCAATGGTGTTTTCATTGTCACATGTGCAAAAGCACCGTGAAATTATTTTCTTGCAAATAGCCCAGTAGCGTTTTGCCATACCCACGCATATCTCGATCAACAAGTGTGCTGAAATAGTCCACTGAGCCCGCGTGCAAGAGGCACCACGTTTTGGCGCTATTTTCAAAGACCAGTCCGTGGTCCATTTGTCACGAGAGTTGACCGTTACAGGCAAGTCCCAGACTTGGGCCTCCTTGGACCTCTGGATCGACCAGCGAACCAACATCCACTTTGGCCCATGTCCCTCTAAACCTTTCCTATCCATGTACCTGTCCAAGTGTTGTTTAAATGCAGGTTAAAGTACACGCCTCAGTTACCTCCTCTGGCAGCTCATTTCATTTACCCACCACCCTCAGAATGAAAAGGTTCTCCCTCAGGATCCTGTTAAATTTTGTCACTCTCACTTTAAACTTATGTCCTCGGGTTCTTGATTCCCCTACTCTAGTTAAAAAAAAATACTCTCTGCATTCACCCTATCCATTCCACTTTTGACTTTAGAAAACCTCTGGCAGATCACCCCTCAGCTTCCTGCACTCCAAGGAATAAACTCCTAGCCTGCCCAACCTTTCCCAACAGCTCAAACCCACAAGTCCTGGCAACACCCTCGTAAATCTTCTCTGCACTCTAAACTGTGCACTTGTTGAAAATAAAATCACACTATTGACAGCTGCTTTCACTTCAGACTCATTAAAGTGCTACATTAAATCCTTTCTCCCTTCTTTTAGATTTTCTTAGAGATACAAGTCAAGTCAAGTCAAGTCAAGTCAAATTTATTTGTCACATACACATACTCGATGTGCAGTGAAATGAAAGTGGCAATGCCTGCGGGTTGTGCACAAAAATAATTACAGTTACAGCATATAAATAAAGTTAATAAGTTACTAAACATAGCACAAAAAGTGTCGACAAAAATTTAGTCTCTGGGGTTATCAAAGTTGACAGTCCTGATGGCCTGTGGGAAGAAGCTCCGTCTCATCCTCTCCGTTTTCACAGCGTGACAGCGGAGGCGTTTGCCTGACCGTAGCATCTGGAACAGTCCGTTACTGGGGTGGCAGGGGTCCCTCATGATCTTGCTTGCTCTGGATCTGCACCTCCTGATGTATAGGTCCTGCAGGGGACGAGTGTAGTTCCCATGGTGCGTTCTGCCGAACGCACTATTCTCTGCAGGGCCATCCTGTCCTGGGCAGAGCTGTTCCCAAACCAGACTGTAATGTTGCCGGACAGGATGCTCTCTACAGCCCCAGAGTAGAAGCAATGGAGGATCCTCAGCGACACTCTGAATTTCCTCAGTTGTCTAAGGTGGTAAAGGCGCTGCTTAGCCTTACCCACCAGTGCGGCAATGTGCGTTGCCCACGTCAGATCCTCTGAGATGCGGACTCCCAAGTATTTGAAATTGCTCACCCTATCCACAATAGACCCATTTATCTCCAGTGGCGTGTACGTCCTTGGATGTTTAGCCCTTCTGAAGTCCACAATCAGCTCCTTTGTTTTAGTGACATTCAAGAGGAGGCTATTGTCCCTGACACCAGAGTGCCAGATCAGCCACCTCAGATACAGCGCAGAAACAGGCCCTTCGGCCCACTGGGTCCACGCCGCCCTGCAATCCCCGCACATTAACACCCATCCTACACCCACTAGGGACAATTTTTTTAAACATTTGCCCAGCCAATTAACCTACAAACCTGTACGTCTTTGGACCTACAAATGTCTTTAACCTATAGTATAAGAAAATAACTGCAGATGCTGGTACAAATCAAAGGTATTTATTCACAAAATTCTGGAGTAACTCAGCAGGTCAGGCAGCATCTCGGGAGAGAAGGAATGGGTGACGTTTCAGGTCGAGACCCTTCTTCAATGTCTTTAACCTACGTCTTTAACCTACAAACAAGTACATACTTCTTGCCCTGCCCCTTCCTACCATCTCCGCCAAGGCCTTTAGTCCATGACATAAAATCCCATGGAGATCCCCAAACAAACAACATTCTTGTAGTGACTCATGCCAGTCACTGTTCTTGATGTGAAGGCAAGATAAGGAGCTGAACACTGAGCTACAGTGTCGATCAAGTCCAATTCTGTTCACACCCATCGGTGGAAAAGGTTGAGCCAAGCGTGGCATCTGTTCAAAATGAAAACAAAGCACCTGAACTGAAATCAGATCATCAGCACATAGTAGGCATCACACACTGATCTGTATAATTTCTCTCTCTCTCTCTCTCTCTCTCTCTCTCTCTCTCTCTCTCTCTCTCTCTCTCTCTCTCTCTCTCTCTCTCTCTCTCTCTCTCTCTCTCTCTCTCTCTCTCCTCCTCCTCTCTCTCTCTCTCTCTCTCTCTCTCTCTCTCTCTCTCTCTCTCTCTCTCTCTATATATATATATATATAATTCGGTGGCTGCTTTTGAACTGAAACAAAACAAAAAGCCACTTCAACTTCAGTTGTAATCCTCTTGCGAACCCGATGGGTGAGAACGTGCAAACTCCACATGGACAGCACCCGAGGTCAGGATTGAACCCAGGTCTCCAGCTTTCATTTAATCATCACAAACAATTTAAAAAATGAAAAGCATTGTTTGGGAGACACAACATGGAAACAGGTCTTTAGGCTGACCATCGGCCACCCACTCACACCAGCTCTATGTTATTCCACTATCTCATTCGCTCCCGACATATTGGGGGCAGCTTTCTTGTTTGAAAGAGGCCAATTGGCCGACAAACCCGCGCATCTTTGGGATGTGGGAGGAAACCCGGAGGAAATCACAGGGAGAACGTGCAGACTCCACATGGACAGGCACCCGAGGTCAGGATTGAACCCAGGTCTCCAGCGCTGTGAGGCAGCAGCTCCACCAGCTGAGCCACTGTGCTGCCCATATCTATTACAACATATCTATTGTGTTGTGCTGGCATCTCCATCATGGATTGCAGCAATATTGCTGCATACGCAACTGAACAATGAGATTCTATAAACAAACATGTAGAAGATATATATTTTAAATCACAACCACAGCCTCCTCATGACACAACCACAGCACAGCCAGCTATCCGCCAATAGTGAAACCAGTTTGAAACGTAATGTTTTTCATCAATTTGATTTTATATTTCAGTCCCAAAAATGGCTGCACAAAATAAAATCACACTATTTTTTTCTCCATATCCTCAATCAAAACAGCAAACACAGATGAAACAAAGTTAATATTTACAGTTGAAAGTAAATAAATCTTGCAGGATCTGTACACACATTTCATAAAGGTGCTTACATTTAAAATTAGCTGCAATAATAAAAAAATATCAAACTAGAAAAGACTCGGCATTGATTAATAGAATAGGTTCTGCAAAATTGAATGGGCTGTCTGCTAATTACATCTAATTTATAAAGTTGGGAGTCTGAAGTCTAGATCACAGTTCCATTCTCTGTGGTTGGGATCGTAGATTTTACTTTAAGCTCAAAGTAATATAATGACATTTGTCGTGGTGCTGTCTTTATGTGTGACTGCACTTCGATGTTTCTTGGAGGTGAAGGCCAAAATAACCCCCCACTTGTGTTTGTCATCGTCCATGCTGCAAGCCAATCCAGAGATCATCAACAAAGACGGTGATCAATGGCACTTGAAATGATCAGAAAGGGATAAACAATGCTGGTGTTGGACACTAAAATGCTGGAGTAACTCAGTGGGGCAGGCAGGCAGGCAGGCTCTCTGGAGAGAAGGAATGGGTGACATTTCGGGTTGAGACCCTTCTTCAGACTGAGAGAGGGGGGGGGGGAGGGAGAGGGAAACGAGAGATAGAGAGATACATATGATAGAGATATACAAGACACAAACTGAGAGTGGGGGGGGGGGGGAGAGGGAAACGAGAGATAGAGATAGAGAGATAGAGATATACATATGATAGAGATAGAGAGATACACAAGACACAAACTGAGAGTCGGGGGGGGGGGGGGGGGGGGGGGAGAGGGAAACGAGAGATATAGAGAGATATACATATGATAGAGATAGAGAGATACACAAGACACAAACTGAGAGTCGGGGGACGACGACGAGAGATAGAGATAGAGACCGAAACGTCACCCATTCCTTCTCTCCCGAGATGCTGCCTGACCTGCTGAGTTACTCCAGTATTTTGTGGATAGAGATAGAGAGCTATACTTATATGATAGAGGTAGAGATATACACAAGACACAAACTGAGAGTCCGGGGGGAGGGAGGGGGGGGGGGGGGGAGAGAGAGGGAAACGAGAGATAGAGATATGTACAAGACATGCTGGTTTGCAAACATGCAACACGGCTGCAACCGAGACTGAATCCAGAGATCATCAACAAAGACGGTGACCAATGGCACTTGAAATGATCAGAAAGGGATCAGAAAGGAAAGGGACTGTGTGTGGGTGACTAAAATTTCGTCCAAAAAAAAATTGTTTTTTTGGATGAGAAATAAAGATATCTTGAATCTTGAATTGAGAGCAGGTTTTAGGTAAAGGCTTTCTTTGCCTTGTATTGAAATGGTAGTCCCAGCAGTGGAACAGTTCGCTTATTTTGGGGGGACTTGGGCTGCAGAGGGGCTGCAGGCTCAAAGTTCCCCCATGGAAGTACACGAGCAGTAGGGTCAGTCTTGCTCTTGGCTGTGTGGCTCTGTGTGTGTGTGTGTGGCTGTGTGTGTGTGTGTGGCTGTGTGTGTGTGTGTGGCTGTGTGTGTGTGTGTGTGTGTCTGTGTGTGTGTGTGTGTGTGTGTGTGTCTGTCTGTGTGTGTGTGTGTGTCTGTGTGTGTGTGTGTGTGTCTGTGTGTGTGTCTGTGTGTGTGTCTGTCTGTGTGTGTGTGTCTGTGTGTGTGTGTGTGTGTCTGTGTGTGTGTGTGTGTGTGGCTGTCTGTCTGTGTGTGTGTGTGTGTGTGTGTGTGTGGCTGTGTGCTCTGTGTGTGTGTGTGTGTGTGTGTGTGTCTCTGTGTGTGTGTGTGTGTGTGTGTGTGTGTGTCTGTGTGTGTGTGTGTGTGTGTGCTCTGTGTGTGTGTGTGTGTGTGCTCTGTGTGTGTGT